>NC_081837.1:41998499-42301529 GCF_030867095.1 Alligator mississippiensis | reverse complement strand
ACTTGGTTCAGCAAATCCAAATGTTGGATGAGGGCCACAATCGCCTAGCAATGAAAACAGACAAAAAACAAAAAAAACAAACAAATAAGATGGAGATGTTCAGCTACAAAGACACAGCTGGCAAGTACACACATTAATGGCATTGGCCAAAACCAGGAGCTTCCTCCTGGGCATTCTCACTAGACTCGTTCCGGTCCCTGCTTTAACTAAAGGAGCAACAGAGTAGGCAATGCCTCCCGTTTCAGTTTGGTAGGCAAACAACTCCCCATAGGGGCACAAGAGGAGGCAAGCAAATAGGCTGGGTGAATTAAGAGTCTTTCTTTCCTCCCTTGCAACCCGGAAGGCTTGTAGGTGCTCCATGGGGAACAGTGCTAGCAAGGGCCTCTGCTACAGAAGAGAGGAAGAGGCAGACCCAGAAGAGGGGGAGGCAGGGGCAGCTCAGGGAGGCTGGATGCTCAGGCTGCCCAGGGGGAGAAGGGACCCCACAGTAGGCTGGACAAGGGGCTTGCCCCAGCGCCGCCCCCACCCTGCCCCGGGTCCTGTTGCAAGGATGGGGCATCTCACGCCCGGGATCCCACCCCACACTCACCGCGAGCCGCAGGCAGCAGGAGGAGGAAGAGAAGAGCGAAAACGCTCAGCAGCATCATGCCAAAAGAATGGGAACCAAAGCGAGCTGCAACCGCGGCACTAATGAGCCGGGCGGGGGCAGGGCCCGGCTGCAAGTGCAGCAGCTCCGCCCTCGGCAGCACCTGACCCGGCTGCTGCCCTGCCCTGCCCTGCCCTGCCCTGCCTGGGGGGGGCTTCCCCGTGCAGCGGGGCTGGCCTGGGGTCCCCCCATGTCTGCTCCACGGGGACGTGCAAGGGCCGGCAGACACATCCATCAGACACACGGTTTTCCCGCAGCCTTGCCATGCGAGAGGCTGCACCAGGGAGAGGATCACAGAAATCATAGCAATCACAGACAGTGAGGGGGGAAGGGACCGCAGGAGGGGTCACATCGAGTCCCACCCCCTGCTCCAAGCAGGATCAGCCCCAACTAGATCATCTCAGACAAGGCTTTGTCTAGCCGGGTCTTGAAATAAACAACCTCCAAAGGTGGAGACTCCACCACCTCTCTGGGGAGCCTGTTCCAGTGCTTTACCACCCTCCGGGGGAGAAAGTTTTTCCTAATCTCCAACCTCAGCTTCCCCTGCTGCTACTGGAGATCCTTCCTTGCTCCTTGTTCTGTCAGCCGGGGATGCCCTACTCAGACCCCGCTCACTCCCTGCTTTGGCCTCTGAGTGACATCTGGGAGCTGGCTGTCGCATTATGAACATTTTCAAGTCTAAGTCCCAATCCACACAGATGTCAGTGCCCTTGGGTTGGTGGCTCTGGGTTTGCTTAGGCAGCAGCACCGCCTGGACGCTGGGCAGCACCCCAGCCTGAGCAACGCTGCCTCCCCACAGATGACTGTCAAGCTCCTCATCCTTGCTGACTGCCAGCTGGAGGTGGCAGGGGTAACACAAGGTTTCTTGTCATCACAGGCGGCGTTCCCAGCTGATCCCAGGATTTCAGCTGCCAGATCTTCCAAAACTGCAGCCAAATAGACAGGTGCCCCAACTCCCACATGCTCAGCATAATTGCCCTGGCAAAGCGAGCAGTGCACATGGCCTGCAGGGAACCGCAGCCCTGCCTGGAAAGACCTAACCTACGCCCTTGCCTGAACCTAGCCTTCCTGCTTGCCATGACAGGACATGATTTTACTCTTAACTGGAGCTGCCCCTCTGCAGAAAGGAAAGGGCAAAAGGGACCTATGCTCTGACCCAGTCTATGGCAGTTCTTACGTTCCAGGTAAAAATAGTCTTCAGGGCTGTGAAGAGGAACAGGGAACATAGCAGCAGTGCAGAAAAGAGGATAGGGGCACATCAAGCCTATTAAAAAAGGGGCGAGGGTCATAAACTCTTCACTCTGCAGGTGTTTAGAAGGAACTGGTTAGATTATACTGAGCCATGATGTCAAGGGACTTCCTTGCTGCTGCCTCAGTTAAAATGCTGCTGCCACTGCCCACAGTTGGTGTTAAACTTTGGATGAAGCAGGGATCAAATTGGGGTGCAACTGCACAGGTGGCCTCCTCCACCATCCTGTGAGAGCTCCCAGCCATTCCTAGGGTAGTATATTGGCAATGGTACTGTAGTTACTGAGCCATGATGTTCCTGTGGGAGTGCAGGAGGGAGCAGGGCGGCGGTGATAGGCTCCAGGTTCAAAGTCAGCTCAGCCTGCAGCGGAGTTTCATTAGCTAGGAGACGGCAGTGCTCTAGCCAGCCAGACTCCAAAGGGGTAAGGTGTGCTGCAGAAGCCCCTGGGCACTTCTCTGCATTTACGGTCTCATTAAAGCAGGAGGTGAGGCTGTGTAACCTCCTCCTCAGAAAAAATAAAAAATGGACCTATAAATAATCTGATAACCTCAGTCCACATCCTCTCTGAGCCATAGTTTACTTTTGTGGTCAGGTGGCAGCTGTGACTCAAGTCTAAAGTCCACAGGGAGAAGTCTTGCAAGCTGACTTAGCCTCATTGATGAAAGGGTAACTGAAATAACCTGTGGGGCTGATGCTCAAGTAGGCATGCGGCCCCACTGAAGTTAGGGACACTCTGTGAGCTCAGGGGCATGGATCCATTTAGGAACAGGGCTGCAGACTGTACAAGTGTGCCAGGACCTCACCTCTGTGAAGCACCCCACCTTCATATAGGGACCTTAAAATAAAATGGTGATGGTACAGCAGTGAAAGTCAGTGAAGCAAGAAACAAAACCTCTGACCCCGATTTTGCTGCTGTTTCTTAGCTCTGGCACATTTCTTACCAAAACAGCTATGACCAAAGGGTTGAGAAGTCATCTGAAAACTTGGACGTGCTGTTGGCAAATAGGAGCTAAACACATCCATGCGGACAGTGTCGCACAGCTGGAGGAAGTTTTACATAAAAATTTATCTGTCTTCAGAGTCAACATCAGTTGTGCTCTTCTTATGAGCGTGTTTCCTGGGGTAAGAGAATGGTGAACTCCCCAGAAAGAAATGCAGAAGTAGCTTTTGTTAGTATTTGCCACTTCTTTTATTTATCAGCTACAATCTCAGTGTAGGCATGTGCGTCACATCAAACAAAGAAAATATGTCAGGTGGGGCACTTGATTTACAGCTACACACGCCCCACTGTCCCTTGGTTTGTGCTGAACACTTGTTGCAGAGTTCAGCCCAAATTGAAAGTGGTGGTACACTGATTTCACTACCCTAGTTACAGAGTAGAAATCAAGCATACATCCTAAGGAGCAAAATGAAAGAGGAGTAGGCTTATAGAAATATTTTTAGAAGCCTTTTGGAAGGAATTGAACAAAAGGTAGAAGAGGCAGAGTTGAATTCAGCATGTTGTAGTATAACATTAGCAACTCACAGAGGAATGTACTTGGTTCAAAGGTTACTTATGACTAAGCACTAACAAATCATTGAACTTCCATATCATAGAAATGCTATTTCCAGGGAGCACTCACAGCTTCCAGGATGTACCCTTCTTGCAAGGCTATAAAGGTAATATGACATCAGAAGGGAAATCCACACAAAAGCCTGAAGAAGTGCTAATATAACAACTATTTCTGATGCACAATCGGGTTGGGCAGATATACGGTAGTCCAGGAAGATTTCTGCCCCACCCCATGTTCCTCTTGTATCATTTCCTGATTAAACAGGAGATATTTGGCCATAGGGCACACACACCCCATTCACATGGTAGGTAGACAAAGGGGCACTAAATCCTCTGCCCATAGCTGTTCTCACCAAGTGTACAGGGACATTTTACAATCAAATGTGAATTTACCATTTTCAAAAAATGTTTGCACAAATCATTCGTTCTGCCTGTGGGACAAATCAGATTAGGGCACGTTCACTAGTGTTTGTGCAAGCAACTCTTTGCCTACGTGCATGCTTGCAAAGCAGAAAAGAGGCTTTCTGTACATCTGCAGCTAATGTCATTACCCTTGGTACATTCCCTCATTGTGGCCTAATAAACTGACACAGATAATAGCATATGGCACATCCCATCTTCAGAGGGGAGGAGACTGGGTCTATCCTCACCAGACAGGAGGCATTCTGTTCCCATTTTAAAGATGCAAAAGCTGGAGACACAAAGCAGGTGCCACCCACCCAAACCTCTGCCATGAATCCATACAAGGGCTCCTCAAAATTCCTGCCCATTCCAGCTTTCCATTCTCACATGAAGTCCGTAGTTTTATGGCACCAAATACACCCAAACCAAAAACTTTGCTTAGGTCCCAAGTATCTACCGGGGGATAGACTCTGGGCATATGCACCATCAGCATCCCCAGAGCAGTTTTGAACTCTTATTTTTTAAAGCTGGTTCTTGCTCAAGCAGCTTTCACAACAGCGCCATATGCCAACACTGCACCGGTTATTCATGGGCTTGTAGCATTTTGAGGGAAAGGGCTTCCAGATAGCAACAGGAAGCTGGTTTTGCTTGCTTGAGGGGCTCCTGCAACACAGAAGGTTAAGACACACTCATCACATAAGTTCAGAAAGGTCTGCAGAAATCGGGCAGCCGCTGCTGGTGACGCTGCCTGTGCAGCATGGTTCAGTGCCCCTACTCCAGAATCCCAGTGCACACAGAGATGGGGCAGGGACTGCAGCATGCATTGCCTTGCCTATTTCTGTACACATCCAAAAGGTCTCGCCAGCAGACCTCCAAGGGACAGCTCCATGTTCTGAACAGGCGGGCTGCAGTCAGGAGCGGTGTCTGCACTGGAGGCCCACTGGTACCACCCAATAAAACCGAGCAGTGGTCAGGGCCAAGGAGACTGCGCACAATGGCAGGCTAACCAACCTGTGCCATTAAGGATGACATGCTATCCCACAATGCAACACACCAATTCCTAAAAGAGCTCTGCTCCCTTTATAAGCTTGGAATAGCTCACGAGAGTTTCTCTTCGCAGGTAGAGGAAGAGAACCAGGTTCCAACAATTTATCGAGGATTTCTTTATTTAAGAAAAATAAATTCATAAAAACAATGTAAAGGTCACACGTTCCTTCCGTCACCATTGCTCCACACATCAAAAGATGTGTTCCTCTTGCTAAGCCACGCAGCTTACAGTTTAAAAAAAAAAAAAAGGTAAATGCTCTGTATACCTTTCTCTTTATATATGACAAAGTGCTCATGCAGACTATGAATCCCCCTTTTATGCAGTAGAGAGACATTTCCTGGCTTAAAAAAAGCTTAAGATCTGCAAGATGTTCTTGAATATGGAAACTACAAAAATAATTTAGGCACCAAACCACTTGTTGTGGAGGCTGCTTCTAATTGGATTACTTATCTTTTATAAAGAAAAGATAGTTAATAATGAAACCAGTATTTTATTTTTTAAGAAAAAATTTTCTTCTCCCCCCAAGAGAACTAAAAAAAAATTAAAAAATTCAGTAATACCTATCCCCACAGCTTTGGGACACCCATGTAAATTCACACACTTTTCTCTTTTCACGTTTGGGAGACACACTAAATAGCAAGTTTGTGACAAAAATCAGTGCTAGGGAACAAAAGGCCAATGTTTCTGAAGAGTGTAACTTGAAAATTATATACAAGAGAGAGAAGTGAAGTGTGCATTCAAGCAAAATAGAGCAAGGATTAAAAATCTTCCACACAGGTTTCTTTGGTGTCCTTAAATGCATTTAAAGAACGTAAAAATGGAAACCTGTCAATGGGCAGCTGAATAGGCTAATTATATCCTTACAGCTAAAACCACAGCTCGGTTCACATCACGCCACATCCGGCTGGCTAGTGATTTCACTAGGGAAAAGCATTTGGCACTGTGACAGTGCCTACCTACATGTGACCAGCAAGTCAGTTTGGAGGCTGCACGCCCCCTCACTTGTCCCAAGGTCCCGTTTTCAAAGGCAAGAGGGGCCATCCGGGTCTTGTCTTTCTGCTGTTCTTGTATGCAGAGGAGCCGTACTGTAATCCCATTCAAAAGAGGAAAGAACTTATAGTGCAAGTACCAGCAGTAGCCTTGGAGAGATCTCACTTCACTAGACAGACTCAGTAAGCTTTTCCATTCTTTTCTGACAATTTTGTGTCTCCAAAATGGTAAATCCTAGATAATCTGGGGACATTCAGCCACAGATCAGACATTCCCTGCAAAAGGGAGATAAACTGTTAAAAATCAAGTGGTTACATACTCCTCCAGTCTTGCATCTTTTGATATTAATCTAAATGAACATTTAAAACTTTCCATTTACCGGACTATTGCTACTTGTGGAACAAGTGCTAACTTTTCATTAAAAATCCATAACTTAACCTTTTTAAATGAAAACATTACTTTAACAAAATCATAAAGAAACCATGAAATAGATGTGTTTGTCAAATCTAGTTTGGGGTGAAAACAGAGGTCATGGCATTTCCTTTTAGTTGTAAATCTCTAAAAAACAGAAAGAAGAAGGAAGAAGTACACAGCAGAGATGCTAGACATCTAAGGCTGTTGAATTAGCAGAGTGAGTAAGTGCAAGGACAAACCATGACAGACGTTAATATTTCCAAGGGCTAAGTAATAAAGAACTACACCATGCAGGAAACCCCTCCTCTCCTATAAAAGAAAGATGGGTAAACAATTATGGGACTTCCCGGGGTGTTCATCTATATGGCCTTACAAACGCTTCATTTTTAGCCTATGAGGTTTTTAGCGACTACTCACTCAGCAGTGAACCTTGGAAGGACCATGAAAGAGGACAAAAGTCCTTTTCAAGTCAACGTGTGGCCCACTCCATGATCCGTGCTGAAAAGAAGCAAGCTCTCCGAGACAGGAATTTAAGCTTACCTATCTGCTCTCGAGCGCCATCAACAGCATACTTCTGATTCTAGATAACCGCCATGAGGAACTACCACGTATTATGCTGTATCCTACTGGTTGAAGACTAATATTAACATGATCTTTCTATGGTTTTAGATGGTGGTCTGGATGAACACTATCTTCTTCCTCTTTCATTCTTAGATCTAGAAATATGGCACACTACCACGTGCACATCAAACCTCTCTCTACTCTCACACGGGTTTTGTGTTGAATTCCAAAATCAAATGCAAACTCTCAGTCCTGTTTTGGTGGTGGTGGCTGTAGCCACGCTGGTCTAAGGACACAGGCACTGTATTTATGACATGTTATAACCTGCCTGCTGTCCAATAACCCAAGAAACGTCTCTACATTTTACCAGCGAAATGCTATCACCAGGTCAACATTCTCCCTTTCCTCCCCCACATGTCTCACACCTATAGTTTCCCATGGCCTCTGACCCTCACATTTGCACTTTCACACACCTGCATTTTGCATATTAGCTTCTACTCCACCAAGGTGAACGCTTAACACCAGCAGACTCACCCTACGCCTGATGAAGGGCATTTGTGCCCCAAAGCTTACAAAGAACAATTTTTACAACTATTTAGTTGGTCTAACAGAAAATAGCACATCTACCCAAAGAACCTTGTCTGCCTAAGTCTCAGTCCTTAGCTACACAGCTTTCCATGATCATAGAAAATCATGATGGGGGTAGGGGAGGGGGAGAGAAGACCAGGACATGATATTTTTTTGGACTCCTAGTTCTGTGACCAGATTTTAATGATACTGAGGAGAGCACAGTGTTCAGCCGAAGATTGCGGGTGACTCACATTCCCTCGGCACAGCAGAGCTCTCTACGCCAAGGGCAAAGCTCCTCAGTGTGGCAGACAGAGCCTCTTTCAACAACAGTCAAAGACTACAGAATTACCTCCCGCACCAGTAGGGACCATCACAATCCTTCCCACTTCCCGCTCCAAGTGCAGGGTCCGTTTCTTTGACTCTGCTTTTTTAATATGGGCACAACATGCATATTTTAAGATATGGCATAGCCTCCCAACCCCCAAAATCAAGATTCTCCACTAAATGTGCCTGTCCCTGGTGGGAACGGTGAGGAAGGCACGACATGCACCACTGAAGCCGCTCAGAAACTTCAGAAATGGATGCTGTAAAAAATATACAGGAGAGAAGTACTGAAATAGAAGTAAATGTCCGTACATAAATACCTGTTCTTGTAGCTAAAAAAAGCACACAAAGAGTGTAAGTCTGTTAGGGCTGCAGAAACACATAAAAGTTAGTGTGTTAGAGGATAATCAAACAATAGCATGTAGTGTTTATGACAAAGTAGTAGTACTTTGAAGAAACAAGAACCCATGGAAATAGCTTTATTCTCTATTCTTTTTGAACAGTTTACAATTTACCCTGTCTTCTCGTGGTATTTATAATCAGAAAGCCATCCTACCATCAACAGATTTTTATTTCAAGGTGTCATTTGTTTTTCTCGTCACTGAATTAGAGTCTTCTTGACGTGGATCTGTCGTGGCGCTTGGTGGTGCTTCATAAGTACTGAACATTGAGAGGGGAAAGAAAGGGAACACCAGGACATGATTTTTTTAGGACTCTTAGTTCTGTGAACAAATCTTAAGAAGACTGAAAAAAAAAAGAATCACTTTAACTTTCTTAAAGAAAAAAAGACTGAGGCCACATGCTTGGAAGGTGATTTGATGAATGAGCTGTATTAAGCAGAACTCATCATCTCAAAAGAGTGTAAGGTTTACTAAGGGGGAATTCCAAAACTAGACGAGAGGATACAGATAATGCCCACTAGTCTTCAATGGAGCAGAGGTGTTTCTGGCGTGCTGAAACATCACAAGGCAGAGGTGGATCCAGAGGGGCTGAACTGGCACAGCTGCACCCCCACTGTCGACCATTCCTGTGGAGCAGCAGCCAGGGACTTAAGTTTCAAAGCAGGTAGGCGTTACCGCCCCCCTCACCCTGCCTCCCCCCAACTTCCCTTCTATGCTCAAAGGCAAGCCCCCTTTCCCATTTCCACCGCCCTCTCCTTGCCTGCTGCAAGGACAGCACGCAGGGGTGAGAGGAGCTCCTGCCCATTTCAGCTTAGCTGCATGGGGGCTGCATTCAGCCCAGGACTGCGGCAACAGGCAGGTACATTCCCCCTTTCCCCTGCCAGCTTGCAAGCAGGCATGTTCCCCCTTTTCCTTGCCAGCCCTGACGCAGGCATGGGGAGAAGGAACATGCCCCTGGCCACTGCCCCTGTTGCCACACTGCCCAGTGAGTGCAGCCCCCACGCAGCTGGAAAGGAAGGGCTAATCTCACAAAGTCGCTCTCGTAGCAATCTGCTGTGGAACAAAACTCAATCTCAAACACTATCTTAGGCTGACTTACCCCTTTTTATTATTCTGGTACAGAAGTACACCTCCAATGCAAATGACACAACCCACCACGACTGGTGCTAGAACTAAAAAAAGCAAGAAACGGCAACTGGGAAATGAAGTTACACAAAACACATCAGTTTGCCCAGATATTAGCAGCACCTTGTACAGTGCTGGAACTGCCTCACTATCAACAGATCATCTCTGACAGACTATAACGATGGAGGAGCCCTTTCCTTTGCATCCCTGATCAAAAAGCACAAGTGTTCATTTCTGCATCCAGAAACTGGTGCTCAGTCTCATGCTGCCAAATAAAAACTGGTAGCAATCATAAAAATCATAGAAAAGAAGGGACCACAGAGCTCAACTACTTCTCAAGGCAGGATCACCCGTGCCTACATCATCCTACATGACTAACACAGTGGTTATCGACTTTTTAAAACTCGAGGCATCCCTCAAAAAATGCTAGCTCTTAGTTTGCACGCTTGTTTTGACTATAGGAAAAATAGAGCACTTTATTTCTGTTGCAATAAATTCAAAAACCACAGCTAAGGATTCCTATTTGAAATGTCTGGGTTAATCCTGTGATTCATATTGCAAACCCAATGGTCCTAACATCACATGGCATCCTTGAGAGGATCTCAAGGCATCCCAGGATGCCATGGCACCCTGGTTAAGAACCACGCGTTTAACGTGTTCTTAAAAACTTTGGGAACAAACTCACCTGACTATCAGACATAATGCCCAAAACATCAAAAATTCCCTTGGACTTGGGTAAAGCAAAGGGAGGAGGGACGCTGAAGGTTTTAAAAACTGAAGAGCACTGACCCTGAGTGGGGTCTCTGTCTCTTTCATCAGATCATTTCAGATAAAACCATGAACGGGTATAAACTGTTACATGGCAACACTGGGCACAATGGTATATCAGTAGCAGAGAAACCCAAGAACTCCAATACCAGGGGCGTTACTTGTTACACCAAACCCCCCTCCCCCCCCCCCCCCAAACCAACCCAACTTTGTTGTGGAGAAAGAGGAACATGGACTCTGGATATTGATGTACAATAAGCGCTTCAGCATCTGGAAGTATTTTTTTTTCTCTTTGAGGTTACTTACCACCAAAAGCCATTTTATATGCATTCCCTAAAGGAGAAAACCAAAAGAGGAGTTAAAACATGAAGCCATGCTTGTATCAGCAGTTTGCAAGGAATAACACCATAATCCACACAAGTGGTACAACATTTTGTACACTACATTATGTCAAAATAACGGTAAATATAATAATGTTGTCTTTTGAAACAGAACAGTGTAAATTGGATAATTGTTAGTTAGTGGGAGCCATGTTCCAACTGCTGGAACGTCTAGCAACGAAGAAAATACTTTTTCCTAAGCCTCCATGTATAGGTACTCTTTAATACAGTCAAGAAAGCCATAAAACAAAAAAAAGGTTCAAGGTTTTTGGTTCTATGAAGAAAAGCACATTAAGGAATATTGTCTATAATCTTCTATGCTCCTTTTCTTACTGGGGTAAGGTCATCCAATGACACAAACGTGGTGCTACCTTTTCTGAACAGCTTTGCTGTGTCCAGTGAATAAATAAATGACTAAAGCAGCACCTGCTCTAACCACACTTCACTTCTCCAGGGTTAGGGTGAGCCTTTGCAAGGTGTGCTAAAGGGTGTCAGCTGCAGGGACAGGTGGACAGGGACAGCTGCAGGAACACACATGCACACCAGAAGTGAAAAGAAGAGCAATAGCCAATCCACTCTTGTCACAGGAACAGCCAGCGCATTATCAGTCTGGCTGCCGTGCATACTGCAGGCCAGATCTTTTTTTCGGAGTAGGAGGAAGACCTCTAACAATGCCACGGTTTGTAGAGCGGGTGAGAAAAGTCAAGCAGAGCCCCCTGCTGTTAGTAACTAAGTGCTGAGCCCTGTCACAAGCTAGTAAAGCTCAGTAGACACACTTCTATCCTCTCTGAACGTTGCATTCCTCAAAGAGCATTTCTGCTGAACACTGGAATTACAAGAAGGTCAGCTGGAAAAAGCCAACTCTGTCTAAGATCCCCAACAAAGGGAAAAAGAGTTGGCCACGGGAATAGCCTAACTAACTTTGTGTTGCAACATAGCTTGGGCTACTTCTCCATCTCACAAGAGAGAAATGAATGGATCAAGATCAGGGCAGCATGAGAATCCCTTGGAAAAGGGCTATGAAAGAAGGGCATACCAGAACAGCTGGTTAATGCACAATGAGAGAGGTAAGAAAGTGCTTAAGAAAGGTGTGCCAGAGGGTCACAAGTAGCTAGGAGAAGGACAGTTAGAGACCCTAAAAATTGGCCAGGAAGAAGATGTCTCTGAAAACAAGCAAAAATAAATAAATAAATAAAATCACTCAATGGCTTGAAATCCCAGCAGACTTCAGCATATGCACAACCCATCCACGAATATATTCATGAAATACACAACTTATTTTACAACTGCAAACCTCAGAACATTTGGAGTCAGTAAAAGGATTTTTTCTTTTTACCTGATTTAGGTTGAGCTTCTTCTTCTGTTGAATTTGCCCCCGGCCCTACATAACATGAGACACGCGGGTAACTACATTAAAATGAAGAGATGATATAGGTTTAATCACAGTTCCCCAGCACCAAACTGCACCTCAGTTAAATCCACAGAACAAAAAGGGTCGTTCCAGAGCTCATCGTCTCAGACTCATACACAGTCTATCCAAGAGCAAGCAGCCTAAAATGCATGGTTTCATTTTTCTGGGGTATATACCATGCAATCTCTATTACTATGTGCCTTTGATAGAGAGCTGTTTTCCTAACGATCACTCTCCAGTGCCATTTCACTCAGCCTTTACACCCCCAGATGCAGAATTTCTTTGTGGGTACTTCCAACGCCTTTTGCCTCAGGGACTCAAAACCCATCAGCTAGTGATGGAGCATGGCACCAGTAAAGGCTATGCGGCATGCTCACGGGGGTACAGGATCTCTTCGTTACACTGCTCCCTTCTCCCTAGAGATTTCACAGTTCTGGGCCCACTCACTCGTGGCTGGAGTGCAGCACTATCTTCACCATCAGCTCCTAAACCCTCCCAAGGTCTACACTCAGCACGCCTGCACAAATCAACCCCAAATGATCACAGACATGTAAAGCTAGCGAGCTATGGGAAAAAAGCCAGGAAAAGAAAATCCTTGCAATGGATGTCCAGAAGGGAGCGTGCAAAACACTGTCTATTGGTACTTCAGAGCAGCACTGACAGCACAGGCCACTTCCTGGAGCTGCTGAAGAGCAGAAGTAGAGAAATTACAAGGAGCCTCACGTGGCACACCCTGTTTTGTTTAGCATGGAAATGACCTTCCCGAGCTCTGAACTAGAAACAACTGATGGTTCTTTTTACCTGAAGGACTAGTGCTTACATATGCACTATACAGGCATGGCTCACCTATGCCCTATACATGCATGATCAAGTACTTATTAAAAAGTAGTATACATAAAAAAGATGAAAGAGGGGTTGTAGGCACTCACTCCAAATGGAGCATGTATTCGGGGATGTGCAAGTGGGGCCGCTTCAGGAATTAGGCTAGCATCAGGTGTCCACTCAGACCTTTCCAACCATAATCCGGGTGATCACCAATTCTAACATTACCAGCCAAAACCATCGGCCAGGTCCAGAAGATGTGCATCTCCACCCCAGCAAACACCAATAGGTATCAGAGAATAGGAAAGGAAGACTTCCCCATGATGGGTGCAATAGACCTGGCCACTGATACAGATCTCCAGATCCTAGTATGCCCATGTCCCTCACACTAAGGGGTGAGGCAGCCACAACCACTATTCAACCAATTCACCAGGAAGGATCCCAGGCATTGGGACTCCGAGTCATGAGAGTAACAATCAGGAAGAGCTCTAAGGCTCTTCTAGGTTGAAACCCAGACTGTATGCACAGGTCCAGTGTCCCGGGTGAACAAGGGAGGGGCTCCTCTGAAAAAAAACAAAAAACAAGAGAACTTTCAAGGAAGCAGGAATCACTTTACTGGAAATGAAGCCCCACTCATCTGCCATTGTAGGTCCCAAAGTGATTAGGTACCATGAGAATGTGCCAGGGGAACAAGTTGCACAGATTGAGAAGAACACAGCATCTCTAAATTTCTTGAGATGCTGATTCAAAAGCAGTCATCAGCATCATGATAGGCCCTCATGTTTTTATTATGTGGCTCCACTTCTTACACTTAGATAAAAATGTACAAGCTGACAGCCATCCAACCTAGGAACAAAAAGTGCAATCAGCTATCACAAGAACCACCTCGCAGGTGGTGTGCCAGGACCACAAGGAGAATCACAAGACCAACATCACTAACTTACCACACTACACATCCCACACTGAAAGAAATACTCTTCAATGACCTGAACACGTACCAAGGGAGGCAACCTGGAAAAATATATGAAACCCCTCTGCAGTCTTCCCCTGAAAACGCGCATCCACACCCACCTCTAACAACCTTCCTGCACAACAGATAAAACAAAGAGTAACAAAAAAATCTAACTGGACACCTCTCAGCAGAAAGAGCTACACACTGGACTACTATATTGACTGTTTCAGGAAGAAAGCTAACAGTGATATCTTCAACAAAACCAGGACCACCACAGCCTCCTTCCCTCAAACCCATCATCTCTAGTATCCAGGCAGACAGGCTTCCCACAGCCAGAGGTTTCAACCAACACCCGTGGTGGTCTGCACTGGAGTTTGCCTAGCAGCAGTGAGACCGATCCTGCTGCAGAGTACCAGAGCTGCATGGCAGGGCTGGCTCAGTAGCCCCAAGTGGCCAAGTGCCCACTGCAGGACCAGCTCAAGGGCCAGCCACACCCCGCCCTCCACCTCTACCTGCAGCCAGGTAGCTAGCCAGCATTTCAAGTCCTGCTTTGCCCCACAACCCACAGACGCTGGGCTCAGAGGAACACAATAGTTGTCTCGCTCCCATCCACAAGCCCCAGGTTCACCTGGGCTCTCTTAGGGCTGCTTTTAGTTTAGACGTTGCATAAAGAAAGGAGCTTAGTGCCAGGAGTGGCGAGCAGTCCACTCCTCCACATTGAAGACTAGACAGGCGTGCTGCACCACACATGCAGCAGCACCAAACCCATCAGACAAAGCAGGCTGGCATTAAAAGCCGTCACCTTGAAATTATGCCTTTTCTCTCCCAGAAACATTTCAAGTGCTGCCTCCTAACACACAAGTGAAAACGCCATTGGACTACAGACTCATTTCATAAGTTGTTTGTACTTGCACAGGTCACGTGTTGGCACAGGAGGCCAACCGTCCTGCGGCAGCTACTCAGTGCTATCCCATGTGCCACTTCAAACAGGTGAGGACACAGCTAATACTCACCTGGGTCACAGATTGGCACAGAAGGCTTCCAGGTGTTATCCTCTGCGCATCGAATCACACCATCGCCACCTCCCCTCAGCAAGTAGCCAGGATTGCACTCAAATATTATTGTGTCTCCATAGGAATAGACAGCGACTGATCCAGACTTTTTTTTCCCATGTGGAACCACCGGGACTGGACACTTCACCTCTGGAAATTAAAGCATCGACAAGAGTGTTTTGCAGAGGGAGGAGATCATGGGCGAGAAGGGAAGGAAAGGAAACGAGTCCATCCTCTGGCCAGGGAAATCACTGCAGAGTCATTTCCCTATTAGACATTATGTGGTGTGATTTAAAGGGTCTTTCAGCAACACTGAAGACACCGAAACTGCAGCAAATGCAAGAGGCAATCTGCTTCCCAGGATGCACATTTGTAATGCATCCGTCACTCTACATGAATTAAGCTTCCCCATGGTACCTAGGTGCTTATTCCCTGACTGACTTCCTCAACATTCATGAGTTGTCTGCCTAATTAAATATGGGTTTTCCCTGGTGGACAAAGGTGAACAAAGGCAACAAGAGCAAGATACAAAACACAAGAGTTACCTTTACACTGAGGGGCAGGGCTCCAGACACCGTGGAGGTTATCTTCTGTGGTACAGTGAATGGAGGCCTCTCCAACCAGACTGAAACCACTCTTGCATGTATAAGTCACTGAAGAGCCAAAGACATAGCCTTCCCCCTCACCAGAATGGGCTCCATTGGCGACTTCAGGGGGTGGCAAACAAGGGATTTCTATAGGAAAGTACACCAAGGTGAATACTGGATGAAAATACCCAGGTAACGGTGAACTGAGAAGATGTTACTAAGCAGGAAAGGCTTCCATCAGCAGACCACAAAACAACTGGTTCAGGAGTACCACTGATATCCCCAGAACATACTCAAGACCATACGATGATAGAAACAAGTAAAATGGTAAATACCCACTTAAAATGCATTTAATTTGTGCAGTGAAGTCGGAGGAGAGACAGGACTACCTTGATTAAATGCAATGGTGACCATTTCAAGGATCGCAACCATTAGGTTATGAAAATGAAAAGGGAACCATCCTCTGTCCCCTACATGCCACAATAGTAGGTAGGTGCCGTTTGAGGTATGGTAGAGGCATGTGGTGTGCGGACGTGTCATGTTTGAAGGAAGTCAAATACCTTTGAAGCACTCCAAGGGTGACCCAGACAGACGGGCCCCTTGAAGTGCTCTGGGACCAGCAGGACTGCCCCGAAAGCAACCCTAATGGAAACCATTACTACTTAGCAGCACTTCCAACTGAAACACTTCCTGCTACCCGTGTTGCAAGCAGCTAAGGCAGCCAGGCCTCAGCCCTGCATGGGTTGTCTTCGTCCCTGGTTTCCTCCATGCAGTACTTATTAAGTGTAAAGAAACAACAGAGCAAGTATAAACACAAAGCCTTTAATCCCTGTGTTTGCTTCATTAAACTGGGCAGCAGAGGGGAAACGTTCAGGGGTTAGTTACGTGCCCCAAGTGGGAAAGAAGATACATGGTTTAGATTTTTGTTATACTATAATGATTGCATGAGATAACCAACCACCCGATACCACACAGGTAGTCATGCAGGTGTGCCCTAGGTTACTACCTTGGTAGGTGTACCCATTACATGGCGCTTTATTAACCTGTTGCCCTGGTAGACGTGTCACCTACCTTCCAGGTGTCATCTGCAATGGTGCTGAACACCTGGCGCTGTGGGAGGAGGACAGTGGCACCCTGTATCAGCGAGCACTTCCCTGTCAGCTCCACCTCTGCTCCTCCAGAGCACATCCCCTTCTCACTGGAATCGGGAGATCCCACGTCCTCCCCACTGCAGCCAGGAAATCCTGGAACTGGGAGGCCAGAGCCCCACGTTCCCTCCCATGGAACGGGGATTCCTGCTCTCCAGCCCCCAATCCCAGTGTCCCTCCCCACACCCACTGGCCTGGCTCTGCTAGGGGGGTGGTGGCACAGGGCTGCAGCAGAGCAGACAGGAGCGCTCTCGCTGACACTGGCTTCACATCCCCCTGATGCACTGCACCTGCACTGTGAAGTGCTCCAAACGTTACATCCATCCCTATCCTGAGATGATTAATCCAAAGGCAGCATGTTTTGTACCATGGCAAATCTAAAATGAATCTATTATTCACTCCTCCCCAACAAGGTTTGGAGACACCTGTGGCTCAGTAGAAAGGAACAGTTCTCTACTCTACAGTTACTGCGGTGCTTTGTGAGGTCTTGGCCACTGTATTCTACGTCACAGGTGTGAATGCTCACGGGTGTGTAAAACCATTGTGTACTGGGGCCTACACCTGTGCCCAGGCTACCTTCATCCTCCTATGGCACAAAGAGGAGAGAGAGAACAGCTCCAACTGCTCTTCGGTTCCTTCACCAGACACAAGCCCACATGTATCTAGGGCAAGTCAAAGACATTACATGTAATCATCTTACTTTCACAGGAGGGAAACTCGCCATCCCAACGAACATTGCTTCCGACATCGAGTACACATCGAAGAGAATGGCTGCCAATTAATCTGTAGCTAAAGACAGAGCAAAGGTTCAGGTTTCTTACACAAATGTATGAAGAACTAGGTAACTGTTAGCAAAGATGGGCAGCCAGCTCTTTTTGCCAGACTGGAGAAACCATTGAACAATCCCAAATATAAAACAAGATGTGGCTAAGGCCCAGGGAACACGAAGGAGTAAGAAACACCCAGTTGTTAGTGCTAACGTGCTTCTATGCTTCCCAAAACATTAGCTGGGAAAACCCTGTGTCTCCGTCCTCTCCCGGAGCGGAGTCGCATACTTTCTAATCCCTTGCTGAGGGCAATAAGCAGCTCTTCTACCAAATTAGACATTTTTTTCTCTTTATTCCTCTTATTCCCAAAGTGCTGAATTAGGGCAACTGGTCCCTGCTGAGGGATCTCACCAAAGCCCAGGAAGCTAACAGCACTGTGAGCCAAACAGCAATCGCCAAAAGGTTCAGACTTGTCCCAAGTCTCTAAGGTGTTGTTACACATTACACTTAGACCATAGTAAGGGCATCTAAAACATGAGCACCTGCCTGTTAAAGCTTTCTAAGTCATGCTTAGTGCCCTCAAAGTTATGCCACTTCAGGTGAGGGTTAGCTCTGTGCCGTGCTACCTATCTCGCGTTAGGGTAATTTCAGTCTGCTTTCAGCGACGAATGCCTGGACCACTCTGCAGCCCAGAGCAGGGCACTGCTTGCTGGTCTTTGGCAGCGCCTGCCAAACTTCCTGTGGGGGCACAGACCAGGAAAGATGGGGCTGACCAGGTTTTCACCAAGCAAAGAAACTTTGTTTCTAAAACCAGCCCTCCCCTGTGGTGACGGCACTGATGGGAGAGGAGACAGCTGTCCTGGGCTGTTGTGCATCAGGCCTCAATCCGTTCCCAAAACCTGAGCTTACCAAAAGAAACCTAAAGGACTAATGCAGATGTTTAAACCCAAAGCACAATTCCAAAACCTACAGACCCCACAGAAACTGTAGCAACAACCTTTCCACGTTAGTCAGCGAGACTGCAGACCTATCTGTGCCTCTTCATTCAGAAAGCCATCGGTTGACTTGCCTGCAGCAAAAAGCCCTGAGCTCAGCTCCTAACCTCTGCCAGGCCTGGGAAGGCAGCAGCCCTCTAAGGAGCTCCCTCCACCCCAGGCCCCATTAGTCCTATGGGCAATGGGGCTGGCTCTCCCTTCTCCAGAGGCTTGCCCTGAACACTGCTCTTCTACCAGAACAAGCCACAGAAATTAAACACAAATCCACATCGCCTGCAAGGGCACAAACCAGTCATCACGGAAACGCAAAGCGTTCCATTACATTACCACATCTGGAAGTGCCTGTTTTGTGCAAGGAAGCCAGAAGCCACTGAGACATGGCCCATGTGCATGAAAAAAACAATAAGTGCCCTCAACACTAGCCTGAGCAACTGCTGGATCCTACAAGGGATGTCCACAACTTCTTTTGTTTCTCCTGATTGCTCATTTTAGAAGTAGCCTTACAGTTGTAATGAATAATACATGAAACAAATAAAATCACCATTGTCAAAGACTTGTGCTCAGAGCAGGAAGAGGTCTGCATTCATCTGCTGCTAACTTTTATTCCATGTAACGGCACCAGGCGTAACCAACAGCTACACCCGATTAGGGGAGATGTGGCACTGGTCACAGGAAGCCAGGTGAACCCGCTCCCACTCCAAATGTGAGGCTTCCCCCCATCACGCACAATCCACCACCTGAGGAGCCTGGGCTGCTCTGGCAAGAGAGACCGAGTGCAGTGGTGTCCCCCACCCCTACTGCTGTCTGCTTGACCAGCCTCCTCCAGCTCTTACTGGGGCGCACCCCTGCTGTCCATCAGCACCAGCCCCAACTCGCTTCTAAAATCCAGCCAGGTTTTCTAGTCTCTCCCTGCCCCCAACTCCCCTGCAGTTCACCGCCCACTTTCTACAAACCAACACTCAATTGATGAGTCAGTACAGGTGACTTGACATACCCGGCAGAACAGGTAAAGTTGACTCTCGCACCCAACCGGAGATCAGTTACAATAGGCCGACCATTCGGTATGTCTGGAGCTGGGCACTGTTTTGCTGGAAGAGAGCAAGGCTGGCATTAGCAGTGCTTCAAGTTACCTTGGTGGAAAGCAAAAATGTACACTGTTCAACTCAGTAAAACATAAGAACATAAGAAGTGCCATGTTAGTCAGACCAATGGCCCATCTAGTCCAGTATTCAGTCTCTGACGGTGGCAGAAATAGATGCTATTGAGGGAGAGCTTTGAACCAGATCTCTCCAGAGTGATTACCCTCTCTGGCATCCCACCATCATTGGTTTAGAGATGCTAGACAACACTGCTCCAACCATATTGGCTAATAGCCACTAATAGATCTCTCATCCCTGAAGTTATCCATGTCCTTTTTGAACCTGACTATGCTGTCTGCTTCTCTCTCTATCTGTTCTTATCCCAAATGATGTAAAGGTGGCCTGCAGGTCAATTGAGACAGAACCACAGAGATACTAACCCATACAAAACTCAGAGTGTTGTGACCAGGTAGAGTTATCTTGACAAGTAATGACAGGAGACTTTCCACCAACACGAATGAAACCTGGCCGACAGCGATAGGTCACTTCAGTCCCAATGCGATAGGAATCCAAACTTGTGACTAGCTCAGCAAAACTGAATCTGGGAGGGGGTGCACAATCACCTAGGAATAAAACATAGAAAAGGATGAAAAACTAATCTATGAAAAAGTATGCAAAATTATCTGCTTCAGGAGAGCACAACTTGGTTTTGCAAAGCCACATTTTCTCTCTTCTGCAACCGCTGCAACAGTCTAGTTCTCATCAGAGTCTTGGAAGCAGTTTTGCTGTATACCTGCAATACCTGGACATTTTAGCTTATAAAGCGACCATCACCAAGTGTATGCTCAGATAAGCAGATCCTGGGAAACAAGGCAGATTGCTTACCCCAACCTTTCCTTTTTTTTTTTTTTTTGACTAGTAACACACAGAGGTATAACACAGGGTTTCTTTCAAGTGAAAAGGGCAGCATGAACTAGGATAAAAAGACCAGAAAACCAACCAAAGGAAGCATGAGAGGCAAGTCGGAAGTTAGAAACAGATGAGATCGAGAGACAAGCTATCTTGGAGGCAGTTTGTTTTCACACTTGCTATGCAAAGCAGGGAAACTGTAGCACTGCCCGGACAAGGGAAGTGTATTTCCACAGAGTCAAACCCAAGTAAAAGAGGTTGTGTAAGAAATCACTTTATGATCCTGGGGTCTCATGCCTGGACGCCTCTTTGTACTGATGTTTGTCAAACACAGCTTTAGGCTGGATTTAACTTCAGCCACCTAAACCCAAAGTGACATTTGGAAATGAAACTTAAATAAGAAAACAAGAACAAGGGGAAGCAAACACGCACACTTTATTGAGTAGCAACAAGAAAATGTTTATGCTGGGCTATTGCGTATAAAAGAATAAACCCCTAATTAGATGCTCCTCAAGTGTCCAAGAGAGTTGAGCTAGTGCTTTAACTCCTTAACTAAACTCAAGCCATGTGCTCACTGCAAAAATAAGGCAGTTTTACATGTTAGCTGACAGCAGACTGTACAGCCCGCTGCTCTGTCATGGGCATTTTTCCACAAAGTGACTATAACCTAAGTCAGGTCCTCGGACAGAGAACAGGGTTGAGCTCAACTACCTACAGTGAGGTGAACCCCGCGCTGTACCCTTTCTCCACTATCCCTGTCCATTATTTCTGTGCCCAAAAATTCAGTGCAATACATTTTTAGGAATGTCACCATAACAGGCGATTTAACTTTAGGACCTGTTACTCCATTTCCCGCCTCAACAATTATCCAAGAAAAGAAGTGAGCTAGTCAAAACTAGCTAAAACCCCCTTTTTGGATTGCGCAGTGCCACTTTTCTGTGACCAAAGCTATTTTTTCTGGGCAAAACATCAAAATACTGCACTTCCACCTGGGGTGTGCACATGTAAAAGCCAACCCAGAGCAAATTGGGCTGCAATCATTGTTCACGTAGCACAGGGACACTTGGGCCCCTTGTTGCACATTACATACATTATACAAGTCACCAGCAAACCACGCAGTAAATTTTGACCTTGCTACACGTACACAGTTAAGCCGGCCATGTGGGCAAAGTGATGATCACACAACGCCCTGCTGAATGGCCCAGTAAATTTACACCAGCCACCGGTGCAAAAGTAACGATCAAAAATGCCAGCAGCTATCAGAAGGACCAACCCCTGCTATAAAGTCAGTGCTTAAAAAAGGCAAGGTTCTTCGAGTAGATGTAATATCTTTTATTACACCGACTGAGTAGTTGGAAAAATGTTCTTAGCAAGCTTTCACCCTTCTTCAGGCATCAGGTCTTTTATCTTCTCTCATTCCTTGGATTCTCAGACCAGCAGAGACTCCCTATGCCTGACGAAGGATGACTGTGCCCAAAAGCTTGCAAAGAACTTTCCCCAACTACTCAGTTGGTCTAATAAAAGATATCACATCTGCCCGAGGAACCCTGCCCGCCTACAACACCCCAACAACCAAGAACCCAGCGTGCTTAAAAAAGGTACAACAACCCTGGAGCCAGTTTCTCTGCGACTTGCATTTGAGCAGGTAGCGGGGTCCTTGCAAACGGAGGAGCCCGCAGCATCGCGGGGAGGGTCCCGGATGATTTAAGAATCCGCATGAAAAAGGCCAAGTCCCGCCATTAAAACAAACTCTGCCTGGCTCCGCGCCCGGCCTGCGGCTCCTAACCATCCCAGCTGGAAGAGGAGCCCATTGCCTCCCTCCCCCGCACGGCCAGCACCCGACTCCTGCCTCCACACGTGCCGGGAGGGGTGCCCCGGGGACGGGACGGGACGACTCACCGCGAGCTGCGGGCAGCAGCGGCAGCAGCAGCGCCAGGAGCGCGGGGGCTGCGCGGGACATCGCTCCGGGCTCCGCGCGCGCCGGCCGGGGAAGCGGCGCCGCCTCTTGCGGGAGCCCTGCGCTGTCTGCCCGGGCTCCGGCGCGCAGCCCCCAGTCTAGCCTGCCACGCACGTGTGATGACACCCTGGTCTCCGATAGCAGCTCCCAGCCCGTTCCGGGGAAACAGGCTTCGGGCAGCTGGTCTTATCTTGCTCTGCCTCGCCTTTGCGGAGCAGAGAAGCTCTCCAGCAGTGATGGCGTCGAGCAAAGGATGCACAACAAAACAGAAACTAAACACAAAGTGTCCGCCCCACTCCTCTCCGCCAGGCACTGGATCAGATACTGCCTGGCAAAAGGTTCAGGATCCCGTAGAAGCAGCATCGGGCTGGATGGGATAGTGTCGAGTAAAATGTTCAGGATCTCCACAGCAACAGCAGCTTTGGAGATGCTGAAATGCAGTATTGATTCAAGCAGACCGTGTTCTTTGGGTAGACCCGATCACTTTGATGAGACCAACTCCAATAGTTGGACACAATTCTTCTTAGCGAACTTTTGGGTAGAAATCCCCTTCGTCAGGCCGAGGAAGCATCCGCAGTTGGCGCGTGCTCATCCTGGACGGCATGAGTGTTGATGTGAGCAGTGTTTTTCAACCTGTGGGGCAGGACCCAAAGGTGGGCCACAGGTATATATGAAAGGGTGGTAGACACATTTAAAAAACTGGATTTTCCTTTCAAGGAGAAAACCATAAGAAACCGTGGCTTTTCCCTTGCAGGCTGGCGGAGTTCCAGTCTGCAAGGGGCTGCTTGGAATCCCCCCCCCGGCCCACACACCCGGCTTCTGCTCCATGCACAGGGCGACTGGGGAACTGGCTCAGGAGTGAGGGGCACGGGGAAAGCCATTTCATTCATCTCTGCTTAACTCAGGGAATCCCTACTCCAATTCCCACGCACAAGAACAAAGCGATAAGAAATATAACACCGGTTGCCTGAGGATGAGATATCACTGACAAGCATCCTACCAGGACTTGTCTTGAAGACTTATCCTGGTCAAAAATCCCCGAGTTATGCTGTAGTGAATGCGTTTTTGTTTCTTTTCCATTTCCCAGTCTAGAAGCCATTTCTGAACAGTTCAAACCGTGTTTTGTGGTAGGCCGTGCATTCAAATGTCACCACCACCTTCTATGACCTTTAGCGTGAAAGACCCCTCACAGACAACTTGTAGAGGAACAAAAGGAACCTGCAAAGAAAGCCGACCCCTGGTTAGGATTAGACTCTTACGGATATTCTTATAATCTATATCAAATAAATTTGGATAAAAATATGAAGTGAGGACACCAAACTAGTGGGACTATTGACGTGAGATTTCCATACAGGCAGTCCTCGATTTACAACATTTCGAATTACAATGTTTCACACTTACAGCATTTATAAACTGACATCCTGTTTCGACTTTCTGACGTCAGTTTTGACATTACAGCTCTTGATCTGACGCCACGCCAGCGAACAAGTTCTCTGTGTCACCCATCTCTGTGGAAAACATCTGTCCAAACTTCCTTGGCAGACAAGGTTCCTTGGGTGAATTTGATATCTTTTATTAGACCAACCCAAATAGTTGGAGAATAGTTGTTAAGCAAGCTTTTGGGTTCAAAAACCCTTCGTCAGGCTAAGGAAGTGTCAGCAGTTGGTGTGTGCTCTTCCTGGATGGGATGAAAAGTAAAGAAGCCAGGGGCTGGGCTGGCTGGGCTGGGCTGGGCTGGGCTGGGCTGGGGAGTCAGTTGCCAGGCAGATTATAATGTATCATAAATCCAATATCTATGTTTAGTCCATGATCTCTAGTATCCAGGAGGTTGATGAAATAGAGCTCACAGGCTTGTCTCTGGGAAGTGCTGTGCAAGTTTCCCTTGAGGATCAGGACTAAGAGATTGGAGAGAGAGTGGCCTTCCTGTGAGAAATGTGCCCCCACCGGTAATTGGGTATTTCTGTCTTTGATAGATGTCCAGTGTGCGTTCATTCTGGTGCGCAGCTGTTGTTTGGTCTCTCCTACATCTCTTCCATCAGGGCATTTGGTGCATTGGATGAGGTATATGACATTCCTGGAGGTGCAGCTGTAAGATCCTGGGATGCTGATGGCTCTGTTGTGGGGTGTGGTAATAGTGGGGGTGGTTCCAATTCCTAAAAGAGCTCTGCTTCCTTTATAAGCTTGGAATAGCTCACGAGAGTTTCTATTCACAGGTAGAGAAAGAGAACCAGGTTCCAATGATTTAATTGAGGATTTCTTTATTTAAAGAAAAATACATTCATTAAAACACCGTAAATGTTACACATTCCTTCCGTCACCATTGCTCCACACAGCAAAAGATGTGTTCCTCTTGCTAAGCCATGCAGCTTACAGGTTTTTTTTTTAAAAGGGTAAATGCTCTTTATACCTTTCTCTTTATATATGAGAAAGTGCTCATGCAGAATATGAATCCCCCATTTATGCAGCAGAGAAACATTTCCTGGCTTAAAAAAAAGTTTAAGATCTGCAAGATGTTTTTGAATATGGAAACTACAAAAATAATTAAGGCACCGAATCACTTTTTCTGGAGGCCACTTGTAATTTGATTAGTTATCTTTTATAAAGAAAGGATAGTTAATAATGAAACCAGTTTTTTATTTTCTAAGAACATTTTTTTTCTTTCCCTGAGAGAACAAAAAAAATAGAATTCAGTTATACTCATCTTCAAACCTTTGGGACTCCCATGTAAAGTTACACACTTTTCTCTTATTTTTCACCTTTGGGAGTAACACTATATCGCAAGTTTGTGACAAAAATCAGTGCTAGGGAACAAAAGGCCAATGTTTTTGAAGAGTGTAACTTGAAAGTTATATACAAAAGAGAGAAGTGAAGTGTGCATTCAAGCAAAATAGAGCAAGGATTGAAAATGTTCCACACAGGTTTCTTTGGTGTCCTTAAATGCATTAAAGAACGTAAAAATGGAAACCTGTCAATGGGCAGCTGAATAGGCTATTTCTGTCCATACAACTAAAACCACAGCTCGGTTCACATCACGCCACATCCGGCTGGCTAGTGATTTCACTAGGGAAAAGCATTTGGCACTGTGACCGTGCCTACCTACATGTGACCAGCAAGTCAGTTTGGAGGCTGCACGCCCCCTCCCTTGTCCCAAGGTCCCGTTTTCGAAGGCAAGAAGGGCCATCCAAGTCTTGTCTTTCTGCTGTTCTTGTATGCAGAGGAGCCGTACTGTAATCCCTTTAAAAGGGGGAAAGAACTTATAGTGCAAGTACCAGCAGTAGCCTTAAAGAGATCTCACTTCTCTAGACAGATTCAGTAAGCTTTTCCACGCTTTTCTGCCAATTTTATGTGTCCTAATTGGTAAATCAGAGATAATCTGGAGACATTCAGCCACAAATCAGACAATCCCTACAAAAGGGAGATAAACAGTTAAAATGAAGCAGATACATACTCCTCCAGTCTTGCATCTTTTGATATTAATCTAAATGAACATTTAAAACTTTCCATTTACTGGACTATTGCTACTTGTGGAACAAGTGCTCATTTTTCATTAAAAATCCATAACTTAACCTTTTAACTGAAAACATTACTTTAAAAAAAATCATAGAGATACCATGAAATAGATGTATTTTTCAAATCTAGTTTTGGGTGAAAACAGAGGTCATGGAATTTCCTTTTAGTTGTAAATCTCTAAAAAAACAGAAAGAAGAAGGAAGAAGTACACAGCAGAGATGCTAGACATCTAAGGCTGTTTAATAAGCAGAGTGAGTAAGCTCAAGGACAAACCATGACAGACGTTAAGATTTCCAAGGGCTAAGTAATCAAGAATTACACCATGCAGGAAACCCCGTTTCTCCTATAAAAGAAAGATGGGTAAATAATTATGGGCGTGTAAATAATTAAATAGAAGATCTCTTTTTCCCATAGAACCTTGTCTGTCTAACTCTCAGTCCTACCTAGCTTTCAAAGATCATAGAAAATCATTACAGGGGAAGGTGAGAGAAGATCCCAGGACATGATATTTTTTTTAGATTCTTAGTTCTGTGAGCAAATTTTTAATGATACAAAGGACAGCACAGTATTCAGCCTAAGATTGTGGGTGACTCACATTCCCTTGGCACAGCAGAGGTCTCAGTGTGGCAGACAGAGCCTTTTTCAACAAGTCAATGGCCACAGAATTACCTCCCGCACCAGTAGGGACCATCACAATCCTTCCCACTTCCCGTTCCAAGTGCAAGGTCTGTTTCTTTGACTCTGCTTTTTTAATATGGGCACAACATACACATTTTAAGATATGGCATAGCGTCCCAACCCCAAAAATCAAGATCCTCCACTAAACATGCCTGTCCCTGGTGGGAACAGTGAGGAAAACATGACATGCACCACTGAAGCAGCTCAGAAACTTCAGAAATGGATGCTGTAAAAAATATACAGGAGAGAAGTACTGAAATAGAAGTAAATGTCTGTACACAAATACCTGTTCTTGTAGCTAAAAAAAGTACACAAAGAGTGTAAGCCTGTTACGGCTGCAGAAACACACAAAAGTTAGTGTGTTAGAGGATAATGAAACAATAGCATGTAGTGTTTACGACAAAGTAGTAGTACTTTGAAGAAACAAGAACCCATGGAAATAGCTTTATTCTCTATTCATTTTGAACAGTTTACAATTTACCCTGTCTTGTGGTGGTATTTATAATCAGAAAGCCATCCTACTGTCACCAGATTTTTAATTCAAGGTGTCATTTGTTTTTCTCATCCAGAAATTAGAGTCTCCTTTACGTGGATCTGTTGTGGTGTTTTGTCTTATATCATAAGAACTAAAGGTTGCGGGATGGGGGAAGAGAACACAAGGACATGATTTTTTATTAGACTCTTAGTTCTGTGAACAAATCATAACAGGATTAAAAAAAGAATCAATTAAACTTTCTCGAAGAAAAAAAAGACTGAGGCCACATGCTTGGAAGGTGATTTGATGAATGAGCTGTACTAAGCAGAACTCATCATCTCAAAAGAGTGTAAGGTTTACTAAGGGGGAATTCTAAAACTAGACGAGAGGATACAGATAATGCCCACTAGTCTTCAATGGAGCAGAGGTGTTTCTGGGGAGCTGAAACATCACAAGGCAGAGGTAGATCCAGAGGGGCTGAACTGGCACAGCTGCACCCCCACTGTCGACCATTCCTGTGGAGCAGCACCCAGGGACTTAAGTTTCAAACCAGGTAGGCATTTCCCCCCCCCCACTCCCCTCTATGCTCAAAGGCAAGCCCCCTTGCCTTTCCCTCTCCTCTCATTTCCACCCCCACCCACCCCCGACACCCTTGCCTGATGCGAGGAGAGCACGCAGGGGGTGAGAGGAGCTCCTGCCCATTCCAGCTCAGCTGCATGGGGGCTGCATTCAGCCCAGGACTGCGGCAACAGGCAGGTACATTCCCCCTTTCCCCTGCCAGCTTGTAAGCAGGCATGTTCCCCCTTTTCCTTGCCAGCCCTGACGCAGGCATGGGGAGAAGGTACATGCCCCTGGCCACTGCCCCTGTTGCCACGCTGCCCAGTGAGTGCAGCCCCCACGCAGCTGGAAAGGAAGGGCTAATCTCACAAAGTTGCTCTCGTAGCAATCTGCTGTGGAACAAAACTCAATCTCAAACACTATCTTAGACTGACTTACCCCTTTTTCTTATTCTGGTATATAGCTCCAGCTGGAATGCAAACAAAATAACCCACCACGACTGGTGCTAGAACTAAAAAAAGAAAGAAATGGCAACTGGGAAATGAAGTTACAAAAAACGTAACATTTTGACCAGATATAAGAAGCACCTTGTACAGTGCTGGAACTGCCTCACTATCAACAGATCATCTCTGACAGACTATAACGATGGAGGAGCCCTTTCCTTTGCATCCCTGATCAAAAAGCATAAGTGTTCACTTCTGCATCCAGAAACGGGTGCTCAGTCTTAAACTGCCAAATAAAAAATGGTAGCAACCATAAAAATCATAGAAAAGCAGGGACCACAGAGGTCACCTAATTCAAGGCAGGATCACCCTGCCTACATCATCCTACATGACTGTTTATCTAACACAGTGTTTGTCAACTTTTTAGACTCAAGGCACCCCTCGGATAATGCTAGCTCTTAGTTTTCACTCTTATTTTGACTACAATAAAAATAGAGCACTTTCTTTCTGTTGCAATGAACTCAACTATGAAGAAAAGCACATTAACGAATATTGTCTATAATCTTCTATGCTCCTTTTCTTACTGGGGTAAGGTCATCCAATGACCACAACTATGGATTCCTATTTGAAATGTCTGGGTTAATCCTGTGACTCATATTGCCAAACCAATGGTTCTTGCATTGTATGGCATCCTTGAAAGGATCTCATGGCACCCTGGTTAAGAACCACTAGTTTAAGCTGTTCTTAAAAACTTTGGGAACAAACTCACCTGACTATCAGACATAATGCCCAAAACATCAAAAATTCCCTTGGACTTGTCACAGGTAAAGCAAAGGGAGGAGGGACACAGTAGGTTTTAAAAACTGAAGAGTTGTGACCCTGAGTGGGGTCTCTGTCCCTCTCATCAGACCATTTCAGATAAAACCATCAACGGGTATAAACTGTTACATGGCAACACTGGGCACAACGATATATCAGTAGCAGAGAAACCCAAGAACTCCCATACCAAGGGAGTTACTTGTTACACCAAAAAAAACCAACCCCAAACCAACCCAACTTTGTTGTGGAGAAAGAGCAACATGGACTCTGGATATTGATGTACAATAAGCGCTTCAGCATCTGGAAGTATTTTTTTTCACTTTGAGGTTACTTACCACCAAAAGCCATTTTATATGCATTCCCTAAAGGGGAAAACCAAAAGAGGAGTTAAAACATGAAGCCATGTTTGTATCAGCAGTTTGCAAGGAATAACACCATCATCCACACATGTGGTACAATATTTTGTATGCTACATTATATCAAAATAATGGTAAATATAATAATGTAGTCTTTTGAAACAGAACAGTGTAAATTGGATAATTGTTAGTTAGTGGGAGCCGTGTTCCAACTGCTGGAATGTCTAGCAATGAAGAAAATACCTTTTCCTAAGCCTCCGTGTATGTGTACTTTTTAACACAGTCAAGAAAGCCATGAAACAAAAAAAAAAGATGCAAGGTTCTTGGTTCTATGAAGAAAAGCACATTAAGGAATATTGTCTATAATCTTCTATGCTCCTTTTCTTACTGGGGTAAGGTCATCCAATGACACAAACGTGGTGCTACATTTTCTGAACAGCTTTGCTGGGTCCAATGAATAAATAAATGACTAAAGCAGCACCTGCTCTAACCACACTTCACTTTTCCAGGGTTAGGGTGAGCCTTTGCAAGGTGTGCTAAAAGGTGTCAGCTGCAGGGACACACACACACACACAGAAGTGGAAAGAGGGGCAATAGCCAATCCACTCTTGTCACAGGAACAGCCAGCGCATTATCAGTCTGGCTGCCGTGCATACTGCAGGCCAGAACTATTTTCTGGAGGAGGAGGAAGACCTCTAACAATGCCACGGTTTGTAGAGTGGGTGAGAAAAGTCAAGAAGAGCTCCCTGCTGTGATTAACCAAGTGCTGTGACTTGTCACAAGCTAGTAAAGCTCAGTAGACACACTTTTATCCTCCCTGAAGTCTGCTCATCATCCCAGCAGACTTCACCATGCACACAACCCATCCATGAATATATTCATGAAATACACAACTTATTTTACAACTGCAAACCTCAGAACATTTGGAGTCAGTAAAAGGATTTTTTTTTTACCCGGTTTATATAGAGCTGCCTCTTCTCTTGAATTTGCCACCAGCCCTACATAACACGAGACAGGCAGGTAAGTACATTAAAATGAAGAGATGCTATATGTCTAATCACAGTTGCCCAGCACCCAACCGCACCTCCTCTCTATCTCCCTTTCACCTCAGTTAAATCCACAGAGCAAAAAAGGGTCATTCCAGAGCCCATCAACACAGACTCATAGACAGCCTACAGAAATGCATGGTTTCATTTTCCTGGGGTAGACACAATGCGATCTCCACTAATACGCACCTTTGGAAGGCAGCTTTGTCTTCCTAATGATCACTCTCCAGTGCCATTTCATCCAACCTTTACACCCGCAGATGCACAATTTCTTTGTGGGTACTTCCAACATCTTTTGCCTTGGGGACTCAAAACCCATCAGCTACTGATGGAGCATGGCACCACTAAAGGCCATGCGGCATGCTCACGTGGGTACAGGATCTCTTCATTACACTGCTCCCTTCTCCCTAGAGATTTCACAGTTCTGGGCCCACTCACTTGTGGCAGGAGTTCACCATTACCTTCACCATCAAGTGCTAAACCCTCCCGAGCTCGACATTTGGAGTAAGTAAAAGGGTTTTATTTTTTTACCCAATTTAGGTTGAGCTGCTTCTTCTGTTGAATTTGGCCCCGGCCCTACATAACTTGAGACATGCAGGTCAGTACATTTTTAGGGCTGTGATTCAGGTAGATTGAACAGTCCATGCTGAGCTGCTTCAAAGGACAGACTGTTCCAGTATGTGATTTTAAAACACATGCCCAGTGTTTGCCCCTCCACACACACATTTCAGGGATAAAGTGCTCATTATATTAATATAAGGATTTGGCTGATTTTCTATTTGTAATGTGGACTGAAAACTGGAATTAATGTCACCACCACAACAAGCATCCTCTGCTTGAAGCACCTGCAGAGCTGCATGTTTCCAGGTTAAGCAGACCCTGTACTGATGACAACGGGCCCAAAAGGTATTTCACGCTAGAAACCAGAGAACAGGGCTGAAATAAAAGGCAGGAGGCCCAGACCTTGCAGCTCACACAGGCTACTATACCGATGAAGACACAAAGACAACCAAAAGCTACTCACTGGTACAAAACTCTGGTGGGTTTGACCATGTGAAATCTTCAAGACAAGTCCTGGTTGAATCCTGTCCTGGGACCCTATAATACCCTTTGCAACAGACATAACGGACAGTGGTCCCCACGGCATAGAAGCTCCTCTTCCCATCCTCTTCTGATAGTTTACCAAATGGTAAGCCACTTGGGGCAGGACAGCTACCTGACAGCAAACAACAGACAGACAAGGACGAAACGATGTAGCTGCAAGACAGATTTAAATACAGCTTGTGCTTTTAACTTTCTGCTGCGCAAACACCAAGCGTGCTGGACAAGTCTCAAGCTCCACAAGCTCACTGGCTTGTCGCAAAGGCAGGTCAAACTGTCACGGAGGGATCATGGGGAAGGGATTTTTACTGTCCCAATAAAGGAAGAGACTCGAGTGATTTTGACAAAAGGAGCGAGGAGGGAGGTGGCATCCCAAGCACAAGTGACACAAAGGAAGGCGGAAAGGAGGAGAGGAAGGGGGTTGAGTGTGAAGGAGGCCTGGGAAGAACAGCACACAAATATACTTCCTTTCTTGCCTTCAGCCCCTAAATTAACTGGTCTTTCTGCTCGTCACCACCGCACGGCCTTCTTCTCCACATCCACCTATAAACTTGCCCCGCAGGGCGACGTTACAGAAGAGAAAAGGCTACAACCCTCAAAGCCCAGGAAAACATTCACAAGGGAAATATCTGCTTTATGATCCACTTCTGCTGGTCTAGACTGTGTCTTCCTGAATGAAAACCAATCGTGACCGATGTGGCTGGGATGATCTAGTTGGGGCTAGTCCTGCTTTGAGTGGGGGCCTGGACTAGCTGTGACCTCCTGATGTCTCTTCAACCCCCATTTTCTGTGATTCTCCGATGCTGCCTCACGACACCTTTGCGAGTTCCCACTGAGTGCACTTTCCTGATGGTCTCGTGCTTCAGCCTCTTCAAACTTTGCTTCTTCTAGGTTCTTCTTCCATCCCCCGCCCCTTCATTTTGATCCTCATGCACTGCTTACTTCCATAAATTGATAAGTAGCCCCATTTACCGCACTACATACTAGCCATGAAAACAAGTAATAAGTGTCCAGTAAACAGGTTCATTCTGTGTTCCCACTGCCATTCACAGGACCTCAGATCTAACTATTAAAGCTGGTGTTGTGTAGACCTCTTCAGCAGAGGAAGTTTCACAGTTTCAGAAGCAATTAATGGCCGGAAAATTTCAGACAGCAAAATAACACTTACGGCCACACAACACTGGCAGCTCTGTCCACTCGAGGCTGGGCAGGCACTCTACGGTGTCTGACCTATCCAGGATTTTAAGAAAACCTTCCAAGCATACGTAGGTGAGCCTTGTGCCAACCGGGAAGCTCTCAGAGAGATAAGAAGCGCTTGGCTTGGCTCCCCTGATAGTTGGCAGAGGCCCACATTGGACTGTAAGAAAAAAAATGTTCTCTTTAAAACTGGCAGCACTTCCTTTAAACGTCACACAGCTACCTTCATCCCAAAGCACCCCAAAGTGAACTGGATGCTGAAGCCATGCAACTCTCATTTTAGGCCTGTTTTTCCAGTGTCTGTGCAGGCAGACAGGCTTCCCACAGCCAGAGGTTTCAGCCAGCACCGGTGGCGGTCTGCACTGGAGTTTGCCTAGCAGGAATGGAAGGGAGGAAGGAGGACCCAGGAAACTATAGGCCCGTTAGTCTTACCTCGGTCCTGGGGAAGCTTTTTGAGAAAATTATCCTGGCACATGTCCGCGAGGGGCAACAGGGAAGATCTTGCTTAGAGGCAACCATCAGGGGTTCATTAGTGGCAGGTCCTGTCAGGCCAACCTGGTGGCCTTCTATGACCAGGTCACCAAATCCCTGGATGCAGGTGTCCTGGTGGATATAGTCTTTCTGGACTTCAGGAAGGCCTTGCACGTGGTCTCTCACCCAGTTCTCATGAAAAAACTAGGAGACTGCGGCATTGACACCGACACAGTCAGATGGGTCGCTAAATGGCTGGAGGGCTGCACCCACAGAGTGGTGGTGGACGGGTCATTTTCGACCTGGAGGGATGTGGGCAGTGGGGTCCCCCAGGGCTCTGGCTTCGGGCCCGCGCTGTTCAACATCTTCATCAGCGACTTGGACAAAGGGGTAAAAAGCACCCTGTGCAAATTCGGAGACAACACTAAGATGTGGGGAGAGGTGGGCATGCTAGAAGGGACGAATAGGCTGCAATTGGACCTAGACAGGTTACAGGGGTGGGCGGATTAGAACAGGATGGGTTTCAACACTGACAAGTGCAAGGTGCTGCACCTGGGGAGGAAGAACCAGCAGCAGACCTACAGGCTGGGGAACTCCCTTCTCGTCAGTGCAGAGGCAGGAAGGGATCTGGGAGTCATTTCTGATGCCAAAATGAACATGGGCTGACAGTGTGGGGATGCGGTCAGGAAGGCCAACCACACCATGTCATGCATCCACAGATGCATCTCGAGCAGGTCCAAGGAGGTGATCCTCCCCCTCTACGTGACACTGGTCAGGCCACAGTGGGAGTACTGTGTCCAGTTCTGGGCACCGCACTTCAGGAGGGATGTAGACAGCATGGAGAGGGTCCACAGGAGGCCACCCGCATGATCGGGGCAGCAAGGCAGGCCCTATGAGGAGAGGCTACGGGACCTGAACCTGTTCAGCCTTCACAAGAGAAGGTTGAGGGGGGATCTAGTGGCCGTTTACAAACTAGTCAGAGGGGACCAGCAGGTATTGGGGGAGTCCCTGTTCCCCCAGCACTACCAGCAGTGACTAGAAATAATGGTCACAAGCTGGCAGACGGTAGATTCAGACTAGACATCAGAAGGCGCTACTTCACTGTCAGGGCGGCTAGGATCTGGAACCAACTTCCAAGCGAACTGGTGCTGTCTCCTACCCTGGGGGTCTTCAAAAGGAGGCTGGAAAACCACCTGGCCGGGGTGATTTGTACCCCAGTACTCTTTCTTGCCACAGCAGGGGTTTGGCCTTGATGATCTGCTCAGGTCGATTCCGACCCGACCAACTATGAAACTATAAGCGAGACTGATCCGACTGCAGAGTACCAGAGCTGCACGGTGCAGCTGGCTCAGTAGCCCCAAGTGGCCAAGTGCCCACTGCAGGACCAGCTCAAGGGCCAGCCACACCCCGCCCTCCACCTCTACCTGCAGCCAGGTAGCTAGCCAGCATTTCAAGTCCTGCTTTGCCCCACAACCCACAGACGCTGGGCTCAGAGGAACACAATAGTTGTCTCTCTCCCATCCACAAGCCCCAGGTTCACCTGGGCTCTCTTAGGGCTGCTTTTAGTTTAGACGTTGCATAAAGAAACGAGCTTAGTGCCAGGAGTGGCGAGCAGTCCACTCCTCCGCACTGAGGCCTAGACAGGCGTGCTGCACCACACGTGCAGCAGCACCAAACCCATCGGACAAGGCAGGTGGCGTTAAAAGCCGTCACCTTAAAATTATGCTTTTTCTCTCCCAGAAACATTTCAAGAGCTGCTTCCTACCACATAAGTGAAAACGCCACTGAACTACAGACTCATTTCATAAGTTGTTTGTACTTGCACAGGTCACATGTTGGCACAGGAGGCCAACCGTCCTGCGGCAGCCACTCAGTGCTATCCCATGTGCCACTTCAAACAGGTGAGGACACAGCTAATACTCACCTGGGTCACAGATTGGCACAGAAGGCTTCCAGGTGTTATCCTCTGCGCATTGAATCACACCATCGCCACCTCCCCTCAGCAAGTAGCCAGGATTGCACTCAAATATTATTGTGTCTCCATAGGAATAGACAGCGACTGATCCAGACTTTTTTTTCCCATGTGGAACCACCGGGACTGGACACTTCACCTCTGGAAATTAAAGCATCGACAAGAGTGTTTTGCAGAGGGAGGAGATCATGGGCGAGAAGGGAAGGAAAGGAAACGAGTCCATCCTCTGGCCAGGGAAATCACTGCAGAGTCATTTCCCTATTAGACATTATGTGGTGTGATTTAAAGGGTCTTTCAGCAACACTGAAGACACCAAAACTGCAGCAAATGCAAGAGGCAATCTGCTTCCCAGGATGCACATTTGTAATGCATCCGTCACTCTACATGAATTAAGCTTCCCCATGGTACTTAGGTGCTTATTCCCTGACTGACTTCCTCAACATTCATGAGTTGTCTGCCTAATTAAATATGGGTTTTCCCTGGTGGACAAAGGTGAACAAAGGCAACAAGAGCAAGATACAAAACACAAGAGTTACCTTTACACTGAGGGGCAGGGCTCCAGACACCGTGGAGGTTATCTTCTGTGGTACAGTGAATGGAGGCCTCTCCAACCAGACTGAAACCACTCTTGCATGTATAAGTCACTGAAGAGCCAAAGACATAGCCTTCCCCCTCACCAGAATGGGCTCCATTGGCGACTTCAGGGGGTGGCAAACAAAGGATTTCTATAGGAAAGTACACCAAGGTGAATACTGGATGAAAATACCCAGGTAACGGTGAACTGAGAAGATGTTACTAAGCAGGAAAGACTTCCATCAGCAGACCACAAAACAACTGGTTCAGGAGTACCACTGATATCCCCAGAACATACCCAAGACCATACGATGATAGAAACAAGTAAAATGGTAAATACCCACTTAAAATGCATTTAATTTGTGCAGTGAAGTCGGAGGAGAGACAGGACTACCTTGATTAAATGCAATGGTGACCATTTCAAGGATCGCAACCATTAGGTTATGAAAATGAAAAGGGAACCATCCTCTGTCCCCTACATGCCACAATAGTAGGTAGGTGCCGTTCGACCTGGTCGAGGTACGTGGTGTGCAGACGTGTCATGTTTGAAGGAAGTCAAATGCCTTTGAAGCGCTCCAAGGGTGACCCAGACAGACGTGCCCCTTGAAGTGCTCTGGGACCAGCAGGACTGCCCCGAAAGCAACCCTAATGGAAACCATTACTACTTAGCAGCACTTCCAACTGAAACACTTCCTGCTACCCGTGTTGCAAGCAGCTAAGGCAGCCAGGCCTCAGCCCTGCATGGGTTGTCTTCGTCCCTGGTTTCCTCCATGCAGTACTTATTAAGTTTAAAGAAACAACAGAGCAAGTATAAACACAAAGCCTTTAATCCCTGTGTTTGCTTGATTAAACTGGGCAGCAGAGGGGAAAAGTGCTGGGGTTACATGCCCCAAGTGGGAAAGAAGTTACATGGCTAATAGTTTTGTTATACTATAATGATTGCCCAAGATAATCAACCACCCGATACCACACAGGTAGTCATGCAGGTGTGCCCTAGGTTACTACCTTGGTAGGTGTACCCATTACATGGCGCTTTATTAACCTGTTGCCCTGGTAGACGTGTCACCTACCTTCCAGGTGTCATCTGCAATGGTGCTGAACACCTGGTGCTGTGGGAGGAGGACAGTGGCACCCTGTATCAGCGAGCACTTCCCTGTCAGCTCCACTTCTGCTCCTCCAGAGCACATCCCCTTCTCACTGGAATCGGGAGATCCCACGTCCTCCCCACTGCAGCCAGGAAATCCTGGAACTGGGAGGCCAGAGCCCCACGTTCCCTCCCATGGAACGGGGATTCCTGCTCTCCAGCCCCCAATCCCAGTGTCCCTCCCCACACCCACTGGCCTGGCTCTGCTAGGGGGGTGGTGGCACAGGGCTGCAGCAGAGCAGACAGGAGCGCTCTCGCTGACACTGGCTCCACATCCCCCTGATGCACTGCACCTGCACTGTGAAGTGCTCCAAACGTTACATCCATCCCTATCCTGAGATGATTAATCCAAAGGCAGCATGTTTTGTACCATGGCAAATCTAAAATGAATCTATTATTCACTCCTCCCCAACAAGGTTTGGAGACACATACGGCTCAGTAGAAAGGAACAGTTCTCTACTCTACAGTTACTGCGGTGCTTTGTGAGGTCTTGGCCACTGTATTCTACGTCACAGGTGTGAATGCTCACGGGTGTGTAAGACCATTGTGTACTGGGGCCTACACTTGTGCCCAGGCGACCTTCATCCCCCTATGGCACGAAGAGGACAGAGAGAACAGCTCCAACTGCTCTTCGGTTCCTTCACCAGACACAAGCCCACTTGTATCTAGGGCAAGTCAAAGACATTACATGTAATCATCTTACTTTCACAGGAGGGAAACTCGCCATCCCAATGAACATTGCTTCCGACATCGAGCACACATCGGAGAGAATGGCTGCCAATTAATCTGTACCTAAAGACAGAGCAAAGGTTCAGGTTTCTTACACAAATGTATGAAGAACTAGGTAACTGTTAGCAAAGATGGGCAGCCAGCTCTTTTTGCCAGAGTGGAGAAACCATTGAACAATCCCAAATATAAAACAAGATGTGGCTAAGGCCCAAGGAACACGAAGGAGTAAGAAACACCCAGTTGTTAGTGCTAACGTGCTTCTATGCTTCCCAAAACATTAGCTGGGAAAACCCCGCGCCTTCGTTCTCTCCCAGAGCGGAGTTGCATACTTTCTAATCCCTTGCTGAGGGCAATAAGCAGCTCTTCTACCAAATTAGACATTTTTTCTCTTTATTCTTCTCATTCCCAAAGAGCTGAATTAGGGCAACTGGTCCCTGCAGTGGGATCTCACCAAAGCCCAGAAAGCTAACAGCACTGTGAACCAAACAGCAATCGCCAAAAGGTTCAGACTTGTCCCAAGTTTCTAAAGTGTTGTTACACATTACACTTAGACCATACTAAGGGCATCTATAACATGAGCACCTGCCTTTTAAAGCTTTCTGACTCATGCTAAGTGCCCTCAAAGTTGTGCCACTTCAGTTGAGGGTTAACTCTGGGCTGCACTACCTAGCTCGTGTTAGGGTAGTTTCAGTCTGCTTAGCCCTGTGGGCAATGGGGCTGGCTCTCCCTTCTCCAGAGGCCTGTCCTGAACACTGCTCTTCTACCAGAACAAGCCACAGAAATGAAACACAAATCCACATCGCCTGCACGGGCACAAACCAGTCATCACGGAAACGCAAAGCGTTCCATTACATTACCACATCTGGAAGTGCCTGTTTTGTGCAAGGAAGCCAGAAGCCACTGAGACATGGCCCATGTGCATGAAAAAAACAATAAGTGCCCTCAACACTAGCCTGAGCAACTGCTGAATCCTACAAGGGATGTCCACAACTTCTTTTGTTTCTCCTTGTTGCTCATTTTAAAAGCAGCCTTACTTTTCTAATGAATAATACATGAAACAAATAAAACTACCATTGGCAAAGACCTGTGCTCGGAGCAGGAAGAGGTCTGCATTCATCTGCTGCTAACTTTTAGTCCATGTAATGGCACCAGGCGTAACCAATAGCTACACCCGATTAGGGGAGAGGTGGCATTGGTCACAGGAAGCCAGGTGAACCCGCTCCCACTCCAAATGTGAGGCTTCCCCCCATCACGCACAATCCACCACCTGATGAGTACTCTAGCCTGGGCTGCTCTGGCAAGAGAGACCGAGTGCAGTGGTGTCCCCCACCCCTACTGCTGTCTGCTTGACCAGCCTCCTCCAGCTCTTACTGGGGCGCACCCCTGCTGTCCATCAGCACCAGCCCCAACTCGCTTCTAAAATCCAGCCAGGTTTTCTAGTCTCTCCCTGCCCCCAACTCCCCTGCAGTTCACCGCCCACTTTCTACAAACCAACACTCAATTGATGAGTCAGTACAGGTGACTTGACATACCCGGCAGAACAGGTAAAGTTGACTCTCGCACCCAACCGGAGATCAGTTACAATAGGCCGACCATTCGGTATGTCTGGAGCTGGGCACTGTTTTGCTGGAAGAGAGCAAGGCTGGCATTAGCAGTGCTTCAAGTTACCTTGGTGGAAAGCAAAAATGTACACTGTTCAACTCAGTAAAACATAAGAACATAAGAAGTGCCATGTTAGTCAGACCAATGGCCCATCTAGCCCAGTATTTCAGTCTCTGACGGTGGCAGAAATAGATGCTATCGAGGGAGTCAATTAAACCAGATCTCTCTAGAGTGATTACCCTCTCTGGCATCCCATCATCATTGGTTTAGAGATGCTAGACTACACTGCTCCAACCATGCTGTTCAATAGCCACTAATAGATCTATCATCTCTGAATTTATTCATGCCCTTTTTGAACCTGGCTAGGCTATCTGCTTCTGTCTATCTGTTCTTATCCCAAATGATGTAAAGGTGGCCTGCAGGTCAATTGAGACAGAACCGCAGAATTACTAACCCACACAAAACTCGGAGTGTTGTGACCAGGTAGAGTTATCTTGACAAGTAATGACAGGAGACTTTCCACCAACACGAATGAAACCTGGCCGACAGCGATAGGTCACTTCAGTCCCAATGCGATAGGAATCCAAACTTGTGACTAGCTCAGCAAAACTGAATCTGGGAGGGGGTGCACAATCACCTAGGAATAAAACAGAAAAAAGGATGAAAACTGATCTGTGAAAAAGTACACAAAACTATCTGCTTCAGTAGAGCACAACTTGCAACTGCTGTGACGGACTTGCAATTTGCAACCACTGAGACGGACTTGTTCTCATCAGTCTTGGAAGCAGTTTTGCTGAATACCTGCAATACTTGGACATGTTAGCTTATAAAGTGACCATCACCAAGTGTGTGCCCAGATAAGCAGATCCTGGGAAACAAGTCAGATTGCTTACCCCAAGCTTTTCTTTTTCTTTTTTTTTTTTTTTTAAACTACTAACACACAGAGGTATAACACAGCACTAATCATGATCAATTTGCGAAAGCTAATCGTGAAAACTAATCATGACCAGTCTGGCTGGGATGATCTAGTTGGGGCTAGTCCTGCTTTGAGTAGGGGGCTGGACTAGCTGTGACCTCTTGAGGTCCCTTCAACCCTCATTTTCTGCGATTCTCCAATGCTGCCTCACGACACCTTTGCAAATTCCCACTGAGTGCACTTTCCTGATGATCTCATGCTTCAGCCTCTTCCAACTTTGCTTCTTCTAGGCTCCTCTTCCATCTCCGCTACATTTTGATCCTCATGCACTGTTGACTTTCATAAATTGATAAGTAGCCCCATTTACCGCACTACATACTAGCCATGAAAACAAGTAATAAGTGTCCAGTAAACAGGTTCATTCTGTGTTCCCACTGCAATTCACAGGACCTCAGATCTAACTATTAAAGCTGGTGTTGAGTAGACCTATTCAGCAGCAGAAATTTCACACTTTCAGAAGCAATAAATGGCCGGAAAATTTCAGACAGCAAAATAACACTTACGGCCACACAACTCTGGCAGCTTTGTCCACTCAAGGCTGGGCAGGCACTCTATGATGTTTGACTTATCTGGGATTTTATGAAAACCCTCCTGGCATTTGTAGGTCACTCTCATGCCAACGGGGAAGCTCTCAGAGTGATCAGAATGGCTCGGCTTGGCTCCCCTGATAGTTGGCGGAGGCTCACATTGGACTGTAAGAAAAAAAAAATGCTCTCTCTAAAACTGGCAGCGCTTCCTTTATACATCACACAGCTACCTTCATCCCAAAACACCCCAATGTGAATTGGATGCTGAAGCCATGAAACTCAAATATTAAACCTCTTTTTCTGGTGTCTTCACAGGTTTCCCACAGCCTGAAGCTTCAACCAACACCGGTGGTGGTCTGCACTGGAGTTTGCCTAGCAGGAGTGAGGCCGATCCTGCTGCAGAGTACCAGAGCTGCACGGTGCAGCTGGCTCAGTAGCCCCAGGTGCCCACTGCAGGACCAGCTCAAGGGCCAGCCACACCCTGCCCTCCACCTCTACCTGCAGCCAGGTAGCTAGCCAACATTTCAAGTCCTGCTTTGCCCCACAACCCACAGACGCTGTGCTCACAGGAACACAATAGTCGTCTCTCTCCCATCCACAAGCCCCAGGTTCGCCTGGGCTCTCTTAGGGCTGCTTTTAGTTTAGACGTTGCATAAAGAAACGAGCTTAGTGCCAGGAGAGACGAGCAGTCCACTCCTCCGCACTGAGGCCTAGACAGGCGTGCTGCACCACACACGCAGCAGCACCAAACCCATCGGACAAGGCAGGTGGCATTAAAAGCCGTCACCTTGAAATTATGCTTTTTCTCTCCCAGAAACATTTCAAGCGCTGCTTCCTACCACACAAGTGAAAACGCCATTGGACTACAGACTCATTTCATAAGTTGTTTGTACTTGCTCAGGTCACATCTTGGCACAGGAGGCCAACCGTCCTGCGGCAGCCACTCAGTGCTATCCCATGTGCCACTTCAAACAGGTGAGGACACAGCAAATACTCACCTGGGTCACAGACTGGCACAGAAGGCTTCCAGGTGTTATCCTCTGCGCATTGAATCACACCATCACCATCTCCCCTCAGGGAGTAGCCAGGATTGCACTCAACTATTGTTGTCTCTCCATAGGAATAGACAGCGACTGATCCAGACTTTTTTTTCCCATGTGGAACCACCGGGGCTGGACACTTCACCTCTGGAAATTAAAGCATCGACAAGAGTGTTTTGCAGAGGGAGGAGAGCACGGGGGAGAGAGGAAGGAAAGGAAACTAGCCCATACGGATGACTGTAGGCGATAAGCTGTGTACTCAGAAATATGGGTAAAGATGCAGTGTTGGGGTCCAAAGAAGAGCCACTCGTCTGACTAGAGGACTGCAGGGAAGGCCCTGTGAGGAAAGGCTAAGGGACCTTCACCTGTTCAGGCTCTCCAAGAGAAGGCTGAGAGGGACCTTGTGGCTCTGTACAAATTGATAAAGGGAGAGGAACATGAAGTAGGCGACAATCTGTTCACTAGGGCACGCTCTGGAACAACAAGGAACAATGGCCATAAGCTACTGGAGAGAAGGTTTAAACTGGATATTAGGAAAAAGTTCTTTATGGTCAGGATTGCCAGGATCTGGAATGGGCTGCCAAGGAAAGTTGTGCTTGCCCCATCCTTGGGGGCCTTCAAGAGGAGACTGGAAAGGCACCTGGCTGGGATCACATGACCCCAGGTTCGGTGACCCTTTTCTTACCAGCCAAGGGCAGGGGGTCGGACTAGATGGCCCAATGAGGTCCTTTCCGACCCTGGAATCTATGAAGCTATAAACCTCAACAGGAAGTGTCTGGGACCAGGAGGGCAGTGCTTAAGAAAGGTGTGCCAGAGGGTCACAAGTAGCTGAGAGAAGGACAACTAGAGACCCTAAAAATTGTCTTTCTAACGATCACTCTCCAGTGCCATTTCACTCAGTCTTTACACCCCCAGATGCACAATTTCTTTGTGGGTACTTCCAACATCTTTTGCCTTGGGGACTCAGAACCCATCAGCTAGTGATGGAACATGGCACCAGTAAAGGCTACGTGGCATGCTAACGGGGGTAAAGGATCTCTGCATTACACTGCTCCCTTCTCCCTAGAGATTTCACAGTTCTGGGCCCACTCACTTGTGGCAGCAGTGCAGCACTGCCTTCACCACCAGCTGCTAAACTCTCCCAAGGTCTATATTCGGCATGCCTGCACATATCAACCCCAAATGATCACAGACATGTAAAGCTAGCGAGCCGTAGGAAAAAAGCCAGGGAAAGAAAATCCTTGCAATGCATGTCAGGAAAGGAGTCTGCAAAACACTGTCTATTGGTACTTCAGAGCAGCACTGACAGCGCAGGCCACTTCCTAGAGCTGCTGAAGTGCGGAAGAAGAGAAAGTTGAAGGAGCCCCACATGGCACACCCTGTTTTGTTTAGCATGGAAATGACCTTCCCGAGCTCTGAACTAGAAGCAACTGCTGGGTTTTTTTTCCCTGAAGGACTAGTGCTTACAGCAGCTTCTCCAGGAGTCTTGGGTGTGAGAGTAGTAGGACATACTGCCAAGAGAAGGGGGGAAAAAAATGAGCTGTGAACATAGTATTGCATAACTCTCCATTACCAGTCAGAATCAAGAAACATTTTTTTTAAAGAGAAAGAAAAACAAAACAGAAGGAAAAGGTAAGTTCCCCCATTGTAACTGGCTCTTTGCTCCGCACTATCCAGGAACATCCCCAGCCTGGTTCACCTATGCCCTATACCAGTGTTTCTCAACCCGCGGTACGCGTACCCTGGGGGCACACGAGACACGGGCAGGGGGTACGTGGGCGCTGCGTTCTGGTCTTTGCCTGCTCGAGCCAGCAGTTCCAGCTGCCGGCCCTCCCGCCGTGTCTGGTGCGCCGGGGCGGGGGCTGCCACTCCCCAGCGTCAGTGTGCCAGGGCAGGGGGGGCCCGTGCAGGCTGCTGTGAAGTACCCACAAAGAAATTCTGCATCTGGTGGTATAAGGGCTGAGTGAAATGGCACTGAAGAGTGATCATTAGGGCTGCGGTGGGAGAAGTGGGAATCGGCTTGTGGCAGCAAAATATGAAGTGCCACGGTGGGCCTTCCCATTTCACTTTTGCCACACTGATCGGCAGGGGGAACGTAAGGTACCAAAGGTTGAGAACCACGTGCCCAATACATGCACGATCAAGCACTTTCTTAAAAGTAGTATGCCAAAAAAAGGTGAAGGAGGGGTTGTAGGGACTCACGCAAAGTGCAGCATGCACTGGGGGAGGTGCAAGTGGGGCCACTGCAGGAATTAGGCTAGCGTCAGGTGTCCACTCAGACCTTTCCAGCCATAATCCAGGAGATCACCAGTTCTCACATTACCAGCCAAAATCATCAGCCAGGTCCAGAAGATGTGCATCTTCACCTCCGGAAACCCCGACAGGTGTCAGGGAATAGGAAAGGAAGACTTCCCCACAACGAGTGCAAAGGACCTGGCCATTGATACAGATCTCCAGATCCTAGTATGCCCGTGTCCCTCACACTAAGTGATGAGGCAGCCACAGCCACTGTTCAACCAATTCACCAGGAAGGATCCCAGGCATTGGGACTCCGAGTCACGACAGTAACAATCAGGAAGAGCTCTAAGGCTCTTCTAGGTTGAAACCTCGACTGTGCGCGCAGGGCCAGTGTCCCGGGGGAACAAGGGAGGGGCTCCTCTGAAAAAAGCAAAAAACAGAGAACTTTAAAGGACGCAGGGATCACATTATTGGAAATGAAGCCCCACTCATCTGCCATTGTGGGTCCCAAAGTGATGAGAATGTGCCAGGGGAACAATTTGCACAGATTGAGAAGAACACAGCCTTTTTAATTTCCTTGAGATGCTGATTTACCAGCATCATGAAATGCCCTCAGGTTTTGTTGTGTCCCCACACTTTCCACTTCCAAAAAAAGCTACAAGCTGACAGCCATGCAACCTAGGAACACGAAGTGCAGTCAGCTATCACAAGAACAACCTTGCAGGTGGTGTAGCAGGGTCACAGGAGAGAATCAAAAGACCAGCATCACTAACTTATCACAATGCTTCCTATCCCACACTGAAATAAATGCTCTTCAATGACCTGAACACGTGCCAAGGGAGGCAACCTGGAAAAATACTAATATATGAAATCCCTCTGCAGTCTTCCCCTGGAAAAATGCTTCCACACTCGGGCTGTGCGAAACATAAGCATTGCATTTCGACCAGCGTTTCAGCATTTTGACAGAACAGTGTTTCATTTTGACTTTTGTTTCAAGTTGAAATGGCTTTTCCGTTTCATTCTGTTGTACGGTTTTGCCGTTTTGCCCCTGTTCGATGTTTCGCCCGTAGGATATAATGGGGAAGGACAAAACAGACTATAACTTGGTCATTTGTGGCCTGATTTGGATGCACAATGATGGAATGGTAGCCCTTTCCGAGGGCATGCTATGTGCCAGGTTTCAGGAAGATCGGTGCAGGGGTTCAGAGAAACTGCACCCCAAAATCCTGAAAGCAAAACTAGTGTCAGGTGTATGTGTTAAGCCACAGTGGGGTCAAAATCCCAGGGATGGTGGCCCCTGCTGAGGCCACAAATCCTGTCAAGTTTCAAGCTGATAAGTGCAGGGGTTTGGGGGAAACTACACCTCAAACTGTGGACAAGCAGAACTCTGGGCTCTGCACCTTAACAACGACACGGTAAAGCTTGAGAGAGTCCAGAGAAGGGCCACTCATTTAATCAGAGACTTGCACAGCAAGCCGTATGAGGAAAGGCTGAGGGACCTGGGACTCTTCAGCCTGAAAAAGAGGAGGCTGAGAGGGGACTTGGTAGCAGCTTGGGGAAAACTAGGACTAATCTGGAAGATCATTTCAGACTCATTTCAGGATCAACATTAGGAAAAACGACTTCACAACAAGGGTGTCCAGACTGTGACCATTACTCCTAGTTTTCTCCAAAAGTGCCCTGCTGAACAGTTGTTCACCGAGCCCTAGATGTACGCTTCTGATGTAGCAGTAAGCTGCTACCCAGTCCCCTCTCAGCCTTCTGTTTTTCTGGCTGAAGAGTCCCAGGTCCCTCAGCCTTTCCTTGTACGGCTTGCCATGCAAGTCTCTGATCATAGGGTAATCCCTTCTCTGGATTCTCTCTCAAGCTTCACCACATCCTTGTTAAGGTGCCGAGCCCAGAACTGGGCGCGGGACTCCAGCTGCGGTCTCACCAGTGCTGAGAAGAGATGGGTAGAGCAGGAGAATCACTTCTTTGCAATGGTTTTGCTGGACATACATCAATTGATACATGCCAGTGTATTGTTGGCCCTGCTGGCTACAGCATCGCACTGCCGGCTCATGTCCATACTGTGGCCAATTATTCGCGTTGCTCACCCCTTATGAATTTGTACGCCACCACAAGGCCCCCTCTCAGCCTCCTCTTGGAGACGCTGAAGAAGCTAAGGTCCCTTAGCCTTTCTTCGTAGGGCCTTCCCTGCATGCCTCTAATTGGACGAGTGGTCAATTATTACCCTCAGGTCTGTGGTGACAAGTGATGGGGGTTCTTCAGTCCTGCTACCTGACGAGAGGCAGCACAAACACCCACGTCACGAGTTTTGCCTGTCAGCAGCCAGAGGTGCAGGGCCCCAGAACCTCCCTGCATGCATCTCCTTGACAGCTGGCAGGCTTAGTGCTTGCAGCAGGACCTAGCAGCCACGCCTGAAGTAGTTTCCCTTCCCCTGTGCCCCAACACTGACACAGTTGCTCAAGCACACATGACACGAGTTTTGTCTGTCAGCAGCCAGAGGTGCAGGGCCCCAGAACCCAGAAGCCCTGCACGGAGCTCCTCGACAGTTGGCAGGCGTCGTGGCCACACCAGGGGCCACCATCCCTGCAGCTGTCACCCTGCTCCGCCTTAACACACACAGGGTCACCCATGGCACGAGTTCTGCTTTCCTGCAGATTGACATGCAGTTTCCCCCAAACCTCTGCACATTGTTTTTTAGATACATAGGGAGTAAAAGGAAGGCCCAGGGTGGAATAGGATCCCTACACAATGGGCAGAAGCAATTGGTGACGGACGGGGGGACAAGGCTGGACTCCTCAATGAGCTCTTTGCCTCAGTGTTCCTGAGCGAGGGGCACGACAAGTCTCTCACTGGGGTTGTAAAGAGGCAGCAGCAAGGCGCCAGACTACCATGCGTAGACCCTGAGATGGTGCAGAGGCACTTGGAGGAACTGGATGCATTTAAGTCGGCAGCCCCGGATGAGCTCCATCCGAGGGTGCTGAAGGCACTGGCCGACGTCATTGCACAGCCACTGGCAGGAATATTCGAACGCTCGTGGCGCACGGGCCAGGTCCCGGAGGACTGGAAAAGGGCCAATGTGGTCCCCATTTTCAAGAAGGGGAGGAAGGAGGACCCGGGCAACTATAGGCCGGTCAGTCTCACCCCCATCCTTGGCAAAGTCTTTGTAAAAATTATCAAGGCTCACATTTGCGAGAGCCCAGCAGCAAAAATTATGCTGAGGGGAAACCATCACAGGTTCATTACAGGTAGATCATGCCTGACTAATCTAGTCTCTTTTTATGACCAGGTTACAAAACACCTGGACGCAGGAGTAGGGGTCGACATCATTTACTTAGACTTCAGAAAGGCCTTCGATACGGTATCCCACCCCATACTGGTGGACAAGTTAAGAGGCTGTGACTTGGATGACTGCACAGTCCTGTCGGTGGCGAATTGGCTAGAGGGTCGCACCCAGAGAGTCGTGGTGGATGGATTGGTATTGACCTGGAAGGGTGTGGGCAGTGGGGTCCTGCAGGGCTCGGTCCTTGGACCGATACTCTTTAATGTCTTCATCAGTGACTTGGACGAGGGAGTCAAATGTACTCTGTCCAAGTTTGCAGATGACACAAAGCTGTGGGGAGAAGTGGACACGCCGGAGGGCAGGGAACAGCTGCAAGCAGACCTGGACAGGTTGGACAAGTGGGCAGAAAACAACAGGAAGCAGTTCAACAAGGAGAAATGCAAAGTGCTGCACCTGGGGAGGAAAAATGTCCAGCACACCTACAGCCTAGGGAATGACCTGCTGGGTGGCACAGAGGTGGAAAGGGATCTTGGAGTCCTAGTAGACTCCAAGATGAACATGAGTCGGCAGTGTGACGAAGCCATCAGAAAAGCTAATGGCACTTTATTGTGCATCAGCAGATGCATGACGAACAGATCCAAGGAGGTGATACTTCCCCTCTATCGGGCGCTGGTCAGACCGCAGTCAGAGTACTGCGTGCAATTCTGGGCGCCGCACTACAAGAGGGATGCGGATAACCTGGAGAGGATCCAGAGAAGGGCAACTCGTATGGTTAGGGGCCTGCAGACCAAGCCCTACGAGGAGAGACTGGAGCACCTGGACCTCTTCAGCCTCCGCAAGAGAAGGTTGAGACGCGACCTTGTGGCTGCCTATAAGTTCATCACTGGGGCACAGAAGGGAATTGGTGAGGTTTTATTCACCAAGGTGCCTCCGGGGGTTACAAGAAACAATGGCCACAAGCTAGCAGAGAGCAGATTTAGACTAGACATTAGGAAGAACTTCTTCACAGTTCGAGTGGCCAAGGTCTGGAACGGGCTCCCAAGGGAGGTGGTGCTCTCCCCTACCCTGGGGGTCTTCAAGAGGAGGTTAGATGAGTATCTAGCTGGGGTCATCTAGACCCAGCACTCTTTCCTGCCTATGCAGGGGGTCGGACTCGATGATCTATTGAGGTCCCTTCCGACCCTAACATCTATGAATCTATGAATCTATATCTCCTTGAAACTTAGCAGGCTTTGTGGCCTCAGCAGGGGCCACCACCCCTGCAGTTTTCACCCTGCTGTGGCTTAACACATACACATGACCTGAGTTTTGCTTTCAGGATTTTGGGGTACAGTTTCTCCAGACCCCCTGCACGTATCTCCTTGAACCTTGGCAGGCTTTCTGGCCTCAGCAGGGGCTAGCATGCCTGTAGTTCTGACCCAGCTGTGGCTTAACACATACACGACACAAGTTTGGCTCTCAAGAATTTGGGGTGCACTTTCTCCAAACCCCCTACATCTATAAATTTGAAACTTGGCACGCTTTATGCTCTTAAAAGGGGCTACCATTTCTGAAAGCTTTATCTAAATATGACCAGAAATGATAACGTTTTGGGCTGCTTAACCTTCCCCAGTATATCCTATGGGTGAAAAGTCAAAATATCGTTGAAATGGTGAAACGTTTCAACTTGCCTCATTTTGTTTCAAGACTGCTTCGACCATATCTGTTCCATTTCAGTTTTACTGTTTCAACCTCAAAACAGAGTCGAAACAGAAGTGGTGGTGAAATTTCGCACAGCCCTATTCCACACCCACAGATGAAACAAAGACCAATAAAAAAATCTAAGTGGGCACTTCCCAGCAGACAGAACTACACACTGGACTACTATATTGACTGTTTCAGGAAGAAAGCTAAGTGATATCTGCAACAAAACCAGGACCACCGCAGCCTCCTTTCCCCAAACTCATCGTCTCTAGTATCCAAGAGAAGCTATCGTCATCCTCAACTGTCCAGCCTACATCAATACCGCAGTAAAAACTAAATCCATCCCAGCCATTCAGGTGATCTAATAAAAGATACCACCGCCCAAAAGTCTTGCCTCTCTCAGATTTATGTAGCCTGGACTGTGTATCAAGTCAAAGTAAAACATGTGCATAAATAAACTCTTCCTAAGGCAGTGACGGGTGTCTTACCTTCGCAAGTAGGGAGTTGGCTCCATGCGACGTCCTTTCCTTTCAGCCTGCACGTGATGTGTTTCCCAGATAACCGATACCTGGAGAGGAGAGGGGTGGGGAGGAAACCTTTTATTTAGTGCCCTAGTTTCTCCTATAAGTCTAGAAATTTAAATAGCCATTCCTTTCTGTCACTCAGTGAAGATGTTAACAAACGAACAAGCTTATTCTTGCTAAAGCAACGCTCACATTTGAAGCCAATTTACAACTGGCAGAAAGGTCACTGAAGGACTGGAGAGATCAGGTAGCAATAGATGTATTTCCGCTTATAGTTTGTACTAACACGATGCTTTAAAGTTTCGTGGCCATATCTTTGCTCTCTCCCAGATCCTTCTTGTTTCCAATGAAGGGCACTCCTCCTTTCCTTGGTCTCTGTGGGCTCTGAAGACATAGCCAGCCACCCCACGTTTATCTGGACTTCAGCAAGGGAAACTAAATCTTACTGTCAGGCAAACCACCCCAGGGCACGTTGCAGTGAGAAGTAAACCACGGCAATCACCACGACAGCTGGCATCATACCTGGCATGCTAGTTAACCCTAATGGGCAAGAACCTATTTTATCTATACAGCCCCCAAACATCATCCTATTCCACCCTGCTTGCATCACTAAAAACCACTGAATGCAGCTTCTGTAATGTGTTGTCATCTTAGCTTTCAGTTTACACCATAAAAAAAATGGAGGAGAAGGATAAGCCACCTGCCTTCTGCTTTTCACGGGTTGAACAGGTCTGCACTGAGGTGCTTAAGTCACACTGGGAGCATCTACCTGTTCATTAATGCACCGTAGTTACTACGGATTAAGTTTAGTGCTTGTATAACCAAATACTAAAATCAATGGTGCTCCTGTGCAGTAGTGCTGGCACATGGCTTTCTGGTGACACTAACTGCTCAGTAGTGTAATATTACTGTGCAGCAGCATATTAGCACAGTTTCTGCCCTGCACACTACGGCGCGGTAGCATTAGGCTCCTGTGCAGTCAGCGTCTCGGGTAGACGCACCCACTGTTACCAAATGGGTGGAATAGGACCTGGACCAAGAGGCTCGATTACTCTGAGGCCTGGTAACCACCTCCTACACCCAATGGTAAATTGAACCAGTGAAGTCCATTATCTTGAATTGCCCTGCACCACCATATCCTACACTTGGCCTATTTCTGTTGGGATGTTTCCTTTCCAAAAAAGCCCCCAAAGCTCATGGGTAGAATCCAAGCACCTGTGCTAGGCAAGCTGTTCAAGGTGCCTAGAGCAGGCAGCAGTTCTTCACTAAGTCCTGTGACTTAGCTGGCATCCGTTCCCAACACTCACCCCTCATCACACACTATGTGTACTGTGTCAAGATACAGGGTCCGTGTTGTATCAGCAACTCTGCCGTGCTCCGGTGATTCAGGAACTCCACAGGATTTCTCTAGTGGGACGCAGGATGAGTGTTAGCACATGATGGGGACGGACAACCCCCCGACATATTTGTATCAGATTATGGGAATGTCAGATCAACTGCCCAGATTGTTAAAACATTCTACATTTGCTTTATCCTATTTCATTAAGGCATGAACACTTTTATCATCCATGTTACATGGCTAATCAGATGGCTCGTCAGCTTCTATGACAGACTCGCCTTGTCTCTCACACATTAAGTTATCTGCGATGCTTTCTTCACTAAACATGCCTATTACCATAGAGCACACTTCAAACATTCACAGTGTCTGCACACACATCTAGAAATGCACTGGGCAATGTGCAACCTGGGAAAACATTGCTCCACCCGACACACACATGGATTAAATATAAGAGGCATAAAAATGTGCATGCTCGTTCTATTCAGGAATTGATTTTCAGTCAAGGCAGAGAATTTGCATCTGTGCGAGAAATTCCCAAAAGGATTACGTGGGCCAGGATGCCACCTAGGATAATGCTTTAGTTGCAGGATGAGTAAAACCGGCCCATTGTGTGGGTTTTGGCATACAACATGTCTGCAGCCTTGACATGAAAGACTTTGCCAAAAACTATATAGTATTCTCCACTCTGAAGCCGAGGTTTTGTCTCTGCCTTGCTATTTTATTGACCAGTTATGTATTTGAATGTGAATGTCTTTGCCATAGTGATAACCAATGGATTTATTTGTAGGGCTGTGATTGCAGTAGAGCGAACGGTCCAGTTGAGCTGCTTCAAAGGATAGACTTTTGCAGTATGTGATTTTAAAAAGCACACTCGGTATTTGCCCCTCCACACATACATTTCAGGGATAAAGTGCTCATTTTTTTAACATGAGCATTTGGTTGATTTTCGATTTCTAATGTGGAATGAAAACTGGAATCAATGTCACCACCACAGCAAGCATCCTCTGCTTGAAACACCTGCATATTCATGTGTTTCCAGGTGAAGCAGACCCTGTACTGATGACAACGGGCCCAAAAGGTATTTCACGCTAGAAATCGGAGAACAGGGCTGAAATAAAAGGCAGGAGGCCCAGACCTTGCTGCTCACATAGGCTACTATACCGATGAAGACACAAAGACAACCAAAAGCTACTCACTGGTACAAAACTCCGGTGGGTTTGACCATGTGAAATCTTCAAGACAAGTCCTGGTTGAATCCTGTCCTGGGACCCTGTCATACCCGTCGCGACAGACATAACGGACAGTGGTCCCCACGCCATAGAAGCTCCTCTTCCCATCCTCTTCTGATAGTTTACCAAATGATAAGCCTCTTGGGGCAGGACAGCTACCTGACAGCAAACAACAGACAGACAAGGACCAAATGATGCAGCTGCAATTCAGGACCTCAGATGTAACAATTAAAGCTGGTGTTGAGTAGACCTATTCAGCGGCAGAAGTTTCACACTTTCAGAAGCAAGAAATGGCCGGAAAATTTCAGAAAGCAAAATAACACTTACGGCCACACAACTCCGGCAGGTTTGACCACTCAAGGCTGGGCAGGCACACTATGGAGTCTGACCTATCCGGGATTTTAAGAAAACCCTGCAGGCATTCGTAGGTGACCTTTGTGCCAATGGGGAAGCTCTCTGAGAGACCAGAATGACTGAGCTTGGCTCCCTTGATAGTTGGCGGAGGCCCACATTGAACTGTAAGAAAAAAAATGCTCCTTAAAACTGGCAGCACTTCCTTTATACGTCACACAGCTACCTTCATCCCAAAGCACCCCGATGTGAATTAGATGCTGAAGCCATTACGGCTGTGCAAGGCTTTGGACCGTGCTTTGGACCTGGAGAAGTTTCAGACACTTGAGACACCCAAAGCAGCATATCTGGATTAAAGTGCTGGCTTCTTTAAGCTTTCCAAAGTAGTTTGGAGCTTCCAAACCACTTCGGAAAAGCTTGGGAGCTGCTTCCAAGATCCAGCTATTGGGTATAATGGGGAACCAATTACATATCTATAACTTGGTTGTTTTCTGTCTGCTTTGGATGAAACTTGCAGGAGTGGTAGCTCCTGATGAGAGCATGAAGCCTACTATGCTCAAGAAGATCAGTACAAGGTTTTGGGGGAAACTGCACCCCAAATTCTTGAAAGCAAAACTCATGTCACATCTATGTGTTCCAGCACAGGGGGGTCAAAACTGCAGGGGTGGTGGCCCCTGCTCAGGCCACGAAGCCTGCCAAGTTTCAGGGAGATAAGTGCATGGGTTTGGGGGAAATCGCACCTCAAACTGTGGACAAACAAAACTCATAACAGGGGTGACTCTGTGTGTGTTAAGACGCAGCAGGGTGACAGCTGCAGGGATGGTGGCCCCTGCTGAGGCTCCTGCTAGCTGTCGAGGAGTTTGCCTAGCAGGAGTGAGGCCGATCCTACTGCAGAGTACCAAAGCCACACCCCGCCCTCCACCTCTACCTGCAGCCAGGTAGCTAGCCAGCATTTCAAGTCCTGCTTTGCCCCACAATCCACAGACGCTGGGCTCAGAGGAACACAATAGTTGTCTCGCTCCCATCCACAAGCCCCAGGTTCACCTGGGCTCTCTTAGGGCTGCTTTTAGTTTAGACTTTGCATAAAGAAAGGAGCTTAGTGCCAAGAGAGGCGAGCAGTCCACTCCTCCGCACTGAGGCCTAGACAGGCGTGCTGCACCACACATGCAGCACCATCACACCCATCAGACAGAGCAGGTGGCATTAAAAGCCGTCATCTTGAAATTATTCCTTTTCTCCCCTAGAAACATTTCAAGTGCTGCCTCCTATCACACAAGTGAAAACGCCATTGGACTACAGACTCATTTCATAAGTTGTTTCTACTTGCACAGATCACGTGTTGGCACAGGAGGCCAACCGTCCTGCGGCAGCCACTCAATAATATCCTACGTGCCACTTCAAACAGGTGAGTAGACAGCTAATACTCACCTGGGTCACAGATTGGCACAGAAGGCTTCCAGGTGTTATCCTCTGCGCATCGAATCACACCATCACCACCTCCCCTCAGCGAGTAGCCAGGATTGCACTCAACTATTACTGTGTCTCCATAGGAAACGAGCCCACAGGCATGACTGTAGGCAATAAGCTGTGTACTCAGAAATATGGGCAAAGATGCAGAGTTGTGTCACCCAAGGAGATCTTTGTTCTCCATGTAGCACAGCACCAACCTCAACTGGAAGTGTCTGGGACCAGAGGACCTCCCTCGCAAACTGCGTGGGTTAGGCAACCTCAGCTGCTTGAGGCCATTTAAACTACATCCCAATCCACATTTAGGAGTTGAAACTCAGGGAACAGAATCAGGGAAGTGACCAACCTGCTGCCTGATAGCTCTCAACTGCCTCAAGCTACCAGGTGCCCAGCTGAACAGCCCGTTCAGAATAAGGCAACATGGCCCATTTGCTTGCATGTTGCCTGAACCAGAACGTGTGCGCATGGCTCACTCCAGTCAGGAACCAGTTCTTGGGCACCTCCATTTCCCCCTTTCAAAAGGGCAGTAGGGCTGTTACGTGAACTCACTGGGCGCGTCCAGATGAGCCCGCACGTGCATCTTGCCCTGCCTCAAAGCCTTGGGGGTGGGACAAGAGGTGCATGCGGGAATGAAAAGGACCTGGCTGGGCCCAGCATGTGATCCTGACGTGCCAAGCTGGGTCTTGCCAGCAAGGGGCTGGCCCGGCTGGGCGGCAGACACTCCCCAGGGCCAGCAAGACCCAGCTGGGTTCGGCACGTGGTCCCTGCATGCCATGCCAGGTTTTGCCACCATGGCTCAGAGCACCTCACTCCCATTGCTGCTGCTAAAGGTAAGTTATGGGCCCTCCAGGGTGCCTGGGACCCTGGGTGGCAAGGGCTGGGGTCCTCCATGGGGAGCTGGGGCCCTGGACAGCGAGGCTGTGGCCCTCCAGGGGGAGCTGGGGCCCTGTGGCGGATACGGGCCGTACCCTGTGGGGGCCAGGGGACCCACCCTTTCTGAGCAGCCCCCCCACAAGGTCCCCCACACCCACAGTCCCCCCAGCAATCACCCCACACCTACCCACATCCCTCCACACACACCCACCTGCCTTCCCACCCCCTTACTGCAAACACCACATCCCGCCATCACACACCCATTATGTGCGAAGAAAACCAAAAGTACACATCAACACGTATAGGTATTTAGAATTTAGTTTATCATGATGCTAGAGACACTGGTAGGCTTCCACACTGCTTTAACATTGTAAATATGCCAATAAAGCATTGCCCAACAGATTGTTGTCTCTCTCTCTGTCTAGATAGAGAGGGGGTGTGTGTGTGTCTGCGTGTGCGTGTGTGTGTGTAAAACTGTGAAACCACCTGGATTTTGGGATATTCTTAAAAATGGATTTGGGATGCTGCGGCAGCAGTCCAGCAGGCACCAAGTGGCCAAGCCCCAGAAGCTCCGGAGAGCGAGTAGCACTGAGCTGACAGACAGACGTGCCCTTTGAAGTGCTCTGGGACCAGCAGGACTGCCACAACAGCAACTCTAATGGAAACCATTACTACTTAGGAGCACTTCCAACTGAAACACTTCCTGCTACCCGTGTTGCAAGCAGCTAAGGCAGCCAGGCCTCAGCCCTGCATGGGTTGTCTTTGTCCCTGGTTTCCTCCATGCAGTACTTATTAAGTGTAAAGAAACAACAGAGCAAGTATAAACACAAAGCCTTTAATCCCTGTGTTTGCTTCATTAAACTGGGCAGCAGAGGGGAAACGTTCAGGGGTTAGTTACGTGCCCCAAGTGGGAAAGAAGATACATGGTTTAGATTTTTGTTATACTATAATGATTGCATGAGATAACCAACCACCCGATACCACACAGGTAGTCATGCAGGTGTGCCCTAGGTTACTACCTTGGTAGGTGTACCCATTACATGGCGCTTTATTAACCTGTTGCCCTGGTAGACGTGTCACCTACCTTCCAGGTGTCATCTGCAATGGTGCTGAACACCTGGCGCTGTGGGAGGAGGACAGTGGCACCCTGTATCAGCGAGCACTTCCCTGTCAGCTCCACCTCTGCTCCTCCAGAGCACATCCCCTTCTCACTGGAATCGGGAGATCCCACGTCCTCCCCACTGCAGCCAGGAAATCCTGGAACTGGGAGGCCAGAGCCCCACGTTCCCTCCCATGGAACGGGGATTCCTGCTCTCCAGCCCCCAATCCCAGTGTCCCTCCCCACACCCACTGGCCTGGCTCTGCTAGGGGGGTGGTGGCACAGGGCTGCAGCAGAGCAGACAGGAGCGCTCTCGCTGACACTGGCTCCACATCCCCCTGCTGCACTGCACCTGCACTGTGAAGTGCTCCAAACGTTACATCCATCCCTATCCTGAGATGATTAATCCAAAGGCAGCATATCTTATACCATAGCAAGTCTAAAATGAATATGCTTTTCTTGTACCATGGCAAATCTAAAATGATTCTAATCATTCAGTCCTCTCTAACAAGGTTTGGAGACACGTACGGCTCAGTAGAAAGGAACAGTTCTCTACTCTACAGTTACTGTGGTGCTTTGTGAGGTCTTGGCCACTGTATTCTATGTCACAGGTGTGAATGCTCACGGGTGTGTAAAAACATCGTGTACTGGGGCCTACACCTGTGCCCAGGCTACATTTATCCCCCTAAGGCACAAAGAGGAGAGAGAGAACAGCTCCAACCGCTCTTCGGTTCCTTCACCAGACACAAGCCCACTTGTATCTAGGGCAAGTCAAAAACATTAGATGTAATCATCTTACTTTCACAGGAGGGAAACTCGCCATCCCAACGAACATTGCTTCCGACATCGAGCACACATCGAAGAGAATGGCTGCCAATTAATCTGTACCTAAAGACAGAGCAAAGGTTCAGGTTTCTTACACAAATGTATGAAGAACTAGGTAGCTGTTAGCAAAGATGGGCAGCCAGCTCTTTTTGCCAGAGTGGAGAAACCATTGAACAATCCCAAATATAAAACAAGATGTGGCTAAGGCCCAAGGAACACGAAGGAGTAAGAAACACCCAGTTGTTAGTGCTAACGTGCTTCTACGCTTCCCAAAACATTAGCTGGGGAAACCCTGCGCCTTCGTTCTCTCCCAGGGTAGAGTCGCATACTTTTAATCCCTTGCTGAGGGCAATAAGCAGCTCTTCTACCAAATTAGACATTTTTTCTCTTTATTATTCCCAAAGCACTGAACTAGGGCAACTGGTCCCTGCTGTGGGATCTCACCAAAGCCCAGGAAGCTAACAGCACTGTGAGCCAAACAGCAATCGCCAAAAGGTTCACACTTGTCTCAGGTCTCTAAAGGTATTCTTACACAAAACATCTAAAACATGAGCACCTGCCTGTTAAAGCTTTCTAAGTCATGCTTAGTGCCCTCAAAGTTATGCCACTTCAGGTGAGGGTTAGCTCTGTGCCGTGCTACCTATCTCGCGTTAGGGTAATTTCAGTCTGCTTTCAGCGACGAATGCCTGGACCACTCTGCAGCCCAGAGCAGGGCACTGCTTGCTGGTCTTTGGCAGCGCCTGCCAAACTTCCTGTGGGGACACAGACCAGGAAAGTCGGGGCTGACCAGGTTTTCATCAAGCAAAGAAACTTTGTTTCTAAAACCAGCCCTCCCCTGTGGTGAGGGCACTGATGGGAGAGGAGACAGCTGTCCTGGGCTGTTGTGCATCAGGCCTCAATCCGTTCCCAAAACCTGAGCTTACCAAAAGAAACCTAAAGGACTAACGCAGATGTTTAAACCCAAAGCACAATTCCAAAACCTACAGACCCCACAGAAACTGTAGCAACAACCCTTCCACGTTAGTCAGCGAGAGTGCAGACCTATCCATGCCTCTTCATTCAGAAAGCCATCGGTTGACTTGCCTGCAGCAAAAAGCCCTGAGCTCAGCTCCTAACCTCTGCCAGGCCTGGGAAGGCAGCAGCCCTCTAAGGAGCTCCCTCCACCCCAGGCCCCATTAGTCCTATGGGCAATGGGGCTGGCTCTCCCTTCTCCAGAGGCTTGCCCTGAACACTGCTCTTCTACCAGAACAAGCCACAGAAATTAAACACAAATCCACATCGCCTGCACGGGCACAAACCAGTCATCACGGAAACGCAAAGCGTTCCATTACATTACCACATCTGGAAGTGCCTGTTTTGTGCAAGGAAGCCAGAAGCCACTGAGACATGGCCCATGTGCATGAAAAAAACAATAAGTGCCCTCAACACTAGCCTGAGCAACTGCTGGATCCTACAAGGGATGTCCATAACTTCTTTTGTTTCTCCTGATTGCTCATTTTAGAAGCAGCCTTACACTTCTAATGAATAATACATGAAACAAATAAAATCACCATTGTCAAAGACTTGTGCTCAGAGCAGGAAGAGGTCTGCATTCATCTGCTGCTAACTTTTAGTCCATGTAACGGCACTAGGCGTAACCAATAGCTACACCCGATTAGGGGAGATGTGGCACTGGTCACCGGAAGCCAGGTGAACCCGCTCCCACTCCAAATGTGAGGCTTCCCCCCATCACGCACAATCCACCACCTGAGGAGCCTGGGCTGCTCTGGCAAGAGAGACCGAGTGCAGTGGTGTCCCCCACCCCTACTGCTGTCTGCTTGACCAGCCTCCTCCAGCTCTTACTGGGGCGCACCCCTGCTGTCCATCAGCACCAGCTCCAACTCGGCTTCTACAATCCAGCCAGGTTTTCTAGTCTCTCCCTGCCCCCAACTCCCCTGCAGTTCACCGCCCACTTTCTACAAACCAACACTCAATTGATGAGTCAGTACAGGTGACTTGACATACCCGGCAGAACAGGTAAAGTTGACTCTCGCACCCAACCGGAGATCAGTTACAATAGGCCGACCATTCGGTATGTCTGGAGCTGGGCACTGTTTTGCTGGAAGAGAGCAAGGCTGGCATTAGCAGTGCTTCAAGTTACCTTGGTGGAAAGCAAAAATGTACACTGTTCAACTCAGTAAAACATAAGAACATAAGAAGTGCCATGTTAGTCAGACCAATGGCCCATCTAGTCCAGTATTCAGTCTCTGACGGTGGCAGAAATAGATGCTATCGAGGGAGTCAATTAAACCAGATCTCTCCAGAGTGATTACCCTCTCTGGCATCCCATCATTATTGGTTTAGAGATGCTAGACAACACTGCTCCAACCATGCTGTTCAATAGCCGCTAATAGATCTATCATCTCTGAATTTATTCATGCCCTTTTTGAACCTGGCTATGCTGTCTGCTTCCCTCTATCTGTTCTTATCCCAAATGATGTAAAGGTGGCCTGCAGGTCAATTGAGACAGAACAGCAGAGATACTAACCCACACAAAACTCAGAGTGTTGTGACCAGGTAGAGTTATCTTGACAAGTAATGACAGGAGACTTTCCACCAACACGAATGAAACCTGGCCGACAGCGATAGGTCACTTCAGTCCCATTGCGATAGGAATCCAAACTTGTGACTAGCTCAGCAAAACTTAATGTGGGTGGGAGTCCACAATCTCCTAGGAATAAAACAGAAAAATGGATGAAAAACTAACCTATGAAAAAGTACACAAAACTATCTACTTCAGTAGAGCACAACTTGGTTTTGCAAAGCCACATTTTCTCTCTTCTGCAACCGCTGCAACAGACTTGTTCTCATCAGAGTCTTGGAAGCAGTTTTGCTGAATACCTGCAATACTTGGACATTTTAGCTTATAAAGTGAACATCACCAAGTGTGTGCCCAGATAAGCAGATTCTGGGAAACAAGGCAGATTGCTTACCCCAACCTTTTCTTTCCATTTTTTTTAACCCGTAACACACAGAGCTATAACACTGCACAATCTCACAGGATTTCTTTCTAATGAAAAGGGCAGCATGAAATAAGATGAAAACACCAGAAAACCAATGAAAGGAAGCACGAGGAGCAAGTCACAATTTAGAAACAGATGAGAACGAGAGACAAGCTATCTTGGAGGCAGTTTGTTTTCACACTTGCTATGCAACGCAGGGAAACTGTAGCACTGCCCGGACAAGGGAAGTGTATTTCCACAGAGTCAAACCCAAGTAAAAGAGGTTGTGTAAGAAATCACTTTATGATCCTGGGGTCTCATGCCTGGACGCCTCTTTGTACTGATGTTTGTCAAACACAGCTTTAGGCTGGATTTAACTTCAGCCACCTAAACCCAAAGTGACATTTGGAAATGAAACTTAAATAAGAAAACAAGAACAAGGGGAAGCAAACACGCACACTTTATTGCGTAGCAACAAGAAAATGTTTATGCTGGGCTATTGCGTATAAAAGAATAAAACCCTAATTAGATGCTCCTCAAGTGTCCAAAATGAGTTAAAGCACTAGCTCAACTCTCAACTAAACTCAAGCCATGTGCTCACTGCAAAAATAAGGCAGTTTTACATGTTAGCTGACAGCAGACTGTATAGCCTGCTGCTCTGTCATGGGCATTTTTCCACAAAGTGGCTATAATCTCCTGGGAGAGAAAACAGGGTTGAGCTAAACTACCTACAGCGAGGTGAGCCGCACCGCCCCCCCCCCCCCGTACCCTTTCTCTACTGTCCCTATCCATTATTTCCCCACCCAAAAAAGCAGTGAAATACATTTTTAGGAATGTCACCATAACAGGCAATTTAACTTTAGGACCTATTCTGTTACTCCGTTTCCTGCCTCAGTGATTATCCAAGTAAAGAAGTGAGCTTTGACTAGCTAAAACCCCTTTTTTGGATTGCCCAATGCCACTTTCCTGTGACCATAATGAAAAAGCTGAGACCTGTCACTTCTTGTTCAGAAGATTCAATGCTACATCGCTTATGGATGCATCATTTATAAGCGGTGCCCAAATAAGAGACTAAAGTTTGCTTGGTTATACCGACTGGATACTTATTAGGTCAGCCTGAATGAGGCACTCTGCGACCATCCTCAGTAGATTGGTGCTGGCAGAGCCAGAGCTATTTTTTCTGGGCAAAACTTCAAAATACCGCACTTCCACCTGGGGTGTGCACATGTAAAAGCCAACCCAGAGCAAATCGGGCTGCAATCATTGCTCTCGTAGCACAGGGACACTCGGGCCCCTGTTGCACATTACATACATTATGCAAGTCACCAGCAAACCACGCAGTATATTTTGACCTCGCCACATGTACAAAGTTAAGCCGGCCACATAGGCAAAGTGATGATCACACAACTCCCTGCTGAATGGCCCAGTAAATTTACACCGGCCACTGGTGCAAAAGTAACGATCAAAAATGCCTGCAGCTATCAAAAGGACCAACCCCTGCTATAAAGTCAGTGCTTAAAAGCAGCAAGTTTTCATTGTTTCTAGGGACCTGAACAGATCATCAAGTCTGATTCCCTGCCCTGGGCAGGAACGAGTGCTGGGATCATAATAGCCCAGCCAGGTATCCATCCAACCTCCTCCTGAAGGAGTTCTTCGAGTAGATGTGATATCTTTTATTACACCGACTGAGTAGTTGGAAAAAAGTTCTTAGCAAGCTTTCACCCTACTTCAGGCATCGGGTCTTTTATCTTCTCTCATTCCTTTTCCCCAGCTACTCAGTTGGTCTAATAAAAGATATCACATCTACACGAGGAACCCTGCCCGCCTACAACACCCCAACAACCAAGAACCCAGCGTGCTTAAAAAAAAGTGCAACAACCCTGGAGCCAGTTTCTCTGCTGCTTGCATTTGAGGGTCCTGGATGACTTAAGAATCCGCATGAAAAAGCCCAAGTCCCGCCATTAAAACAAACTCTGCCTGGCTCCGCGCCCGGCCTGCGGCTCCTAACCATCCCAGCTGGAAGAGGAGCCCATTGCCTCCCTCCCCCGCACGGCCAGCACCCGACTCCTGCCTCCACACGTGCCGGGGCGGGACGGGACGGGACGGGACGGGACGACTCACCGCGAGCTGCGGGCAGCAGCGGCAGCAGCAGCGCCAGGAGCGCGGGGGCTGCGCGGGACATCGCTCCGGGCTCCGCGCGCGCCGGCCGGGGAAGCGGCGCCGCCTCTTGCGGGAGCCCTGCGCTGTCTGCCCGGGCTCCGGCGCGCAGCCCCCAGTCTAGCCTGCCACGCACGTGTGATGACACCCTGGTCTCCGATAGCAGCTCCCAGCCCGTTCCGGGGAAACAGGCTTCGGGCAGCTGGTCTTATCTTGCTCTGCCTCGCCTTTGCGGAGCAGAGAAGCTCTCCAGCAGTGGTGGCGTCGAGCAAAGGATGCACAACAAAACAGAAACTAAGCACAGAGGGCCCTGAACTTTGGAGATGCTGAAATGCAGTGTTGATTGAGCAGACCGTGTTCTTTGGGTAGACGTGATCGCTTTGATGAGACCAACTCCAATAGTTGGACACAATTCTTCTTAGCGAGCTTTTGGGTAGAAATCCCCTTTGTCAGGCCAAGGAAGCGTCCGCAGTTGGCGCATGCTCTTCCTGGATGGCGTGAGTGTTGATGGGAGCAGTGTTTTTCAACCTGTGGGGCAGGACCCAAAGGTGGACCACAGGTATATATGAAAGGGTGGTGGACACAGTTTAAAAACTGGATTTTCCTTTCAAGGAGAAAACAGTAGGAAACGGTGGCTTTTCCCTTGCAGGCTGGCGGAGTTCCAGTCTGCAAGGGGCTGCTTGGAGTCGCCCCCCGGCCCACACACCCAGCCCCTGCTCCATGCACAGGGCGACTGGGGAACTGGCTCAGGAGTGAGGGGCACGGGGAAAGCCGTTTCATTCATCTCTGCTTAACTCAGGGAATCCCTACTCCAATTCCCACGCACAAGAACAAAGCGATAAGAAATATAACACCGGTTGCCTGAGGATGAGATATCATTGACAAGCATCCTACCAGGGCTTGTCTTGAAGATTTATCCTGGTCAAAAATTCCTGAGTTATGCTGAAGTGACTGTGTTTTTGTTTCTTTTCGGTTTATCAATCTAGAAGCCATTTCTGAACAGTTCAAACCGTGTTTTGTGGTAGGCCGTGCATTCAAATGTCACCACCACCTTCTATGACCTTTAGCGTGAAAGACCCCTCACAGACAACTTGTAGAGGAACAAAAGGAACCTGCAAAGAAAGCCGACCCCTGGTTAGGATTAGACCCTTATGGATATTCTTATAATCTATATCAAATAAATTTGGATAAAAATATGGAGCGAGGATACCAAACTAGTGGGACTATTGACATGAGATTTCCATACAGGCAGTCCTCGATTTACAACATTTCGAATTACAATGTTTCACACTTACAGCATTTATAAACTGACATCCTGTTTCGACTTTCTGACGTCAGTTTTGACATCACAGCTCTTGACCTGACACAACGCCATGCCACGCCAGCGAACAAGTTCTCTGTGTCACCCATCTCTGGGTAGAAACATCTGGGCATCTGTAGAAAACATCTGTCCAAACTTCCTTGGGCACTTTCTTTAAGAAAGCAGACACGACTCCAGACAAACCTGCAGCCAAGACTCCTGGGACAACTCCAGCCAAGAACCCTTCAAAAAGTCCAGCAAAGTCACCTCAAGGAAGTCCTTCCAAATCAATAGGATTGCTATTTATACTATAAATATATGAATGTAGCTGTATTACTCATCCATATTGATTGAGTACAATTCAGACTCAATGATCTATTGAAGTCCCTTCTGACCCTAACAACTATGAAACTATGAAACTACAAAATTCTCGGTAATTTTTGATGAAAATAGGGTAAATAGGACCCCACAGCCCTGAGAGCAGCACGGCATGATCAGAGATCAGGATCAGACCTTATGACAACAGGCTGAGAGCTATGGGGCTCTTCAGCCTGGAAAAGCGCAGGCTCAGGGGAGATCTGGTGGCTGCCTATAAGTTTATCAGGGGTGCTCACCAGGATCTGGGGGAACATCTGTTCACCAGAGAGCCCCAAGGGATGACAAGGTAAAATGGTCACAAACTCCTGCAAGACCATTTCAGGACATAAGGAAGAACGTCTTTACTGCCAAGCCCTCAAGGCCTGGAACAGCCTGCCACCGGAGGTGGTTCAAGGACCTACTTTGAACGCCTTCAAGAGAAAGTTGGATGTTTATCTTGCTGCAATCCTATGACCCCAGCTGATTTCCTGCCCCTCGGGCAGGGGACTGGACTCGATGATCTTCTGAGCTCCCTTCCAGCCCTAATGTCTATGAAATGTATGGTATCAGGCCTTAGTTCAGGAACCAATCACCCATTTATAACACTGTTTCCTATGGGAAATCAGTTCTGAGTTACAACATCTCTACTTATGACATGGTTTTCAGGAATCAATTATGTCATCACATAATTGTTTGGTGAAAGAGCAGTGACTGTCTTGTTTGGTGAAGGAGCAAACATCATACTGGATGAAGGGTGAGCGATGGGCAACTTTCACTGAGTAATTCACAGGATTCAGTTTGGGGTAGAGCTGGTGGCCAAGTGAATCTTAAGAACACACATGCTATAATTTCAAAGCATCATCATATGATTACATGCAGCTATAGCAGCAATTTTTTGCTACTCTTACTATACACAGTAAAAGGGGAGCAACATATCCAGCCAATGTGCCAACTGCAAACAAACAAAGCCACACTTGCAGTCTTTCCTCAGACCTCGAGAAGAGGGACATGGCTCTCTGTGCATGCCAGTACCTCCTCTCCCCCTTCTCCTAAATATACCATAAACTACATACCATAAACCATATACTAAATATATATAACAATAACACACCATTGTTCCAGTTAACTGGTTGCGGCAGAAGATCTTACACTTATTACTTTCTCACCACTGACTTATTCTGCAATGTCGTGCAAACTTATGGCATGGAATAATCTAGTTGGGGGTAGTCCTGCTTTGAGCAGGGGGTTGGGCTAGAGGTGACCTCCTGAAGTCCCTGCCAACCCGCATTGTCTATGATACACCAGGGATGTCAAACTTGCCTGTGCTCTGGGCTGGATCTAGACGGCAGGGCTCCTCAGGGGCTGGATCTGGACCTCAAGAAGCCTTCTGGGCCCTGGCAGAGAGGTGAGTGGCAGCAGGGAGAGCGGTGGCAGAGGGGACGGAGTGAGCAGCAGCACGGACATTAACACAGCCATTGCCTCTCCTCTTGTCCTTGCAACATTGAGGCTCTGTAGTGGGGAATGAGCTGGGTGAAAGGGCGCCACAGGTTGGATTTGGCCCTTGGGCCATATGTTTCGTACCTCTGATTATGTTATATATGTATCTGCAAAGAGAGAAAGCCAAAATTCAGGTTTTATTATAGTCATATTTATAGCTAAATCTTTCTGTCCTTGGTTCTTCTTTCTGTGTTTTTTTTTATTGCTAGGTAGCTCTAATTCCACAACCAGCGTCCAGTTTGCTTCCTTAAGTGAACATGATGAAAGAAGGAGTTTCTTTGTGATAGGGATAGTTGCCCATTTATAACTGTCAGCGAGGATGTGAAAATATCACCCAGTACCATACTTTAACTGTTAGCTGTTTTGGGGAAGTCAACTCTGCAATTACACTAATCTTCTGCTTCAGCCCAGGGTGGGGCTGAAAAAGGTCTTGATATGCATTTGCCAGCCAGTCACTGAAATTTTGGCATGTTTTCTCCATAACAGGAGCTTGTTTGCACGAGTGTACAAGAGCGAGGGAGCTATTTGCCAGTTGGGACACAGCCCTTCCCCTGGACATCGGCATCTAAATATTACTGTAAGAAATCCACCCCAGCAAGGATATCCAGCTTGCCGTCAGGCTCACAGTGATTAGCTCCTCATCGATCTCCACACTGACCCTCCAACTTTCTGATGGACACCTTGATGCTACTGATACCTATATCATGATACCAGCTCCAGGTCTCAGAAATGCTGCACTCCAAAGGCCTTCAAAACTGATGCAGATCCAGCGAACTCCAGCCGACATGTGCCTGCAGTGGTGTCCTTCGATAGCAGCACTGAGTCCGCTCAGATGAAGGAGTCTTAAGGCAGCTGGGTTTATCTTGCTTTGGTGAGCCTCTGTGGAGCAGAGATACTGCTAAAAAGAGAGGCTGAATAAAACAGGCCAGGCACGTAGTGAAGACAAAACTGAAACCAATACAAACACAACCATTTCTGAGCTGCCGGTGCCTGCCTGCTGTCCTCTCTGCTGGGCCTGATCTGATACCAGCTAGCATAAAGTTCACTGGTGATGCTGAAGTTTGCTATTGGTTCTAAGAAAGGGAACAAGAATTCACCCTCCTTAGTTATGGTCAGATAGTGAAAAGGTGCAAGAGCCCCTTTGATTTCACTCGAGTTGTGACTGGTTGTACAGAGAGCAAATGCAATCAGAGGATCACTTCCAAAGTTGTTTTTTTCCACATTGCAAAGCTCACTCCGGGGCCGCTCATTCATTGCTAGCCTGATTAAGTAATGGAGGGAGGGGCTGTATTTACAAATGAAGGCAGGCAACCAGGCCTCACCCATACTCTGAACCAGGGGTGGGCAATTATTTTAGGTGGAGGGCTGCTTCCTGAGTTTTGGCAAGCCATCAAGGGCTGCATGACAGGCAACCAGGGGCAGATTAAGTATTAATTTTCTAAATTTTTTAGGGGCCCCACAGGCCGGATAGAATGGGCTGGCGGGCCGCGTCTGAACTCTGCTTGCTCTGATGCCTAAAAGAAACTTGATAATGTTCCAGTTGCTGCTGTCCTGGTGCTACTCCCCGTCTCAGTGTTTCCTGTTATTCCCTCAGTGTCTGTATACAGCTGTGTATGCCTTACCCACTACTACAACATCCATGTGGGCACTCTCAATGCATCCTGTTTGGTACCATTAAATGCCACTCACATTTACTCTGCAGTACGAGCACAGGAAACCCACAGACAGTGTGAAAATATGTGCCGCCCACAGCTGCAGGGTCCCCTTTCCCAGTTCACTGGAGTTCATGGGAGCTCTGTGAGTAAATTCCCAGCCCAAATTTAGAAGCAGGCCAGGAAGATGATAGCAGCTTAGCTTACTTCAGCTGAAAGCCTTTTTGTGAAGCCACATTTACATTAGGAAGTATGTCCATCACTGAAAACGGCCAACAGTTTCTGCAGGGTGCAAACACCTATTCATCTTACGGACATCTGCAGTAAAATCATGCCCAGAGCTTCTTCTGTTGCACTCCCTCCTGGGACACGCTGTCAGCAATGTCCCTACTATATATAAACTGCCAGGGGAGAAGAGACAGATGCAGCGGAGATCAGGGGGAGCATTTAAACTACCCTGGCTGGTCAATCCGTCTTGTTCAATAGTTTTGAATTAACTGTGAGACCAGACTGTGGCAAAAATCTCCAATTGCAAATTGATGTCCAGTCAGCTCCCACCAGGCCATCTTCAGTAAAAGCTTAGCCTAGACAGGGTAACCTTTATGTTCACGTGGAAACCTGGAAGGCACTTCCTTTCTGCTCCTGCCAGCCAGCCAATTTGAAACAGTGACTATGTTCTCAGTAAAGCAACTAAAGGTGTTGATGGTCTCAGTATCTCACCTGCAGAAGCACAGGGCAAATCACTGTTTCACTTCACAGAGCCAAAACATTGGGAGACTTATTCTTGCATGTCCCCTGGGAGAGGGAGGCCTGTTCAGAGGCAGGAAAAGAGTCATAATCCCACGCAAATCCATACAGTGAGTATGGAGCAAAAGAGAAACCGCATCTTCTGATCCCCACAACTGGCAGCTGGCATTCGGGTGGACCCATATATATGGCAACTTATCTATTTGAGTTAGGGTCCAAGCCTGCGAACTGCCCATGAGCAGCCTTGGTCATACAGAATCCTTCAGCCCAATGGATCGGAGCTGACTGCACAGACAACAGAGAGACAGCTAATTTTGCCTCCTACCTCGAGGGAACAAAGTGGCAACCGTTCAATAGCCAAGAGCAACACTACACAACAGTACAGAGGAGGAGGTCCAGGTAGCAGGGTGAACATTTACAGGTGGAAAAAGCAGCACAGGAGTTTCAATGGTTATTAGCCTGAAGAGCTTTGGTTTTGCGTCTCATCCAAAAGACAGGACACCTCAGTATCATGCCAGGTGATTTAATTTGTAGATCCAGAGAGAATGCCACTCAGTAAAGCAACAGCTTCATTTCAAGCAGTCAGAGGCTTCTGCTCCATGACCGACCCAGGTCCCACTCTGCACCGCCCACGAGAGTGGAGGAGCTCACAGCTTGTTACACACACAGGGAGTTTCCAAATAATCCTTAACAACAAGAGTTGCTAATTTCTGCAGATAACTATTGGAGCATAAGTTTCCCCAATAATCACCCAATTTTATGGTTAAACCTGGGCATTGTTTAAAAAGGTCCAGAGGACATCAATTCCAGTGCCAAAAATAGGGATAAAATTTGAATACATACCAATGCTGGAGGATCCCCTCATCTCCACCCCAACTTATTGTGTTTGCCCAAGTGGATACCTTGCCTTGGAGACTGCAATGCACTCAGGACCATTTTCTACATGCAGCAAGAATTTTTTGTTATAATAAGTTGTGTTTCATTTTATTTTTATAATTCCAAATTGGTCCCATGATGCATAAACAAGCAAAAACAGGAGCAGCAGTTATGCCTCCTGTCCTTCCAGGGGCTGATCATTATGGCAACAGGTCTGTGTTGCTAAAGCAAGCAAGAGACTATGTATCAGTGGAAATTCCCTAAAGGCTCTGACAGTGACCTGCAGGCTGCGAAGAAGGCTGGAAGGACTTTGGAGTAAACTCCTCTCTACACCCAGCAGAATTCTGTCATCTTGGAGAAACTCCTAGTAGACAGCAAAAACTGTGTCCATCTTGGCACAAAAAACCACTACCAAACCAAGCTGTGCATGTTTCATCTGTTCACTGTAACTGGATAAAGACAAGATCATTTTAGTTCCCATTAACACTTGCGCTGATATCCAATAGTAACTCAGCAGGGCAGCGGGGAATACCAGGGTTCAAGATCTAGACCAGACATTACTAATGGTTTCCAGACCAGTCACTATGTGTGCAATTCACCAAACTATTGCAAAATTCAGCAGACTTAACAGCTGCTATAGAGAAGAGGCTGTGAATTGGAAAAAGGAAATAGCACTGCCGGTGTCCCCATTTCCCTGGACAGAACTGAGGTTTGGAAGGCAAAATTAATTGGTAAATAGCTGGATATGCTCTGGATCGAACTAGGATGTACAGGGAGGCCTGTGTGGACAGTAATAGTGTGGGATGTTGGTTGTGCTACAATTGTGTGAGTGCGAATGAGTTGTGCTGGGCCTGCAACTGCTCTGAGCCATTTTTCTGTTGCTTGTAGGAGCACTATTAACACACTCACTAGCAAGGACACAAGTCAGATATTGCTTATCACCTCAGTAGCTACTTTCTCCAGAGCCTCCTGCACTGCCAAGGGAGCAGCATTTTACCATTCCTGTATCACTTCCAGTACTCGCTCCTAAAGTTGGTTGGGAACATACTGAGGATTTGAAATGCTTCTTACTCATGTTACAGATGCTGCTGAGCTTGCCCATGGCATGGCACCTGTTCCTGGTATAGGGGAACAGGCATGGCATATCTGTGGCTTCTTAATTCTCATCTGAGGGAAGCCTATTGCCAGCAGTGGTGACAACCTCGCTGCACGTCACATAAGTAACTCGGGGACCGAAGCTACGCAAGTGCTGTAAGAGGAATTCAGAACCTGAAATGCATATGAATAGTTGTTGGGGGGGTTGTTGAGCCCCACCTTTCTGAGCCTGGAAAGTCTAGCAGAGTTTCACTCACAACTCTCCATTGCAGAACTTCCTGTTAGTTCAAGCTTGAGCAGTCATTGCAAATGAATTGCTGTTTCATACCCAGAGAACTTCCCTCCTGGGACTGGCATGCTACATATGCTGAGAAAATATGCACTGATAAGCCAAAGCTGCTTTCTTTCTTGGCTTTCTTTCTTGGCTTTCTCTGTTCTTGAAGAGAAATGTAGGGGTTTCAAATAATCTGGCACGAGATCACAAAAGACCTGTTACAGTCATAAAACATTCACCAATCAATCTTCTGGAGTACCAGGCAATCAGGCATATCTACACGTTCGCTTGAAGTGCATTAAATCTAGTACCTCCATTGTGAAGTAGTACAAAAATGTGCATTAGCCCATTTTAATGCATATTAGCTAAAGAGCATGGTTTTTGTGACACTTTAATGGGCATTAAAATAAGCTAATATGCATTATAATGCATGTGTAGATGTGTAGACGTGCCCAGTGTAATCCTAATTTCTACTCCTTTATAACTATAGCTGAAATAATTAGAGGGCTTGAAAACACACAGGGAAAAGCTGCAGGACAGGGCGTGAATAGGATGGATCATTCCTGATGATGATTTCCAGCATGTTTCAGCTACACAATTTACTGCTAACCAGCTGAAACATTTAAAACTGTAAGAGTATATTTAAAACAGTACAGTCCTCCTACTCAATGGCGGGGACTCTGTTGTATGGGTGTGAAGGTGCTGACACTGCAATTCTCATCGTGTAAGGGGAATAAACTATACTACAATATAAGCCACCCTTATACTTGTATGCCTGCATTCACACTATGGTTTTCATAAGTGCAGCTATTTTGCTAAAATACCTGTCTAAATATAACAATTATACCGCTGAAACTTTCAAGGTTAGTCAAGAACATGCACCGGAACTTCCTCTTTTTTGGGTGCGAACTCAGTACGAACTCGTTTAAACAGAAACCAGTTGTACTGAGATGCTTTCAAAGATTGATGTGTTTGAGATGACTGGCCATCAGAGTCTCGCTGCAGGCTTATTCTCAGCTACTCAAAAGATACCATGAACAATTTATAGGCAGACAAAGTTCTTTGTGTACACCAACTAAATAGATGCAAAAAAAAAAAAAAAAATTGTTTGCAAGCTTTCAGGTCCACATGCCCATCATCAGGCAAAGGATAAACTGAAGCCGTGTGTCTTATGAGTTCTCCAAGGTAGAAAAGAAGCCAATTTGTAAAAAGTTGCTCTGTGAAAATACAAATATAGAATAGTTTGGGAGACACTAGCTAATAAGAAGTAGGCACGTTACCTGGAGTTATCAGATGGCAAGCCACATACGCCAGATGGCAAGCAGTGTGCCATGAATCCGACGTCAATATTTAGTCCAGGCTTGGAAAATATATGTCACTGTTGAGTTCACCTTCTTTCTTCTTCACCTTGGGAAGTTTGCAGTTCAAACAGGAAAATACAATTATCTTCCATGTTTCAGGGCTGTTTGTTGTAGCTGTGTTGGTCTAAGGACATAGGCAGACAAAGCTCTTTGGGTAGAGGTGATATCTTCTATTGGACCAACTAAACATGAACAATTTCTACTACCCCAAGGTTACGCATACCAGAAGTAATGTTATTTATATACCACATAGGTAAATACATTATTAAAAAAGAAGTTTGAACAGCAAAAGACTTGACTATCCTGATTATTAGTTATCAAATAACTTTGTTGTCTATTCCAAATTCCTAAGCCGATATTAAATGACAATAACACAATACTCAGCTCTTACGTAGTACTTGACAATCCATTTTACAACACTTTACAACAAAAGTCAGTGCCATTTTCCCCATGAAAAAACTAATCTGAAGCACAGAAATGAGCTGATTAAGACGTGAACCGTTTTAAACAGCTGGTTGAATCTCACAATAGCTGTACTGCTCTTGAAGTGAAACATATATAGCAAAAAGAGAATAGAGATCAGATTCTGTTCCCATTTTAGAGATGCAAAAGCTGGAGACACAAAGCAGGTGCCACCCACCCAAAACTCTGCCATGAATCCATACAAGGGCTCCTCAAAATTCCTGCCCATTCCAGCTTTCCAGTCTCACATGAAGTCCGTAGTTTTATGGGACCAAATACACCCAAACCAAAAACTTTGCTTAGGTCCCAAGTATCTACCGGGGGATAGACTCTGGGCATATGCACCATCAGCATCCCCAGAGCAGTTTTGAACTCTTATTTTTTAAAGCTGGTTCTTGCTCAAGCAACTTTCACAACAGTGCCATATGCCAACACTGCACCGGTTATTCATGGGCTTGTAGCATTTTGAGGGAAAGGGCTTCCAGATAGCAACAGGAAGCTGGTTTTGCTTGCTTGAGGGGCTCCTGCAACACAGAAGGTTAAGACACACTCATCACATAAGTTCAGAAGGGTCTGCAGAAATCGGGCAGCCGCTGCTGGTGACGCTGCCTGTGCAGCATGGTTCAGTGCCCCTACTCCAGAATCCCAGTGCACACAGAGATGGGGCAGGGACTGCAGCATGCATTGCCTTGCCGATTTCTGTACACATCCAAAAGGTCTTGCCAGCAGACCTCCAAGGGACAGCTCCATGTTCTGAACAGGCGGGCTGCAGTCAGGAGCGGTGTCTGCACTGGAGGCCCACTGGTACCACCCAATAAAACCGAGCAGTGGTCAGGGCCAAGGAGACTGCGCACAATGGCAGGCTAACCAACCTGTGCCATTAAGGATGACATGCTATCCCACAATGCAACACACCAATTCCTAAAAGAGCTCTGCTCCCTTTATAAGCTTGGAATAGCTCACGAGAGTTTCTCTTCGCAGGTAGAGGAAGAGAACCAGGTTCCAACAATTTATTGAGAATTTCTTTATTTAAGAAAAATACATTCATAAAAACAATGTAAAGGTCACACGTTCCTTCCGTCACCATTGCTCCACACATCAAAAGATGTGTTCCTCTTGCTAAGCCACGCAGGTGACATTTAAAAAAAAAAAGGGTAAATGCTCTTTATACCTCTCTCTTTATATATGAGAAAGTGCTCATGCAGACTATGAATCCCCCTTTTATGCAGCAGAGAGACATTTCCTGGCTTAAAAAAAGCTTAAGATCTGCAAAATGTTTTTGAATATGGAAACTACAAAAATAATTTAGGCACCGTACCACTTTTTCTGGAGGCTGCTTCTAATTGGATTACTTATCTTTTATAAAGAAAAGATAGTTAATAATGAAACCAGTTTTTTATTTTCTAAGAACATTTTTTTCTTTCCCTGAGAGAACAAAAAAAATAGAATTCAGTTATACTCATCTTCAAACCTTTGGGACTCCCATGTAAATTTACACACTTTTCTCTTACTTTTCACCTTTGGGAGACACACCAAATAGCAAGTTTGTGACAAAAATCAGTGCTAGGAAACAAAAGGCCAATGTTTCTGAAGAGTGTAACTTGAAAATTATAAACAAAAGAGAGGAGTGAAGTGTGCATTCAAGCAAAATAGAGCAAGGATTGAAAATGTTCCACACAGGTTTCTTTGGTGTCCTTAAATGCATTTAAAGAACGTAAAAATGGAAACCTGTCAATGGGCAGCTGAATAAACTAATTATGTCCTTACAGCTAAAACCAGAGCTCGGTTCACATCACGCCACATCTGGCTGGCTAGTGATTTCACTAGGGAAAAGCATTTGGCACTGTGACCGTGCCTACCTACATGTGACCAGCAAGTCAGTTTGGAGGCTGCACGCCCCCTCACTTGTCCCAAGGTCCCGTTTTCAAAGGCAAGAGGGGCCATCTGGGTCTTGTCTTTCTGCTGTTCTTGTATGCAGAGGAGCCGTACTGTAATCCCTTTATAAGGGGGAAAGAACTTATAGTGCAAGTACCAGCAGTAGCCTTAAAGAGATCTCACTTCTCTAGACAGATTCAGTAAGCTTTTCCATGATTTTCCGCCAATTTTATGTGTCCTAATTGGTAAATCAGAGATAATCTGGAGACATTCAGCCACAGATCAGACATTCCCTGCAAAAGGAAGATGAACAGTTAAAATGAGGCAGTTACATACTCCTCCAGTCTTGCATCTTTTGATATTAATCTAAATGAACATTTAAAACTTTCCATTTACTGGACTATTGTTACTTGTAGAACAAGTGCTCATTTTTCATTAAAAATCCATAACTTAACCTTTTTAAATGAAAACATTACTTTAAAAAATCATAAAGATACCATGAAATAGATGTATTTTTCAAATCTAGTTTCAGGTCAAAACAAAGGTCACCGACTTTCCTTTTAGTTGTGAATCTGTAAAAAAAATAGAAAGAAGAAGGTAGAAGTACACAGCAGAGATGCTAGACATCTAAGGCTGTTGAATTAGCAGAGTGAGTAAGTGCAAGGACAAACCATGACAGACGTTAATATTTCCAAGGGCTAAGTAATAAAGAACTACACCATGCAGGAAACCCCTCCTCTCCTATAAAAGAAAGATGGGTAAACAATTATGGGACTTCCCGGGGTGTTCATCTATATGGCCTTACAAACGCTTCATTTTTAGCCTATGAGGTTTTTAGCGACTACTCACTCAGCAGTGAACCTTGGAAGGACCATGAAAGAGGACAAAAGTCCTTTTCAAGTCAACGTGTGGCCCACTCCATGATCCGTGCTGAAAAGAAGCAAGCTCTCCGAGACAGGAATTTAAGCTTACCTATCTGCTCTCGAGCGCCATCAACAGCATACTTCTGATTCTAGATAACCGCCATGAGGAACTACCACGTATTATGCTGTATCCTACTGGTTGAAGACTAATATTAACATGATCTTTCTATGGTTTTAGATGGTGGTCTGGATGAACACTATCTTCTTCCTCTTTCATTCTTAGATCTAGAAATATGGCACACTACCACGTGCACATCAAACCTCTCTCTACTCTCACACGGGTTTTGTGTTGAATTCCAAAATCAAATGCAAACTCTCAGTCCTGTTTTGGGGGTGCTGGCTGTAGCCACACTGGTCTAAGGACACAGGCACTGTATTTATGACATGTTATAACCTGCCTGCTGTCCAATAACCCAAGAAACGTCTCTACATTTTACCAGCGAAATGCTATCACCAGGTCAACATTCTCCCTTTCCTCCCCCACATGTCTCACACCTATAGTTTCCCATGGCCTCTGACCCTCACATTTGCACTTTCACACACCTGCATTTTGCATATTAGCTTCTACTCCACCAAGGTGAACGCTTAACACCAGCAGAGTCACCCTACGCCTGATGAAGGGCATTTGTGCCCCAAAGCTTACAAAGAACAATTTTTACAACTATTTAGTTGGTCTAACAGAAAATAGCACATCTACCCAAAGAACCTTGTCTGCCTAAGTCTCAGTCCTTAGCTACACAGCTTTCCATGATCATAGAAAATCATTACGGGGGGGGCGCGGCGGAGGGGGAGAGTAGACCAGGACATGATATTTTTTTGGACTCCTAGTTCTGTGACCAGATTTTAATGATACTGAGGAGAGCACAGTGTTCAGCCGAAGATTGCGGGTGACTCACATTCCCTCGGCACAGCAGAGCTCTCTACGCCAAGGGCAAAGCTCCTCAGTGTGGCAGACAGAGCCTCTTTCAACAACAGTCAAAGACTACAGAATTACCTCCCGCACCAGTAGGGACCATCACAATCCTTCCCACTTCCCGCTCCAAGTGCAGGGTCCGTTTCTTTGACTCTGCTTTTTTAATATGGGCACAACATGCATATTTTAAGATATGGCATAGCCTCCCAACCCCCAAAATCAAGATTCTCCACTAAATGTGCCTGTCCCTGGTGGGAACGGTGAGGAAAACATGACATGCACCACTGAAGCCGCTCAGAAACTTCAGAAATGGATGCTGTAAAAAATATACAGGAGAGAAGTACTGAAATAGAAGTAAATGTCCGTACATAAATACCTGTTCTTGTAGCTAAAAAAAGCACACAAAGAGTGTAAGTCTGTTAGGGCTGCAGAAACACATAAAAGTTAGTGTGTTAGAGGATAATCAAACAATAGCATGTAGTGTTTATGACAAAGTAGTAGTACTTTGAAGAAACAAGAACTTATGGAAATAGCTTTATTCTCTATTCTTTTTGAACAGTTTACAATTTACCCTGTCTTTGGGCGGTATTTATAATCAGAAAGCCATCCTACCATCAACAGATATTTCATCCAAGGTGTCACTTGTTTTTCTCATCAAGGAATCAGAGTCTCCTATACGTTGATGTGTCGTGGCGCTTGGTGTTGTATCATAAGAACTAAAGGTTGCGGGGTGGGGGGAAGAGAACACAAGGACATGATTTTTTATTAGACTCTTAGTTCTGTGAACAAATCATAACAGGATTAAAAAAAGAATCAATTAAACTTTCTTAAAGAAAAAAAAGACTGAGGCCACATGCTTGGAAGGTGATTTGATGAATGAGCTGTATTAAGCAGAACTCATCATCTCAAAAGAGTGTAAGGTTTACTAAGGGGGAATTCTAAAACTAGACGAGAGGAGACAGATAATGCCCACTAGTCTTCAATGGAGCAGAGGTGTTTCTGGGGTGCTGAAACATCACAAGGCAGAGGTGGATCCAGAGGGGCTGAACTGGCACAGCTGCACCCCCACTGTTGACCATTCCTGTGGAGCAGCACCCAGGGACTCAAGTCTCAAAGCAGGTAGACATTTCCCCTCCCCACTCCCCTCTATGCTCAAAGGCAAGCCCCCTTGCCTTTCCCTCTCCTCTCATTTCCACCCCCACCCACCCCCGACTCCCTTGCCTGCTGAGAGGACAGCACGCGGGGGGTGAGGGGAGCGCCTGCCCATTCCAGCTCAGCTGCATGGGGGCTGCATTCAGCCCAGGACTGCGGCAACAGGCAGGTACATTCCCCCTTTCCCCTGCCAGCTTGTAAGCAGGCATGTTCCCCCTTTTCCTTGCCAGCCCTGACGCAGGCATGGGGAGAAGGAACATGTGCCTGGCCACTGCCCCTGTTGCCACACTGCCCAGTGAGCACAGCCCCCACGCAGCTGGAAAGGAAGGGCTAATCTCACAGCGTTGCTTTGGAGCCACGTGCTGTGGAATAAAACTCAATCTCAAACACGATGTTAGACTGACTTACCCTTTTTTCCCCTTCTTGCATTTGTAAACAGCTGCAATGCAAAGAGCACAACCCAACAGGAAGAGCACTACGAGAACTGAAGAAAGAAAGAAACGGCAACTAGGAAATGAAGTTACACAAAACATACCATTTTGCCCAGATATAAGCAGCACCTTGTACAGTGCTTTAACTGCCTCACTATCAACAGACCATCTCTGACAGACTATAACGATGGAGGAGCCCTTTCCTTTGCATCCCTGATCAAAAAGCACAAGTGTTCATTTCTGCATCCAGAAACTGGTGCTCAGTCTCATGCTGACAAATAAAAACTGGTAGCAATCATAAACATCATAGGAAAGCAGGGACCACACAGGTCACCTAGTTCTCAAGACAGATCATCCCTGCCTATGTCATCCTACATGAGTGTTTGCCTAACACAGGGGTATCCCTCGGATAATGCTAGCTCTTAGTTTTCACTCTTATTTTGACTACAGAAAAAAAAAGCAGTTTATTTCTGTTGCAATGAACTCAAAGACCACAACAATGGATTCCTATTTGAAATGTCTGGGTTTATCTTGTGACTCATATTGCAAACCCAATGGTCCTAACATTGTATGGCATCCTTGAAAGGATCTCAAGGCACCCCAGGATGCCATGGCACCCTGGTTAAGAACACGAGTTTAAGCTGTTCTTAAAAACTTTGGGAACAAACTCACCTATCAGATGTAATGCCCAGAACATCAAAAATTCCTTTGGACTTGTCACAGGTAAAGCAAAGGGAGGAGGGACACTGTAGGTTTGAAAATTGAAGAGTTGTGACCCTGAGTGGGGTCTCTGTCCCTCTCCTCAGATCATTTCAGATCAAACCATGAACGGGTATAAACTGTTACATGGCAACACTGGGCACAAGGGTATATCAGCAGCAGAGAAACCCAAGAACTCCAATACCAGGGGAGTTACTTGTTACACGAAAAAAAACAACCCCAAACCAACCCAACTTTGTTGTGGAGAAAGAGCAACATGGACTCTGGATATTGATGTACAATAAGCGCTTCAGCATCTGAAAGTATTTTTTTTCACTTTGAGGTTACTTACCAGCAGAAGCAATTATATATGCAATCCCTAAAGGGGAAAACCAAAAGAGAGTTAAAACATGAAGCCATACTTATATCAGCACTTTGCAAGGAATAACACCATCATCCACACATGTGTTACAATATTGTGTACACTAGATTATATCAAAATAATGGTAAATATAATAATGTAGTCTTTTGAAACAAAACAGTGTAAAATGGACAATTGTTAGTTAGTAGGAGCCATGATCCAACTGCTGGAACATCTAGCAATGAAGAAAATTTCTTTTCCTCAGCCTCTGTGTATGTGTACTCTTTAACACAGTCAAGAAAGCCATGAAACAAAAAAAAGTTCAAAGTTTTTGGTTCTGTGAAGAAATGCACATTAAGGAATATTGTCTATAATCTTCTATGCTCCTTTTCTTACTGGGGTAAGGTCATCCAATGACACAAACGTGGTGCTACATTTTCTGAACAGCTTTGCTGGGTCCAATGAATAAATAAATGACTAAAGCAGCACCTGCTCTAACCACACTTCACTTCTCCTGGGTTACGGTGAGCCTTTGCAAGGTATGCTAAAGGGTGTCAGCTGCAGGGACAGGTGGACAGGGACAGCTGCAAGGACACACACACACACACACATACACACACGCACACCAGAAGTGGAAAGAAGAGCAATAGCCAATCCACTCTTGTCACAGGAACAGCCAGCGCATTATCAGTCTGGCTGCCGTGCATACTGCAGGCCAGAACTATTTTCTGGAGGAGGAGGAAGACGTCTAACAATGCCACGGTTTGTAGAGTGGGTGAGAAAATTCAAGAAGAGCTCCCTGCTGTTAGTAACCAAGTGCTGTGACTTGTCACAAGCTAGTAAAGCTCAGTAGACACACTTCTATCCTCTCTGAACGTTGCATTCCTCAAAGAGCATTTCTGCTGAACACTGGAATTACAAGAAGGTCAGCTGGAAAAAGCCAACTCTGTCTAAGATCCCCAACAAAGGGAAAAAGAGTTGACCACGGGAATAGCCTAACTAACTTTGTGTTGCAACATAGCTTGGGCTACTTCTCCATCTCACAAGAGAGAAAATAATGGATCAAGATCAGGGCAGCATGAGAATGCCTTGGAAAAGGGCTATGAAAGAAGGGCATACCAGAACAGCTGATTAATGCACAACGAGAAAGGTAGGAAAGCCAAGAACACTCAAGGAGGGCAGTGCTTAAGAAAGGTGTGCCAGAGGGTCACAAGTAGCTGGGAGAAGGACAATTAGAGACCCTAAAAATTGTCCATGAAGAAGATGTCACTTAAAACAAGCCAAAAAAAATATCCCTGAATGGCTTGACATCCCAGCAGACTTCACCATACACACAACCCATCCACGAATATATTCATGAAATACACAACTTATTTTACAACTGCAAACCTCAGAACATTTGGAGTCAGTAAAAGGATTTTTTTTTTTTTTTACCTGAATTAGGTTGAGCATCTTCTGCTGAGTTTTCCCCTGGCCCTACATAACATGAGACAGGCAGGTAAGTACATTAAAATGAAGAGATGCTATATGTCTAATCACAGTTGCCCAGCACCCAACCGCACCTCCTCTCTATCTCCCTTTCACCTCAGTTAAATCCACAGAGCAAAAAAGGGTCATTCCAGAGCCCATCAACACAGACTCATAGACAGCCTACAGAAATGCATGGTTTCATTTTCCTGGGGTAGACACCATGCGATCTCCACTAATATGCACCTTTGGAAGGCAGCTTTGTCTTCCAAATGATCACTCTCCAGTGCCATTTCATCCAACCTTTACACCCGCAGATGCACAATTTCTTTGTGGGTACTTCCAACATCTTCTGCCTTGGGGACTCAAAACCCATCAGCTACTGATGGAGCATGGCACCAGTAAAGGCTATGTGGCATGCTCACGGGGGTACAGGATCTCTTCATTACACTGCTCCCTTCTCCCTAGAGATTTCACAGTTCTGGGCCCACTCACTTGTGGCAGGAGTTCACCACTACCTTCACCATCAAGTGCTAAACCCTCCCGAGCTCGACATTTGGCGTCAGTAAAAGGATTTCATTTTTTTACCCAATTTAGGTTGAGCTGCTTCTTCTGTTGAATTTGGCCCCGGCCCTACATAACTTGAGACATGCAGGTCAGTACATTTTTAGGGCTGTGATTCAGGTAGATTGAACAGTCCATGCTGAGCTGCTTCAAAGGACAGACTGTTCCAGTATGTGATTTTAAAACACATGCCCAGTGTTTGCCCCTCCACACACACATTTCAGGAATAAAGTGCTCATTATATTAATATAAGGATTTGGCTGATTTTCTATTTGTAATGTGGACTGAAAACTGGAATTAATGTCACCACCACAACAAGCATCCTCTGCTTGAAGCACCTGCAGAGCTGCATGTTTCCAGGTTAAGCAGACCCTGTACTGATGACAACAGGCCCAAAAGGTATTTCACGCTAGAAATCGGAGAACAGGGCTGAAATAAAAGGCAGGAGGCCCAGACCTTGCAGCTCACATAGGCTACTATACCGATGAAGACACAAAGACAACCAAAAGCTACTCACTGGTACAAAACTCCGGTGGGTTTGACCATGTGAAATCTTCAAGACAAGTCCTGATTGAATCCTGTCCTGGGACCCTGTCATACCCGTCACGACAGACATAACGGACAGTGGTCCCCACGCCATAGAAGCTCCTCTTCCCATCCTCTTCTGATACTTTACCAAATGGTAAGCCTCTTGGGGCAGGACAGCTACCTGACAGCAAACAACAGACAGACAAGGACCAAACGATGCAGCTGCAAGACAGATTTAAATACAGCTTGTGCTTTTAACTTTCTGCTGTGCTAACACAGGCAGGATGCTTCCCGTGCTCCTGGCTCTGCAGCATGAGCCAAGCGTGCTGGACAAGTCTCAAGCTCCACAAGCTCACTGGCTTGTCGCAAAGGCAGGTTAAACTGTCACGGAGGGATCATGGGGAAGGGATTTTTACTGTCCCAATAAAGGAATAGACTCGAGTGATTTTGACAAAAGGAGCGAGGAGGGAGGTGGCATCCCAAGCACAGGTGACACAAATGAAGGCAGAAAGGAGGAGAGGAAGGGGGGTTGAGTGGGAAGGAGGCCTGGGAAGAACAGAGCACACAAATATACTTCCTTTCTTGCCTTCAGCCCCTAGATTAACTGGTCTTTCTGCTCGTAACCACCGCACGGCCTTCTTCTCCACGTTCACCTATAAACTTGCCCTGCAGTGCTACGTTACAGAAGAGAAAAGGCTACTACCCTCAAAGCCCAGGAAAACATTCACAAGGGAAATATCTGCTTTATGATCCACTTCTGCTGGTCTAGACTGTGTCTTCCTGAATGAAAACCAATCGTGACCGATGTGGCTGGGATGATCTAGTTGGGGCTAGTCCTGCTTTGATTAGGGGGCTGGACTAGCTGTGACCTCCTGACGTCCCTTCAACCCCCATTTTCTGTGATTCTCCGATGCTGCCTCCCAACACCTTTGCGAGTTCCCACTGAGTGCACTTTCCTGATGGTCTCGTGCTTCAGCCTCTTCAAACTTTGCTTCTTCTAGGTTCTTCTTCCATCCCCCTGCCCTTCATTTTGATCCTCATGCACTGCTTACTTCCATAAATTGATAAGTAGCCCCATTAACCGCACTACATACTAGCCACAAAAACAAGTAATAAGTCTCCAGCAAGCAGGTTCATTCTCTGTACCCACTGCCATTCAAAAGACCTCAGATCTAACTATTAAAGCTGGTGTTGTGTAGACCTCTTCAGCAGAGGAAGTTTCACAGTTTCAGAAGCAATTAATGGCCGGAAAATTTCAGACAGCAAAATAACACTTACGGCCACACAACGCTGGCAGCTCTGTCCACTCGAGGCTGGGCAGGCACTCTACGGTGTTTGACCTATCCGGGATTTTAAGAAAACCTTCCAGGCATACGTAGGTGAGCCTTGTGCCAACCGGGAAGCTCTCAGAGAGATAAGAAGCGCTTGGCTTGGCTCCCCTGATAGTTGGCAGAGGCCCACATTGGACTGTAAGAAAAAAAAAGGTTCTCTTTAAAACTGGCAGCACTTCCTTTAAACGTCACACAGCTACCTTCGTCCCAAAGCACCCCAAAGTGAACTGGATGCTGAAGCCATGCAACTCTCATTTTAGGCCTGTTTTTCCAGTGTCTATGCAGGCAGACAGGCTTCCCACAGCCAGAGGTTTCAGCCAGCACCGGTGGCGGTCTGCACTGGAGTTTGCCTAGCAGGAATGGAAGGGAGGAAGGAGGACCCAGGAAACTATAGGCCCGTTAGTCTTACCTCGGTCCTGGGGAAGCTTTTTGAGAAAATTATCCTGGCACATGTCCGCGAGGGGCAACAGGGAAGATCTTGCTTAGAGGCAACCATCAGGGGTTCATTAGTGGCAGGTCCTGTCAGGCCAACCTGGTGGCCTTCTATGACCAGGTCACCAAATCCCTGGATGCAGGTGTCCTGGTGGATATAGTCTTTCTGGACTTCAGGAAGGCCTTGCACGTGGTCTCTCACCCAGTTCTCATGAAAAAACTAGGAGACTGCGGCATTGACACCGACACAGTCAGATGGGTCGCTAAATGGCTGGAGGGCTGCACCCACAGAGTGGTGGTGGACGGGTCATTTTCGACCTGGAGGGATGTGGGCAGTGGGGTCCCGCAGGGCTTGGGCTTTGGGCCCGCGCTGTTCAACATCTTCATCAGCGACTTGGACAAAGGGGTAAAAAGCACCCTGTGCAAATTCGGAGACAACACTAAGATGTGGGGAGAGGTGGGCACGCTAGAAGGGACGAATAGGCTGCAATTGGACCTAGACAGGTTACAGGGGTGGGCGGATTAGAACAGGATGGGTTTCAACACTGACAAGTGCAAGGTGCTGCACCTGGGGAGGAAGAACCAGCAGCAGACCTACAGGCTGGGGAACTCCCTTCTCGTCAGTGCAGAGGCAGGAAGGGATCTGGGAGTCATTTCTGATGCCAAAATGAACATGGGCTGACAGTGTGGGGATGCGGTCAGGAAGGCCAACCGCACCTTGTCATGCATCCACAGATGCAACTCGAGCAGGTCCAAGGAGGTGATCCTCCCCCTCTACGTGACACTGGTCAGGCCACAGTGGGAGTACTGTGTCCAGTTCTGGGCACCGCACTTCAAGAGGGATGTGGACAACATGGAGATGGTCCAGAGAAGGGCCACCCACATGATCGGGGGGCAGCAGGGCAGGCCCTACGAGGAGAGGCTACAGGACCTGAACCTGTTCAGCCTCCACAAGAGAAGGATGAGGGGGGATCTAGTGGCCGTTTACAAACTGGTCAAGGGGGACCAGCAGGCATTGGGGGAATACCTGTTGCCCCAGCACTACCAGAAGTGACTAGAAATAATGGTCACAAGCTGGCAGACGGTAGATTCAGGCTAGACATCAGAAGGCGCTACTTCACTGTCAGGGCGGCTAGGATCTGGAACCAACTTCCAAGCAAAGTGGTGCTCGCTTCTACCCTGGGGGTCTTCAAAAGGAGGCTGGGAAACCACCTGGCCCGGGTGATTTGACCCCAGTACTCTTTCCTGCCACAGCAGGGGTTTGGCCTCGATGATCTGCTCAGGTCACCGACCCGACGAACTATGAAACTATGAGCGAGACCGATCCTACTGCAGAGTACCAGAGCTGCATGGCGGGGCTGGCTCAGTAGCCCCAAGTGGCCAAGTGCCCACTGCAGGACCAGCTCAAGGGCCAGCCACACCCCGCCCTCCACCTCTACCTGCAGCCAGGTAGCTAGCCAGCATTTCAAGTCCTGCTTTGCCCCACAACCCACAGACGCTGGGCTCACAGGAACACAATAGTTGTCTCGCTCCCATCCACAAGCCCCAGGTTCACCTGGGCTCTCTTAGGGCTGCTTTTAGTTTAGACGTTGCATAAAGAAAGGAGCTTAGTGCCAGGAGTGGCGAGCAGTCCACTCCTCCGCACTGAGGCCTAGACAGGCGTGCTGCACCACACACGCAGCAGCACCAAACCCATCTGAGAGAGCAGGTGGCGTTAAAAGCCGTCACCTTGAAATTATTCCTTTTCTCCCCCAGAAACATTTCAAGTGCTGCCTCCTAGCACACGAGTGACAACGCCATTGGAATACAGACTCATTTCATAAGTTGTTTGTACTTGCACAGGTCACATGTTGGCACAGGAGGCCAACCGTCCTGCGGCAGCCACTCAGTGCTATTCCATGTACCACTTCAAAAAGGAGAGTAGACAGTCAATACTCACCTGGGTCACAGATTGGCACAGAAGGCTTCCAGGTGTTATCCTCTGCGCATCGAATCACACCATCGCCACCTCCCCTCAGCAAGCAGCCAGGATTGCACTCAAATATTATTGTGTCTCCATAGGAATAGACAGCGACTGATCCAAGCTTTTTTTTCCCATGTGGAACCACCGGGACTGGACACTTCACCTCTGGAAATTAAAGCATCGACAAGAGTGTTTTGCAGAGGGAGGAGATCATGGGCGAGAAGGGAAGGAAAGGAAACGAGTCCATCCTCTGGCCAGGGAAATCACTGCAGAGTCATTTCCCTATTAGACATTATGTGGTGTGATTTAAGGGTCTTTCAGCAACACTGAAGACACCAAAACTGCAGCAAATGCAAGAGGCTATCTGCTTCCCAGGATGCACATTTGTAATGCATCCGTCACTCTACATGAATTAAGCTTCCCCATGGTACTTAGGTGCTTATTCCCTGACTGACTTCCTCAACATTCATGAGTTGTCTGCCTAATTAAATAGGGTTTTCCCTGGTGGACAAAGGTGAACAAAGAGAACAAGAGCAAGATACAAAACACAAGAGTTACCTTCACACTGAGGGGCAGGGCTCCAGACACCGTGGAGGTTATCTTCTGTGGTACAGTGAATGGAGGCCTCTCCAACCAGACTGAAACCACTCTTGCATGTATAAGTCACTGAAGAGCCAAAGACATAGCCTTCCCCCTCACCAGAATGGGCTCCATTGGCGACTTCAGGGGGTGGCAAACAAGGGATTTCTATAGGAAAGTACACCAAGGTGAATACTGGATGAAAATACCCAGGTAACGGTGAACTGAGAAGATGTTACTAAGCAGGAAAGGCTTCCATCAGCAGACCACAAAACAACTGGTTCAGGAGTACCACTGATATCCCCAGAACATACTCAAGACCATACGATGATAGAAACAAGTAAAATGGTAAATACCCACTTAAAATGCATTTAATTTGTGCAGTGAAGTCGGAGGAGAGCCAGGACTACCTTGATTAAATGCAATGGTGACCATTTCAAGGATGGCAACCATTAGGTTATGAAAATGAAAAGGGAACCATCCTCTGTCCCCTACATGCCACAATAGTAGGTAGGTGCCGTTCGACCTGGTCGAGGTACGTGGTGTGCAGACGTGTCATGTTTGAAGGAAGTCAAATGCCTTTGAAGCGCTCCAAGGGTGACCCAGACAGACGGGCCCCTTGAAGTGCTCTGGGACCAGCAGGACTGCCCCGAAAGCAACCCTAATGGAAACCATTACTACTTAGCAGCACTTCCAACTGAAACACTTCCTGCTACCCGTGTTGCAAGCAGCTAAGGCAGCCAGGCCTCAGCCCTGCATGGGTTGTCTTCGTCCCTGGTTTCCTCCATGCAGTACTTATTAAGTTTAAAGAAACAACAGAGCAAGTATAAACACAAAGCCTTTAATCCCTGTGTTTGCTTGATTAAACTGGGCAGCAGAGGGGAAAAGTGCTGGAGTTACATGCCCCAAGTGGGAAAGAAGTTACATGGCTAATAGTTTTGTTATACTATAATGATTGCCCAAGATAATCAACCACCCGATACCACACAGGTAGTCATGCAGGTGTGCCCTAGGTTACTACCTTGGTAGGTGTACCCATTACATGGCGCTTTATTAACCTGTTGCCCTGGTAGACGTGTCACCTACCTTCCAGGTGTCATCTGCAATGGTGCTGAACACCTGGTGCTGTGGGAGGAGGACAGTGGCACCCTGTATCAGCGAGCACTTCCCTGTCAGCTCCACCTCTGCTCCTCCAGAGCACATCCCCTTCTCACTGGAATCGGGAGATCCCACGTCCTCCCCACTGCAGCCAGGAAATCCTAGAACTGGGAGGCCAGAGCCCCACGTTCCCTCCCATGGAACGGGGATTCCTGCTCTCCAGCCCCCAATCCCAGTGTCCCTCCCCACACCCACTGGCCTGGCTCTGCTAGGGGGGTGGTGGCACAGGGCTGCAGCAGAGCAGACAGGAGCGCTCTCGCTGACACTGGCTCCACATCCCCCTGATGCACTGCACCTGCACTGTGAAGTGCTCCAAACGTTACATCCATCCCTATCCTGAGATGATTAATCCAAAGGCAGCATGTTTTGTACCATGGCAAATCTAAAATGAATCTATTATTCACTCCTCCCCAACAAGGTTTGGAGACACATACGGCTCAGTAGAAAGGAACAGTTCTCTACTCTACAGTTACTGCGGTGCTTTGTGAGGTCTTGGCCACTGTATTCTACGTCACAGGTGTGAATGCTCACGGGTGTGTAAGACCATTGTGTACTGGGGCCTACACCTGTGCCCAGGCGACCTTCATCCCCCTATGGCACAAAGAGGAGAGAGAGAACAGCTCCAACTGCTCTTCGGTTCCTTCACCAGACACAAGCCCACTTGTATCTAGGGCAAGTCAAAGACATTACATGTAATCATCTTACTTTCACAGGAGGGAAACTCGCCATCCCAACGAACATTGCTTCCGACATCGAGCACACATCGGAGAGAATGGCTGCCAATTAATCTGTACCTAAAGACAGAGCAAAGGTTCAGGTTTCTTACACAAATGTATGAAGAACTAGGTAACTGTTAGCAAAGATGGGCAGCCAGCTCTTTTTGCCAGAGTGGAGAAACCATTGAACAATCCCAAATATAAAACAAGATGTGGCTAAGGCCCAAGGAACACAAAGGAGTAAGAAACACCCAGTTGTTAGTGCTAACATGCTTCTACGCTTCCCAAAACATTAGCTGGGAAAACCCTGTGCCTCCGTTCTCTCCCAGAGCGGAGTCGCATACTTTCTAATCCCTTGCTGAGGGCAATAAGCAGCTCTTCTACCAAATTAGACATTTTTTCTCTTTATTCTTCTCATTCCCAAAGTGCTGAATTAGGGCAACTGGTCCCTGCTGAGGGATCTGACCAAAGCCCAGGAAGCTAACAGCACTGTGAGCCAAACAGCAATCGCCAAAAGGTTCAGACTTGTCTCAAGTTTCTAAAGTGTTGTTAACACATTACACTTAGACCATACTAAGGGCATCTAAAATATGAGCACCTGCCTGTTAAAGCTTTCTAACTCATGCTAAGTGCCCTCAAAGTTGTGCCACTTCAGTTGAGGGTTAACTCTGGGCTGCACTACATATCTCGCGTTAGGGTAGTTTCAGTCTGCTTAGCCCTGTGGGCAATGGGGCTGGCTCTCCCTTCTCCAGAGGCTTGTCCTGAACACTGCTCTTCTACCAGAACAGGCCAAGGAAATGAAACACAAATCCACATCGCCTGCACGGGCACAAACCAGTCATCACGGAAACGCAAAGCGTTCCATTACATTACCACATCTGGAAGTGCCTGTTTTGTGCAAGGAAGCCAGAAGCCACTGAGACATGGCCCATGTGCATGAAAAAAACAATAAGTGCCCTCAACACTAGCCTGAGCAACTGCTGAATCCTACAAGGGATGTCCACAACTTCTTTTGTTTCTCCTTGTTGCTCATTTTAGAAGTAGCCTTACAGTCCTAATGAATAATACATGAAACAAATGAAACCACTATTGGCAAAGACTTGTGCTCAGAGCAGGAAGAGGTCTGCATTTGTCTGCTGCTAACTTTTAATCCATGTAATGGCACCAGGCATAACCAACAGCTACACCCGATTAGGGGAGAGGTGGCACTGGTCAAGGAAGCCAGGTGAAACCGCTCCCACTTCAAATGTGAGGCTTCCCCCCATCACGCACAATCCACCACCTGATGAGTACTCTAGCCTGGGCTGCTCTGGCAAGAGAGACCGAGTGCAGTGGTGTCCCCCACCCCTACTGCTGTCTGCTTGACCAGCCTCCTCCAGCTCTTACTGGGGCGCACCCCTGCTGTCCATCAGCACCAGCCCCAACTCGCTTCTAAAATCCAGCCAGGTTTTCTAGTCTCTCCCTGCCCCCAACTCCCCTGCAGTTCACCGCCCACTTTCTACAAACCAACACTCAATTGATGAGTCAGTACAGGTGACTTGACATACCCGGCAGAACAGGTAAAGTTGACTCTCGCACCCAACCGGAGATCAGTTACAATAGGCCGACCATTCGGTATGTCTGGAGCTGGGCACTGTTTTGCTGGAAGAGAGCAAGGCTGGCATTAGCAGTGCTTCAAGTTACCTTGGTGGAAAGCAAAATTGTGCACTGTTCAACTCAGTAAAACATAAGAAGTGCCATACTAGACAGACCAATGGCCCATCTAGCCCAGTATTTCTGTCTCTGACGGTGGCAGAAATAGATGCTATCATGGAGAGCTTTGAACCAGATACCTCTAGAGTGATTACCCTCTCTGGCATCCCACCATCATTGGTTTAGAGATGCTAGACAACACCACTCCAACCATGCTGTTCAATAGCCGCTAACAGATGTATCATCTCTGAAGTTATTCATGCCCTTTGTGAACCTGGCTATGCTGTCTGCTTCTCTCTCTCTCTGTTCTTATCCCAAATGATGTAAAGGTGACCTGCAGGTCAATTGAGACAGAACAGCAGAGATACTAACCCACACAAAACTCAGAGTGTTGTGACCAGGTAGAGTTATCTTGACAAGTAATGACAGGAGACTTTCCACCAACACGAATGAAACCTGGCCGACAGCGATAGGTCACTTCAGTCCCAATGCGATAGGAATCCAAACTTGTGACTAGCTCAGCAAAACTGAATCTGGGAGGGGGTGCACAACTGCCTAGGAATAAAACAGAAAAAAGAATGAAAACTAATCTATGAAAAAGTACACAAAACTATCTGCTTCAGTAGAAAACAACTTGTTTTCGCAAAGCCATATTTTCTCTCTTCTGCAACCGGTGTGACGGACTTGTTCTCATCAGTCTTGGAAGCAGTTTTGCTGAATACCTGCAATACTTGGACATGTTAGCTTATAAAGTGACCATCAACAAGTGTGTGCCCAGATAAGCAGATCCTGGAAAACAAGGCAAATTGCTTAGCCCGACCTGTTGGCCCTGCTGGCTACAGCATCGCACTGCTGGCTCATGACCATACTGTGGCCAAATATTCGTTTTGCTCACCTCTTATGAATTTGTACGCCACCACAAGGTCCCCTCTCAGCCTTCTCTTGGAGAGGCTGAAGAGGCTAAGGTCCTTAGCCTTTCCTCGTAGGGCCTTCCCTGCAGGCCTCTAGTCAGATGAATGGTCAATTATTACCCTCAGATCTGTGGTGACAAGTGATGGGGGATCTTCAGTCCTGCTACCTGATGAGAGGCAGCACAAGCACCCATGACACGAGTTTTGCCTGTCAGCAGCCAGAGGTGCAGGGCCCCTGAACCCAGAAGCCCTGCACCAATCTCCTCAACAGCTGGCAGGCGTCATGGCCACAGCAGGGGCCACCATCCCTGCAGCTGTCACCCTGCTCTGCCTTAACACACACAGGGTCACCCATGGCACGAGTTTTGATTTTCTGCAGATTGACGTGCAGTTTCCCCCAAACCTCTGCACGTATCTCCTTGAACCTTGGCAGGCTTTCTGGCCTCAGCAGAGGCTAGCATGCCTGTAGTTCTGACCCTGCTGTGGCTTAATACATACACAGGACACAATGTGGGTCTCAAGAATTTGGGGTGCACTTTCTCCGAAGCCCCTGCATCTATAAATTTTAAACTTGGCACGCATTATGCCCTTAGGAGGGACTAACATTTCTGAAAGCTTTATCTAAATATGGCCAGAAATGATGAAGTTATAGGCTGTTTAACCTTCCCCAGTATATCCTATGGGTGAAACATCCAAACATCGTTGAAATGATGAAATGTTTCGACTTGCCTGATCCTGTTTCAAGGCTGCTTTGACCATATCTGTTCCATTTCGTTTTTACAGTTTCAACCACGAAACTTCAAAACAGAGTCGAAACAAAACTGGTGGTGAAATTTCGCAGAGCCCTATTCCACACCCACCTCTAACAACCTTCCTGCCACAACAGATAAAACAAAGACCAACAAAAAAATCTAAGTGGGCACTTCCCAAAAGACAGAACTACACACTGGACTACTATATTGACTGTTTCAGGAAGAAAGCTAACAGTGATATCTGCAACAAAACCAGGACCACCGCAGCCTCCTTTCTCCAAACTCATAATCTCTAGTATCCAAGAGAAGCTATCGTCATCCTCAACTGTCCAGCCTACATCAATACCGCAATAAAAACTAAATCTATCCCAACCGTTCAGGTGACCTAATAAAAGAAACCACCCCCCAAAAGTCTTGCCTCTCTCAGATTTACGTAGCCTGGACTGTGTATCAAGTCAAAGTAAAACATGTGCATAAATAAACTCTTCCTAAGGCAGTGACGGGTGTCTTACCTTCGCAAGTAGGGAGTTGGCTCCATGCGACGTCCTTTCCTTTCAGCCTGCACGTGATGTGTTTCCCAAATAACCGATACCTGGAGAGGAGAGCGTGGCAAGGAAACCTTTTATTTAGTGCCCTAGTTTCTCCTATAAGTCTAGAAATTTAAATAGCCATTCCTTTCTGTCACTCAGTGAAGATGTTAACAAATGAACAAGGTTATTCTTGCTAAAGCAATGCTCACATTTGAAGCCAATTTACAACTGGCAGAAAGGTCACTGAAGGACTGGAGAGATCAGGTACCAATAGATGTATTTCCCCTCATAGTTGTACTAACACGATGCTTTAAAGTTTCGTGGCCATATCTTTGCTCTCTCCCAGATCCTTCTTGTTCACAATGAAGGGCACTCCTCCTTTCCTTGGTCTCTGTGGGCTCTGAAGACATAGCCAGCCACCCCACATTTATCTGGACTTCAGCAAGGGAATCTATTTCTTACTGTCAGGCAAACCACCCCAGGGCACGTTGCAGTGAGAAGTAAACCACGGCAATCACCACGACAGCTGGCATCATACCTGGCATGCTAGTTAACCCTAATGGGCAAGAACCTATTTTATCTATACGGCCCCCAAACATCATCCTATTCCACCCTGCTTGCATCACTAAAAACCACTGAATGCAGCTTCTGTAATGTGTTGTCATCTTAGCTTTCAGTTTACACCATAAAAAAAATGGAGGAGAAGGATAAGCCACCTGCCTTCTGCTTTTCACGGGTTGAACAGGTCTGCACTGAGGTGCTTAAGTCACACTGGGAGCATCTACCTGTTCATTAATGCACCGTAGTTACTACGGATTAAGTTTAGTGCTTGTATAACCAAATACTAAAATCAATGGTGCTCCTGTGCAGTAGTGCTGGCACATGGCTTTCTGGTGACACTAACTGCTCAGTAGTGTAATATTACTGTGCAGCAGCATATTAGCACAGTTTCTGCCCTGCACACTACGGCGCGGTAGCATTAGGCTCCTGTGCAGTCAGCGTCTCGGGTAGACGCACCCACTGTTACCAAATGGGTGGAATAGGACCTGGACCAAGAGGCTCGATTACTCTGAGGCCTGGTAACCACCTCCTACACCCAATGGTAAATTGAACCAGTGAAGTCCATTATCTTGAATTGCCCTGCACCACCATATCCTACACTTGGCCTATTTCTGTTGGGATGTTTCCTTTCCAAAAAAACCCCCAAAGCTCATGGGTAGAATCCAAGCACCTGTGCTAGGCAAGCTGTTCAAGGTGCCTAGAGCAGGCAGCAGTTCTTCACTAAGTCCTGTGACTTAGCTGGCATCCGTTCCCAACACTCACCCCTCATCACACACTATGTGTACTGTGTCAAGATACAGGGTCCGTGTTGTATCAGCAACTCTGCCGTGCTCCGGTGCTTCAGGAACTCCACAGGATTTCTCTAGTGGGACGCAGGATGAGTGTTAGCACATGATGGGGACGGACAACCCCCCGACATATTTGTATCAGATTATGGGAATGTCAGATCAACTGCCCAGATTGTTAAAACATTCTACATTTGCTTTATCCTATTTCATTAAGGCATGAACACTTTTATCATCCATGTTACATGGCTAATCAGATGGCTCGTCAGCTTCTATGACAGACTCACCTTGTCTCTCACACATTAAGTTATCTGCGATGCTTTCCTCACCAAACATGCCTATTACCATAGAGCATACTTCAAACATTCACAGTGTCTGCACACACATCTAGAAATGCACTGGGCAATGTGCAACCTGGGAAAACATTGCTCCACCCGACACACACATGGATTAAATAGAAGAGGCATAAAAATGTGCATGCTCGTTCTATTCAGGAATTGATTTTCAGTCAAGGCAGAGAATTTGCATCTGTGCGAGAAATTCCCAAAAGGATTACGTGGGCCAGGATGCCACCTAGGATAATGCTTTAGTTGCAGGATTAGAAAAACTGGCTCATTGTGTGGGTTTTGGCATATAACAACATGTCTGCAGCCTTGACATGAAAGACTTTGCCAAAAACTATATAGTATTCTCCACTCTGAAGCCAAGGTTTTGTCTCTGCCTTTCTGATTTATTGCACACTTTAGTATTTGAATGTGAATATCTTTGCCATGGTGATAACCAATGGATTTATTTTTAGGGCTGTGATTGCAGTACAGCGAACGGTCCAGCTGAGCTGCTCAAAGGATAGACTTTTCCAGTATGTGATTTTAAAAAACATACTCGGTATTTGCCCCTCCACACATACATTTCAAGGATAAAGTACTCATTATATTAATATGAGCATTTGTTGATTTTCTATTTGTAATGTGGACTGAAAACTGGAATTAATGTCACCACCACAACAAGCATCCTCTGCTTGAAGCACCTGCAGAGCTGCATGTTTCCAGGTTAAGCAGACCCTGTACTGATGACAACAGGCCCAAAAGGTATTTCACTCTAGAAACCAGAGAACAGGGCTGAAATAAAAGGCAGGAGGCCCAGACCTTGCAGCTCACATAGGCTACTATACCGATGAAGACACAAAGACAACCAAAAGCTACTCACTGGTACAAAACTCTGGTGGGTTTGACCATGTAAAATCTTCAAGACAAGTCCTGGTTGAATCCTGTCCTGGGACCCTGTCATACCCGTCGCGACAGACATAACGGACAGTGGTCCCCACGCCATAGAAGCTCCTCTTCCCATCCTCTTCTGATAGTTTACCAAATGGTAAGCCTCTTGGGGCAGGACAGCTACCTGACAGCAAACAACAGACAGACAAGGATCAAATGATGTAGCTGCAAGACGGATTTAAATACAGCTTGTGCTTTTAACTTTCTGCTGCGCAAACACCAAGCGTGCTGGACAAGTCTCAAGCTCCACAAGCTCACTGGCTTGTCGCAAAGGCAGGTCAAACTGTCACGGAGGGATCATGGGGAAGGGATTTTTACTGTCCCAATAAAGGAATAGACTCGAGTGATTTTGACAAAAGGAGCGAGGAGGGAGGTGGCATCCCAAGCACAGGTGACACAAATGAAGGCGGAAAGGAGGAGAGGAAGGGGGTTGAGTGTGAAGGAGGCCTGGGAAGAACAGAGCACACAAATATACTTCCTTTCCTGCCTTCAGCCCCTAAATTAACTGGTCTTTCTGCTCGTCACCACCGCACGGCCTTCTTCTCCACGCCCACCTATGAACTTGCCCCGCAGTGCTACGTTACAGAAGAGAAAAGGCTACAACCCTCAAAGCCCAGGAAAACATTCACAAGGGAAATATCTGCTTTATGATCCACTTCTGCTGGTCTAGACTGTGTCTTCCTGAATGAAAACCAATCGTGACCGATGTGGCTGGGATGATCTAGTTGGGGCTAGTCCTGCTTTGAGTAGGGGGCTGGACTAGCTGTGACCTCCTGACGTCCCTTCAACCCCCATTTTCTGTGATTCTCCGATGCTGCCTCACGACACCTTTGCGAGTTCCCACTGAGTGCACTTTCCTGATGGTCTCGTGCTTCAGCCTCTTCAAACTTTGCTTCTTCTAGGTTCTTCTTCCATCCCCCGCCCCTTCATTTTGATCCTCATGCACTGCTTACTTCCATAAATTGATAAGTAGCCCTATTTACTCCACTACATACTAGCCACGAAAACAAGTAATATGTTTCCAGAAAGCAGGTTCATCCTGTGTTCCCACTGCAATTCACAGGACCTCAGATCTAACAATTAAAGCTGGTGTTGAGTAGACCTATTCAGCGGCAGAAGTTTCACACTTTCAGAAGCAAGAAATGGCCGGAAAATTTCAGAAAGCAAAATAACACTTACGGCCACACAACTCCAGCAGGTTTGACCACTCAAGGCTGGGCAGGCACACTATGGAGTCTGACCTATCCGGGATTTTAAGAAAACCCTTCAGGCATTCGTAGCCGACCTTTGTGCCGATGGGGAAGCTCTCTGAGAGACCAGAATGGCTGAGCTTGGCTCCCTTGATAGTTGGCGGAGGCCCACATTGGACTGTAAGAAAAAAACCGCTCTCTTTAAAACTGGCAGCGCTTCATTTATACGTCGCACAGGTACCTTCATCCCAAAGAACCCCGATACGAATTGGATGCTGAAGCCATGCAACTCCCATTTTAGCTCTGCTTTTCCAGTGTCTGTGCAGGCAGACAGGCTTCCCACAGCCAGAGGTTTCCAACCAGTACCGGTGGTGGTCTGCACTGGAGTTTGCCTAGCAGGAGTGAGGCCGATCCTGCTGCAGAGTACCAGAGCTGCACGGTGCAGCTGGCTCAGTAGCCCCAAGTGGCCAAGTGCCCACTGCAGGACCAGCTCAAGGGCCAGCCACACCCCGCCCTCCACCTCTACCTGCAGCCAGGTAGCTAGCCAGCATTTCAAGTCCTGCTTTGCCCCACAACCCACAGACGCTGGGCTCAGAGGAACACAATAGTTGTCTCGCTCCCATCCACAAGCCCCAGGTTCACCTGGGCTCTCTTAGGGCTGCTTTTAGTTTATACGTTGCATAAAGAAAGGAGCTTAGTGCCAGGAGAGACGAGCAGTCCACTCCTCCGCACTGAGGCCTAGACAGGCGTGCTGCACCACACACGCAGCAGCACCAAACCCATCAGAGATAGCAGGTGGTGTTAAAAGCTATCACCTTGAAATTATGCCTTTTCTCTCCCAGAAACATTTCAAGTGCTGCCTCCTATCACATGAGGGAAAATACCATCGGACTACAGACTCATTTGATAAGTTGTTTGTACTTGCACAGATCACGTGTTGGCACAGGAGGCCAACCGTCCTGCAGCAGCCATTCAATAATATCCTACGTGCCACTTCAAACAGGTGAGTACACAGGTAATACTCACCTGGGTCACAGATTGGCACAGAAGGCTTCCAGGTGTTATCCTCTCCGCATCGAATCACACCATCACCATCTCCCCTCAGGGAGTAGCCAGGATTGCACTCAACTATTGTTGTGTCTCCATAGGAATAGACAGCGACTGATCCAAACCTTTTTTTCCCATGTGGAACCACTGGGGCTGGACACGTCACCTCTGGAAATTAAAGCATCGACAAGAGTGTTTTGCAGAGGGAGGAGAGCACGGGCGAAAAAGGAAGGAAATAAAACGAGCCCACAGGCATGACTGTAGGCGATAAGCTGTGTACTCAGAAATATGGGCAAAGATGCAGAGTTGTGTCACCCAAGGAGATCTTTGTTCTCCATGTAGCACAGCACCAACCTCAACTGGAAGTGTCTGGGACCAGAGGACCTCCCTCGCAAACTGCATGGGTTAGGCAACCTCAGCTGCTTGAGGCTATTTAAACTACATCCCAATCCACATTTAGGAGTTGAAACTCAAGGAACAGAATCAGGGAAGTGACCAACCTGCTGCCTGATAGCTCTCAACTGCCTCAAGCTACCAGGTGCCCAGCTGAACAGCCCGTTCAGAATAAGGCAACATGGCCCATTTGCTTGCATGTTGCCTGAACCAGAATGTGTGCGCATGGCTCACTCCAGTCAGGAACCAGTTCTTGGGCACCTCCATTTCCCCCTTCCAAAAGGGCAGGAAGGCTGTGACATGAACTCACTAAAGCTAAAGCCAGTCAAGCAGCATGCGGAGGGGGCAGGGGAAAAAACAAAACAAAACAGGGAAACATGGTTTTGACTAAAGCTATTCTTCCTTTTTTTCCTCTTTACTGCTTGAATAATAGGGCAATAGCATAGCAACAGGATCAGATTTCTTTTCCAGCTAAAAATCAGCTTTGGCTTAGGGAACCCAGGACTAGCTGCAGTGAACATTTCTCGTCATAAAGGGCCCATTCCCAGGCCAGGGAAATCACTGCAGTCATTTACCTATTAGAAATTACGTGGTTTCGTTTAAGAGAAGGGTCTTTCATAAACACTGAAGAGACCAAAACTGCAGCAAACGCAAGAGGCAATCTGCTTCCCAGGACGCACATTCGTAAGGCATCCGTCACTCTATGTGAATTAAGCTTCCCCATGGTACCTAGGTGCTTATTCCCTGACTGACTTCCTCAACATTCATGAGTTGTCTGCCTAATTAAATATGGGTTTTCCCTGGTGGACAAAGGTGAACAAAGGCAACAAGAGCAAGATACAAAACACAAGAGTTACCTTTACACTGAGGGGCAGGGCTCCAGACACCGTGGAGGTTATCTTCTGTGGTACAGTGAATGGAGGCCTCTCCAACCAGACTGAAACCACTCTTGCAAGTGTAAGTCACTGAAGATCCGACGACATAGGCTTCCCCCTCACCAGAATGGGCTCCATTGGTGACTTCAGGGGGTGGCAAACAAGGGATTTCTATAGGAAAGTACACCAAGGTGAATATTGGATGAAAATACCCAGGTAACGGTGAACTGAGAAGATGTTACTAAGCAGGAAAGACTTCCATCAGCAGACCGCCAAACAACTGGCTGCGATGGACTTGTTCTCATCAGAGTCTTGGAAGCAGTTTTGCTGAATACCTGCAATACTTGGACATTTTAGCTTATAAATTGAACATCACCAAGTGTGTGCCCAGATAAGCAGATCCTGGGAAACAAATCAGATTGCTTACCCCGACCTTTTTTTTTTTTTTGACTAGTAACGCACAGAGGTATAACACAGCACAATCTCACAGGGTATCATTCAAGTGAAAAGGGCAGCATGAAATAAGATGAAAACACCAGAAAACCAACCAAAGGAAGCACGAGAAACAAGTCGGAAATCAGAAACAGATGAGAACGAGAGACAACCTATCTTGGAGGCAGTTTGTTTTCACACTTGCTATGCAACACAGGGAAACTGTAGCACTGCCCCGAGAAGGGAAGTGTATTTCCACAGAGTCAAACCCAAGCAAAACAGGATGTGTAATAATTCATTTTATGATCCTGGGGTCCCATGCCCCGGAAGCCTCTTTGCACTGATGTCTGTCAAACACAGCTTTAGGCTGGATTTAACTTCAGCCACCTAATCCAAAAGTGACATTTGGAAATGAAACTTAAATAAGAAAACAAGAACAAGGGGAAGCAAACACGCACACTTTATTGCGCAGAAACAAGAAAATGTTTACGCTGGGCTATTGCGTATAAAAGAATAAACCCCTGATTAGATGCTCCTCAAGTGTCCAAGAGAGTTGAACTAGTGCTTTAACTCCTTAACTAAACTCAAGCCATGTGCTCACTGCAAAAATAAGGCAGTTTTACATGTTAGCTGACAGCAGACTGTATAGCCCACTGCTCAGTCATGGGCATTTTTCCACAAAGTGACTATAATCTAAGTCAGCTCCTGGGACAGAGAACAGGGTTGAGCTCAACTACCTACAGCGAGGTGAGCCGCACCCCCCGTACCCTTTCTCCACTATCCCTGTCCATTATTTCTCTGCCCAAAAAAGCAGTGCAATACATTTTTAGGAATGTCACCATAACAGGCGATGTAACTTTAGGACATATTCTATTACTCCGTTTCCCCGCCTCAACAATTATCCAAGTAAAGAAGTGAGCTTTGATTAGCTAAAACCCTTTTTTTGGAATGCCCAATGCCACTTTCCTGTGACCAAAGCTATTTTTTCTGGGCACTTCCTCCTGGGGTGTGCACATGTAAAAGCCAACCCAGAGCAAATCGGGCTGCAATCATTGCTCTCGTAGCACAGGGACACTCGGGCCCCTGTTGCACATTACATACATTATGCAAGTCACCAGCAAACCACGCAGTAAATTTTGACCTCGCCACATGTACACAGTTAAGCCGGCCACATAGGCAAAGCGATGATCACACAAGTCCCTGCTGAATGGCCCAGTAAATTAAGATTGGCTACAGGTACAAAAGTAACGATAAAAAATGCCTGCAGCTATCAAAAGGACCAACCCCTCCTCTGAAGTCAGCGCTTAAAAAAGGCAAGGTTTCATAGTTTCTAGGGTCGGAAGGGACCTGAACAGAGCACCAAGTCTGATCCGCTGCCCTGGGCAGGAACGAGTGCTGGGACCATAATAGCCCAGCCAGGTATCCACCCAACCTCCTCTTGAAGGAGTTCTTTGAGTAAACGTGATATTTTTTATTACACCGACTGAGTAGTTGGGAAAAAGTTCTTAGCAAGCTTTCACCCTACTTCAGGCATCGGGTCTTTTATCTTCTCTCATTCCTTGGAGTCCCAGACCGGCAGACTCCCTAAGCCTGACGAAGGGTGACTGCGCCCAAAAGCTTGCAAAGAACTTTTCCCAACTGCTCGGTTGGTCTAATAAAAGACATCACATCTACCCAAGGAACCTTGCCTGCCTACAACACGGCAACAACCAAGAACCCAGCGTGCTTTAAAAAAATAAAGAAGTTTTACAACCCGATGAGAATAGAATGGGATTCAACACTGACAAGCGCAAGGCACTGCACTTAGGGAGGACGAACCAGCAGCATACCAATAGGCTGGGGGACTCCCTTCTTGTCAGTGCAGAGGCAGAAAAGGATCTTGGAGTCATTATCGATTCCAAGATGAACATGGGCCACCAGTGGGGGGACGCGGTCAGGAAGGCCAACTGGACCTTGTCATGCATCACGAGCAGGGCCAAGGAGGTGATCCTCCCCCTCTACGCAGCGCTGGCCAGGCCACAGCTGGAGTACTGCGTCCAGTTCTGGGCGCTGCACTTCAGGAGGGATGTGGACAGCATGGAGAGGGTCCAGAGGAGGCCACCGGCATGATCGGGGGCAGCAGGGCAGGCCCTACGAGGAGAGGCTACAGGATCTGAACCTGTCCGGCCTCCACAAGAGAAGGCTGAGAGGGGATCTGGTGGCCGTCTAGAAACTTACCAGGGGGAACCAGTGGGGAACAGAGTCCCTGTTCTCCCAAGCACCTCCCGGAGTGACTAGAATAACGGCCACAAGTTGACTGACAGTAGGGTCAGACTAGACGTCAGGAGGCACTACTTCACTGTCAGAGCGGCTAGGATCTGGAACCAACTTCCAAGCGAAGTGGTGCTGGCTCCTACCCTGGGGGGCTTCAAAAGGAGGACAGATGATCACTTTGCCGGGGTCGTTTGACCCCAGCGTCCTTTCCTGCCCATGGCAGGGAGTCGGCCTTGATGATCTGCTCAGGCCCCTTCCAACCCGATTATGAAACTATGAAAGAAACCCTGGAGCCAGTTTCTCTGCGGCTTGTGTTTGAGCAGGTAGCGGGGTCCTTGCAAACGGAGGAGTCCGCAGCATCGCGGGGAGGGTCCCGGATGACTTAAGAATCCGCATGAAAAAGCCCAAGTCCCGCCATTAAAACAAACTCTGCCTGGCTCCGCGCCCGGCCTGCGGCTCCTAACCATCCCAGCTGGAAGAGGAGCCCATTGCCTCCCTCCCCCGCACGGCCAGCACCCGACTCCTGCCTCCACACGTGCCGGGAGGGGTGCCCCGGGGACGGGACGGGACGACTCACCGCGAGCTGCGGGCAGCAGCGGCAGCAGCAGCGCCAGGAGCGCGGGGGCTGCGCGGGACATCGCTCCGGGCTCCGCGCGCGCCGGCCGGGGAAGCGGCGAAGCCTCTTGCGGGAGCCCTGCGCTGTCTGCCCGGGCTCCGGCGCGCAGCCCGGGGGGAGGAGCCCCCCAGTCCAGCCTCCCACGCACATGTGACGACAGCCCGGCCTCCCATAGCTAAAATCCCCGAGTTATGCTGTAGTGAATGCGTTTTTGTTTCTTTGCCATTTCCCAATCTAGAAGCCATTTCTGAACAGTTCAAGCCGTGTTTTGTGGTAGGCCGTGCATTCAAATGTCACCACCAGCCTCTCTGACCTTTAGCGTGAAAGAGCCCTCACACACAACTTGTCGAGGAACAAAAGGAACCTGCCAAGAAAGCCGACCCCTGGTTAGGATTAGACCCTTATGGATATTCTTACAATCTATATTAAATACAATTGGATAAAAATATGGAGCTAGGATACCAAACTATTGACGTGAGATTTCCATACAGGCAGTCCTCGATTTACAACGTTTCGTGTTACAAGGTTTCACACTTACAGCATGTATCAATTGACATCTTGTTTCAACTTTCTGACATCAGTTTTGACTTTACAGAGCTTAATCTGACACCACGCCACACCACACCAGCGAACAAGTTCTCTGTGTCACTCGTCTCTGTGGCAAACATCTGTCCAAACTTCCTTGGGCACTTTCTTTAAGAAAGCAGACACGACTCCAGACAAACCTGCAGCCAAGACTCCTGGGAAGACTCCAGCCAAGAACCCTTCAAAAAGTCCAGCAAAAATCAATAGGATTGCTATTTATAATATAAATACATAAACGTAGCTATATTACTCATCCGTGTTGACTGAGTACAATTCAGACTCAATAATCTATTGAGGTCCCTTCTGATGCCCACAAGTATGAAACTACGGAACTACAAAATACTGCTCAAAAGAGAGGCTGAGTAAAACAGACCAGGCACGTAGTGAAGACAAAACTAAAACCAATACGAACATGACCATTTCTGAGCTGCCGGTGCCTGCCTGCTGTCCTCTCTACTGGGCCTGATCCGATACCAGCTAGTATAAAGTTCACTGGTGACACTGAAGTTTGCTATTGATTATAAGAACGGGAACAAGAATTCACCCTCCTTACTTACGGTCAGATAGTGAAAAGGTGCAAGAGCCACTTCGATTTCACTGGAGTTGTGACTGTTTGTACAGAGAGCAAATGCATCAGAGGATCACTTCCAAAGTTGCTTTTTTCCATATTGCAAAGGTGTGTACAGAGCTCACTCTGGGACTGCTTATTCAGTCCTGGCCTTATTAAGTAAAGGAGGAAGGGGCTGTATTTACAAATTAAGGCAGGCAACCAGGCCTCACCCATAGTCTGAACTCTGCTTGTTCTGATGCCTAAAAGAAATATGATAATATTCCAGCTGCTGCTACTCCCAGTCTCAGTGTTTCCTGCTATTCCCTCACTGTCTGTGCACAGCTGTCTGTGCATTACCCACTACAACATCCATGTGGGCACTCTCAATGCATCCTGTTTCATACTATTAAATACCTCTCACGTTACTCTGCAGTAAGAGCACAGGAAACCCACAGACAGTGTGAAAATATGTGCCACCCACAGCTGCAGGGTCCCCTTTCCCAGTTCACTGGAGTTCATGGGAACTCTGTGAGTAAATTCCCAGCCCAAATTTAGAAGCAGGCCAGGAAGATGATAGCAGCTTAGCTTACTTCAGCTGAAAGCCTTTTTGTGAAGCCACATTTACATTAGGAAGTATGTCCATCACCGAAAACGGCCAACAGTTTCTGCAGGGTGCGAACACCTATTCATCTTACGGACATCTGCAGTTAAATCATGCCCAGAGCTTCTTCTGTTGCACTCCCTCCTGGGACACGCTGTCAGCAATGTCCCTACTATATATAAACTGCCAGGGGAGAAGAGACAGATGCAGCGGAGATCAGGGGGAGCATTTAAACTACCCTGGCTGGTCAATCCATTTTGTTCAATACTTTTGAATTAACTGCGAGACCAGACTGTGGCAAAAATCTCCAATTGCAAATTGATGTCCAGTCAGCTCCCACCAGGCCATCTTCAGTAAAAGCTTAGCCTAGACAGGGTAACCTTTATGTTCACGTGGAAACCTGGAAGGCACTTCCTTTCTGCTCCTGCCAGCCAGCCAATTTGAAACAGTGACTATGTTCTCAGTAAAGCAACTAAAGGTGTTGATGGTCTCAGTATCTCACCTGCAGAAGCACAGGGCAAATCACTGTTTCACTTCACAGAGCCAAAACATTGGGAGACTTATTCTTGCATGTCCCCTGGGAGAGGGAGGCCTGTTCAGAGGCAGGAAAAGAGTCATAATCCCATGCAAATCCATACAGTGAGTATGGAGCAAAAGAGAAACCGCATCTTCTGATCCCCACAACTGGCAGCTGGCATTCGGGTGGACCCATAGATATGGCAACTTATCTATTTGAGTTAGGGTCCAAGCCTGCGAACTGCCCATGAGCAGCCTTGGTCATACAGAATCCTTCAGCCAAATGGATCGGAGCTGACTGCACAGACAACACAGAGACAGCTAATTTTGCCTCCTACCTCGAGGGAACAAAGTGGCAACCGTTCAATAGCCAAGAGCAACACTACACAACAGCACAGAGGAGGAGGTCCAGGTAGCAGGGTGAACATTTACAGGTGGAAAAAGCAGCACAGGAGTTTCAATGGTTATTAGCCTGAAGAGCTTTGGTTTTGCGTCTCATCCAAAAGACAGGACACCTCAGTATCATGCCAGGTGATTTAATTTGTAGATCCAGAGAGAATGCCATTCAGTAAAGCAACAGCTTCATTTCAAGTAGTCAGAGGCTTCTGCTCCATGACCGACCCAGGTCCCACTCTGCACCATCCACAAGCAAGAATTGTCTGTTATAATAAGTTGTGTTTCATTTTATTTTTATAATTCTAAATTGGTCCCATGATGCATAAACAAGCAAAAACAGGAGCAGCAGTTATGCCTCCTGTCCTTCCAGGGGCTGATCATTATGGCAACAGGACTGTGTTGCTAAAGCAAGCAAGAGACTATGTATTAGTGGAAATTCCCTAAAGGCTCTGACAGTGACCTGCAGGCTGCGAAGAAGGCTGGAAGGACTTTGGAGTAAACTCCTCTCTACACCCAGCAGAATTCTGTCATCTTGGAGAAACTCCTAGTAGACAGCAAAAACTGTGTCCATCTTGGCACAAAAAACCACTACCAAACCAAGCTGTGCATGTTTCATCTGTTCACTATAACTGGATAAAGACAAGATCATTTTAGTTCCCATTAACACTTGCGCTGATATCCAATAGTAACTCAGCAGGGCAGCGGGGAATACCAGGGTTCAAGATCTAGACCAGACATTACTAATGGTTTCCAGACCAGTCACTATGTGTGCAGTTCACCAAACTATTGCAAAATTCAGCAGACTTAACAGCTGCTATAGAGAAGAGGCTGTGAATTGGAAAAAGGAAATAGCACTGCCAGTGTCCTCATTTTTCTGGACAGAGCTGAGGTGTGAAAGGCAAAATTAATTGGTAAATAGCTGGATATGCTCTGGGTCGAACTAGGATGTACAGGGAGGCCTGTGTGGACAGTGGCAGTGTGGGATGTTGGTTGTGCTACAACTGTGCGAGTGAGTTGTGCTGTCCCTGAGTCTGCTCCGAGCCATTTTTCTGTTGCTTTTAGAAGCACTATAAACACACTCACTAACTTCCACCACTTGCTCCAAAAATTAGTTAAGAACATACTGAGGATTTGAAATGCTTCTTACTCATGTTACAGATGCTGCTGAGCTTGCCCAGGTCACGGCACATGGTCAGTGCTGCTAAGTCTGATGTCACAAATGTGCTGGAGACTGTGACTGTGCTAAAAAGCATTGCTCATTTGGGCTGGTGGGTTAGCCAGCATTAGAGACCTGGCAGAGCTCTTTCTATAAGGTAAAAAAATGGCAAATCAGGTATATTCTTTAGAGTAAACCCATTTACCTTGCAAAAAACGTACAAAGTCCTATTTCCCTGAAAGCAGTAGGGATGAACAACATTGGGTGGACTTGTTACCAGCTTGCTCCTCCCTCTTATGGCTGTATTCCCAAGTGCTTTTCTCATTTTCTGTTGCTAGCACGTATACATGCACAACCCCCATGCCCTCCTTGCCAAACAAAACCTCAACCTCTGCAATTATGAAGAGTGTTAGGAAAACACCTCCTAATCTCTTCCATTTAGTTTCCCTTTTTGCTATGGGCTGTAGCTTGCACTGTTCCAAGGTATCTCATTACATAAAGCCACATTTAACTGCTTCTTCCATTTAGCCTGAAAAAAGAGCTATATATACCCAGCTCTGAGACTGATCTATACATCAACGATCTGCTTATGGACAGGTAGTCACATCTTCCAACTTCTTAGCAGCAGTTCCCTGGCTGACCAGAGAAATCCAGGGCAGCCTAAGGGACAAAAGGGGAGCACATAAAAAGTGGAAACAGGGAGAGATCACCAAAGACGAATATACCTCCTCTGCTCGTGCTTGTAGGGAGGCAGTTAGACGGGCCAAAGCTGCCATGGAGCTGAGGATGGCAACCCAAGTAAAAGACAACAAGAAATTGTTTTTTAGATATATAGGGAGTAAAAGGAAGGCCCAGGGAGGAATAGGACCCCTGCTAAATGGGCAGAAACAATTGGTGACGGACAGGGGGGGACAAGGCTGAACTCCTCAACAAGTTCTTTGCCTCAGTGTTCCTAAGCGAGGGGCACGACAAGTCTCTCACTGGGGTTGTAGAGAGGCAGCAGCAAGGTGCCAGACTTCCATGCGTAGACCCTGAGATGGTGCAGAGTCACTTGGAAGAACTGGATGCATTTAAGTGGGCAGGCCCGGATGAGCTCCATCCGAGGGTGCTGAAGGCACTGGCCGACATCATTGCAGAGCCACTGGCGGGAATATTCGAACGCTCGTGGCGCACGGGCCAGGTCCCGGAGGACTGGAAAAGGGCTAACGTGGTCTCCATTTTCAAAAAGGGGAGGAAGGAGGACCCGGGCAACTATAGACCAGTCAGTCTCACCTCCATCCTTGGCAAAGTCTTTGAAAAAATTATCAAGGCTCACATTTGTGAGAGCCCGGCAGGGCAAATTATGCTGAGGGGAAATCAGCACAGGTTCGTGGCAGGCAGATCGTGCCTGACCAATCTAGTTTCTTTTTATGACCAGGTTACGAAACACCTGGACACAGGAGGAGGGGTGGATGTCGTATACTTAGACTTCAGGAAGGCCTTCGATACGGTATCCCACCCCATACTGGTGAACAAGTTAAGAGGCTGTGACGTGGATGACTACACAGCCCGGTGGGTGGCGAATTGGCTAGAGGGTCGCACCCAGAGAGTCGTGGTGGATGGGTCGGTTTTGACCTGGAAGGGTGTGGGCAGTGGGGTCCCGCAGGGTTCGGTCCTTGGACCGATACTCTTTAATGTCTTCATCAGCGACTTGGACGTGGGAGTGAAGTGTACTCTGTCCAAGTTTGCAGATGACACAAAGCTATGGGGAGAAGTGGACACGCCGGAGGGCAGGGAACAGCTGCAGGCAGACCTGGACAGGGTGGACAAGTGGGCAGAAAACAACAGGATGCAGTTCAACAAGGAGAAATGCAAAGTGCTGCACCTAGGGAGGAAAAATGTCCAGCACACCTACAGCCTAGGGAATGACCTGCTGGGTGGCACAGAGGTGGAAAGGGATCTTGGAGTCCTAGTGGACTCCAAGATGAACATGAGCCGGCAGTGTGACGAAGGCATCAAAAAAGCCAATGGCACTTTATCGTGCATCAGCAGATGCATGATGAATAGGTCCAAGGAGGTGATACTTCCCCTCTATCGGGCGCTGGTCAGACCGCAGTTGGAGTACTGCGTGCAATTCTGGGCGCCGCAATTCAAGAAGGATGTGGATAACCTGGAGAGGGTCCAGAGAAGGGCCACTCGTATGGTCAAGGGCCTGCAGACCAAGCCCGACGAGGAGAGTCTAGAGAAACTGGATCTTTTCAGCCTTTGCAAGAGAAGGTTGAGAGGTGACCTTGTGGCCGCCTATAAGTTCATCACAGGGGTACAGAAGGGAATTGGTGAGTATTTATTCATCAAGGCGCCCCCGGGGGTTACAAGAAATAATGGCCACAAGCTAGCGGACAGCAGATTTAGACTGGACATTAGGAAGAACTTCTTCACAGTTCGGGTGGCCAAGGTGTGGAACGGGCTCCCAAGGGAGGTGGTGCTCTCCCCTACCCTGGGGGTCTTCAAGAGGAGGTTAGATGAGTATCTAGCTGGGGTCATCTAGACCCAGCACTCTTTCCTGCCTATGCAGGGGGTCGGACTCGATGATCTGTTGAGGTCCCTTCCGACCCTAACATCTATGAATCTATGAATCTATGAACAGGCATGCAGATTTCTCTCTGTTAGGGAAATTTATTCCACTATTGAAAAAGCCGCTTTTTGGAGGATGTCACAAGGAAAAACCAGGGGAGAGCTTAGTTGTTAATATAAACTTTAAAGCACAAAAGCAGTGCAGGAACTGAAATACCAACAAAGAGCACTGTGAATCCTGTTCTTCTACAGACAATTTCCTGCTGAAGGAAAAGGGAAACAGAAAATGCATCTCTACCACAGTGTCAGCCCTATCAAATAAGTAATGGAAATCATTTAGCAAGGAAGGAGAGGGGCAAGATGAACTCTGAAGTGTAAATTATGCTTCTTTTGGTGCAGAGGACCCTGGGGCAGGAAGTGTGAGGAGGCCACTGCCACCTGCAAAGTGAGTCGAGAGCATGGGAAGGAACCGGCTGACATAGCTGACTTCAGAAGCACTGTGCCCAGGAGCGAGCGCTCTGCTGGGGAGCAGGGCAGGCCTAAACATACCACTGGGCTGGGGGAGCATAATTAAAAGTGGAATTTAATGCTATCCCCAGAATGAGTTTGCCTGCCCTGGGCTGCAGCAAGGCTTGTGTGATGTGCCCAACCTTCTTGCTCGCAACCACGGGTGAGAATTTGCTAGACCACCACTAGCAACCACTGCATTTGGTTATGATTTTGCTCCTAGCAACATCTCTCTTACTAACTGTATTTGCCACTGTACAATGGGCAGCTCTTTAGTCTGAGCTAAAGCTATTAGACATGTCAAAACTTGGTGTTTCTACACCTACTTCTAGCAACCCCCTCATTCAGTGCAGGCGAATACCTTGCTTGCCAGATGAAAATAGTCTGGGAATGATTTATACAGCCCCCATTTGCTTGCATTTAATTTTCTGCTTGTCCCTGCCTCTCCAAAGGAAGAGATTCATTAGAACCAGCCTGTCTTTTGTTCTTCTCGACTCCTAGATGTTTTCAAAATAAGGAAGAGTGTTTGCGTGCATGGCGGTGAGGTTTCCTAGGAAAGCTAAGCCAGAGGGGAGTTCTGCATTTCGACCACAAGACACTCAGGGTTGCTGTCACTGAGAGTTCACCGTCAGATATCAGCAACTGAGAATCACGACTGGCATTTGCATTAGTCTTATTTCTGCCCACTGAGGATTTCATGGCCCATGAGGATAGCTGCAACCCTAAGAGGTCATGGGCTGAACAAGAAAAGAATTAAATAAAATCCATTTTAACCCCCAACAGAGGTTGCAGATTGGTGTAGAGAAAAAGACTACATGCTTCAAACTCTTCTTTGCCTGGATACCCAGCACATCATGTTTGCTTGGGCACCAATGAAACAATCTAGGGTAACTTTGGGCCTGAAAAAGTGAGAAAATTAGTGATACCATCCACTTGGAAAAAAAAAATCACACAGATCTGTACAGGCTTTTTGATGCGCTACTCCTGCTATTGCAACCTCTAGAGCTATGTCTGCAGGGCACAAAGCAGCAGCACAGAGATACCTGAACTAGCACAGAAAAACGTCATCAGACTAGTACAGCGCTCCACCTATGTTACTTAGTGAAAAGGAGGCTACATGAGCAAAGCATGTCCCAGGCTAGTCTGGATATACCTACAGGGCTCTAATTGTCCCAGAGGAACGTATGTAAAACCTAACCGGCTCACTCAAAACTGAAGCCCTCAGGACCCTGCATGACTGTGGGGCATCCAGCCCCATACACTGCCACATAGGAAACTCCAAACTGATGGGAAAGAGCTTGGACATTCCTGGAGAACCAGTCCCTGTCACTCTGGGAGCAGGCTGGCAACTAACCCACATGAAAGGAAATGGATCCTGAAAGCTGCTCTGGGTAAAGCCTGCCTTCCTGGCCTCTAAACACTCATTAAAATTGCTGCCATTGCTTTTGTGGGTAATATTAGAAGTTCTGTCCCACAGTCAGCTTGGCATTCTTGGGCCTACCAAGTGTTTTTCCCCCAATCCACGCATTCAAAATGCAATGCGGACAGGGCATGCTGGTACAGGAATTTTCCTTATCAGTAGCCTCTGGGATTATTTGGAAAAAGTCCTTTCTTTAGACGGGAACTAGAAGCACAGCAGCCAAAACACAGATTCCAGTGTAGGAGTTGTGAGTTAACCTCTGCACACAATAAAGTTCATTGGATAGTGACTGGCATACTTTCAACACCTCTGGATGTGAAGCTAAAGGCGACAGCACAGCAAACACATTTCCTCTGAACTCCCCCCGGCAATGTCAGCACTCAAGTGGAAGAATGGAGTCACAGACTACACTTAACCACATTCTGCACTCCCAAATGAGGGCCCCACCCATGGCCACACACTCACAGCACCTACCACAGCTCTGGTTCCTAAATTACAGCTGCATAATTTTCCACAGTTGGATAGTCATCACTGATGTGATCACCAGACAAAGCACTTGACTCGCTCATTGTAACGAAGGAAGTTTACTCTCGTCTCTAAGATCTTTTCACAACATCTCTGTCTTGAGGTAGTTCTCACAAAGGACCCCATGACTTCTCTAAAAGAGAACAAGGCTCCTATTGGCTTGACTTCTTGTTGACATGAAGGCAAAAAAAAAGCTAACACACTTCAAAGGTGGCACCGGGATGCCAACCTGTGCCACTTTTCATAGTAAATGTCATGCCACGGGAGATCAGAGGCTGTGGGTCTATGATCTGGAGCAGGGAGGGAGTTGGTCCCATGCTTTGGAGCAGGGACTCAAAATCTTGCTCGGTTGTGCCTTCTACCACTTCTGGGAAAATGTCCCTCCTCCCATTTGGCTAAATTTTAAGAACTGAACAAAATTCGTAGATGGTAGGGCTGGAAGGGACCTCGTGAGATTGCTGCGTCCAGACTCCTGCCCAAGGGGCAGGAAGTCAGCTGGGGTCAGATCACCCCAGTAAAATAGGCATCCGAGTGTTTCTTAAAGGTATCCAGAGTAGGTGCTTGCACCACTTCTGAGGGGAGTCTATTCTCAAGTCTTCAACAGTCAAATAGGAACATCTTAAAATTGAGGTGCTAGACACAGCTGCTAATTGGCCTTTCTGAGAATCTCGCTTCACTGCAGGTTGCTCTGATGATGAACACACAGCAGTCTCCCTACCGAGCATGCAACATGCATCTCACCTCATCCGTGACCATTACTTCAGACTTTTAAAGGGATAGGGGAGACAGAGGAGGGGGGAGTTTGGAGAAAGTAACTGAGAGGTCCTGCAAAATCCTTTCAGGCTGAATCAGTTGGCTTCAGGAAATGCAGGGAGGGAGTTGGTCCTTGACATCACTTCAGATACACAAGCAGCCCAGCAGCTGAAATACCAAAGACAACCATTATCTGGTTCTCCCTGCCAAAAAGCTCAGCAAGCTGGGTTAAGATGCGGCGCTGAGCTCTTTTGAAAAGTTGGCCCTTACTTGAGGGCTTAAGTGAGAGCTGAGCATTTCTGAAAAGCAATTAGAGAGTTTGGAGAGTTTAACTTTGGTCCCAGGGTATTTTCCACCTATCTGCTGACTCATTCCTGAGACATCGTTTACATTTGGAATAAGAGGACATTAGAAAATCAAAGTCTTACACAATGCTTGTTTTCTTCCATGAGGATGATCTAACTTAGGAGGGGATAGGGAGGGGCAAGATTTCTCCTCAAGCAAGTTTGCCCTTCCAAATTGCTTAAGTGGAGAAAAGCTGGGGCACTCCCTGAAGGTGCCAAAAGAGAGAAAAACAAGCTTAATGGGGATGATATATGCTACAGCTCTTAGTCACATGAGTTACTGATCTCTATCAAATGGCAATCTGAGAGGAAGGGCTACAGGGGGGAGAAAGCCTATGTATGGAAGGCAAAAACTAAACAGCGACAGAGCATCTCTCTAGAGAGCGACAACCCTCCCCCCTAACAACACTGGATTTGTAGTGGTGGTGCCTATGCCTTAATGCACTCTCTGTATGCAAATAGTGTTGCTAAACCTGTGTTTGGTTGATGTATATCCAGCTGTCCACCTGCCTTTGATTTTCCAGCCTGAGGATCTGGTTTTTGCTTGCAGCTGGACTGACCTGGAGTGGTGTTTGGCACAAGTTCAGAAAAACGTCATTGAGCAGAGGATATTCATGTATGTACAGACTACCAAAGTAGTCGTCTTCTCAGCGTGTGTGGGTCCTACAACAAGCTGGTGTATAGGCAGGACTCCTAGGCTGCCTGGCAAAGAATTTATGGGACAGCATTTTTTTTTTTTTTTAATTTTGCGGGGACTTTGCCTTGCCGTGAAGCCAAGCCCGCGATGCCACGCACCGCCTCGGGAAGCGCATCAGGTGCGCCTGGACTTGGACCGAGGAGCGCCAGGAGCTGGGAGTTTCCCTGCAACCAGCCCCACATGCCAACTGCGTCACCGTGATGCCCTGCACAAGGACCTTCCTGGAGCGGTTCCTGAAGGACGCCATCTGAAACAAGTACTCCGACAACCTGAGAGCCAAACCCGACCAGGACAAGGTCTTCAATGTCACCTCAAAGTGGGACTCCAGCAACCACTTCATGCCCAGTGGAAGCTTCACGCGCTTCGCAGACTGGACCCAGAGGGGACCACTTGAACCCCGCTCTGCACCTGATGGACTTCACTTCAAGAGGAATCTTCAGCGACAGACCACCCCGCTCCACCCAAAGGAGACCCCCGCGATGAGACTCTATATGGACTAAGACACTTGTCGACCTACTTCCTCCACCATTGTGCACCATTGTCCGGGTTTGTATGCATCTATCTTCTTTCTCTCTCAGCATCGCAAACCCCCTCCCCTCCTTCCCCCACCACCAGGCTTAGTTGGCTAACATTGTATTTTCTGTAACCTAGTTGTGTTCCCCTCCTCACCCCCATCTCCCTAACGTTAGTCCCTCGCTTAGGTGATTTGTATTTCCCTACCGCTTTGTCATCTTTTTGGATTCACAATCGTAAACATCTAATAAAATTCAATCTGTTCCTTTATTTAAGAGACAGTGACATGCCAAAAAGGATATTCTCAATCACTGAAAAATGTATTTGTATTGCTGAATGAACCCCAGTACAGCTGCAAAAATATACTAAAAATAAACATCTTACATTTTTTAAGTGCACCTAAAAGGTTTGATTGTAAAACACACAAATACTTACAGGAAAAAGCATTGTCTGAAGTTAAGAAGTGTTCTCCAAGAAGTGTAAAGACAGTATTTTATTACTAAAATATAATCTTTTTTAAGCCCTGATGCTTAGAGAATGTGCTCTAAAATACACTTTTGATCCCGTTGCTCACTTTTTAGAGGGTACTGCTAGTTGATTGTAAAGAAAGCAGCAAGGATTTCTTATTCTGATAGGAACAGATTTAAAAAAAGAAAAGCAGTATAAGGAACAGCTTTGGAGTCCCAGGTAAATTCACAAAGTCCTCTGACATTTCCGTTTTTGGAAAGATGCAACAGATATCAAACTTGCGATGAGAACAGGTGTTATGGACCCAAGAACAAAAGGGAAGTCTTTTCAGAGACCACCACTAGACAAATTGTGTAAAAAGTAGCTTTAAAATAAAGATCGCAGTGAGAAGTGACAGCAGTCCATTTTGAATTCCTTCCGTGTCTGTTAATCCATGCTAAAAGAAGGATAATACACACTTACAGGTGGAAGCGGATAAGTAGTCAGCTGAGTAGATTACTGTCCACAACTCAGTCTGTACCACACCACACTCAGTTGGCTAGTAGGTTCTTCATGGAAAAGCATTTAACACCATGCCCAAGCAAAAGAAGCCAGCTGCATATGCAGAACAAATGATCTGTTTCATAATCCAGTTTCCAAAGTCAAGAGGAGGCATCCAATTCCTTTATTCCTGCTTCACACGAATAGTGAGGATCCTAACAGCACATCTTGTTCACAAGAGGAAAGTATTTAGCAAAAACAGTAATAATCTCAGATCTAATCTCCATACAGAAATTCAGCACCAGTGTATCAAATTAGTTCAATCAGTTATCCATTCTTTTCCTCTAATGTTAGGCCTGCTCATTTCTAAGTCAAAGGTATTTGCCAGCAACAGGCCTGCATCCTGAAAAGGAAGATAAGCAGTTACCAACTAAAACAGCGATATACTCCAATCTCTCCGAGGGTGGATTTTCCAGTATTTGCAGGGAAAAATATTAGTTTTGCGATTAGGAAGTCCCTAGTTATTTTTTTAATGAAAAATTACCTAATCTATGTATAACAACTGCATAACAGAAACTTCAGGTTGAAGTAGAGAAAAAAGCCATCACCTTAGGAGCAAAAACCTAAGCACTAGAAAAAAAATAGAGAAAGGAGATGTTGAGTCTGTTACAGAGTGAGGAGAGATTGGAGATCAAGCAGAATAACTACAAGAACAACATGAAAAAGCAGAAAGACACATAAATGATAGTCTAGTTCTCTGCTGTTCAGCAACATAGATATCCCAGCTCCTCGTTTCCAATCCCCTAGGGCTGTGCGAGGCTTTGGACCATGCTTCGGATCTGGAGAAGCATCAGATGCTTCAGCGGGGGCAGGTTGTGGGGCCCTGCACCTCTAGCTGCTCACCGGCAAAACTTGTGACATGGGTGCTTGTGCAACTGACTGTCTCTGTCTTTGGGCAGTTGATTGTCTGTATTGATTATTTCTGCTCCTTAGTCTGTAGTTTTGTAGGTGTTAATGAGTTAACGAGCAACGATTAACACCTACAAAACCACAAACTAAGTAGAGGAAATAATCAATACAGACAGTCAACTGCCCCAAAAAGACACAGTTGCACAAGCACCCATGTCACGAGTTTTGCCTGTCAGCAGCTAGAGTTGCAGGGCCCCAGAAGCCCTGCACTGATTTCCTCGACAGTTGGCAGGAGTCGTGGCCGCAGCAGGGGCTCCCATCCCTGCAGCTGTCACCCTGCTGCACCTTAACACACACAGGGTCACGTGTGGCACCAGTTTTGCTTGTCTGCAGCTTGAGGTGCAGTTCCCCCCAAACTCGTGCACGTATCTCCTTAAAACTTGGCAGGCATTGTGGTCTCAGCAGGGGCCACCACCCCTGCAGTTTTCAGCCCGCTGCTTCTTAACATACACAGGGTCATCCATGTCACGAGTTTTGCCTGTCGGTAGCTTGAGGTGCAGTTCCTCCCAAACCCCTGCACCAATCTTCTTGAAATTTGGCAGGCTTTGTGGCCTCAGCAGGGGCTAACACCCCTGCAGTTTTGACCCCACTGTGGCTTAACACATACACGTGACATGAGTTGCAAGAAACTTTTTTCCAATTACTCAGTTGATTTAAAAAAAGACATCACCTCTACCCAAAGAACCTTGCCTGCCTACGTCATTAGACCAACACAGCTATAACCAAAAACCCAGCTCCAGTGACTAACTGCATTGCATATTGATCTTCATCATGGACCCTGCACATACTATATGAAGCACTATACTATTTGAATGAGATCAACATGGAAGCCTCTTTGTGATATATGCTAAAATGACCTAAGTTCTTCAGGGTAATATGGGTTTACCTCGAACACCTCTTCCAAAGCACCACAGATCTTACACTGAAGAGTGCTAGATGATTTACTGCATCAAAATTTTTATTTCATTCCTTGGAATCTCAGATCAGCAGAGACTCCCTCTGCCTGAAGAAGGGTGATTGCACCTAAAAGCTTGCAAAGAACATTTTTCCACCTAGTCTGTTGGTCTAATAAAAGATATCACATCTACCCAAAAAACCTTGCCTGCCTTGCTTCAAAAAAGTGATATCACACTGACACCTGCTGTTGAGCCCCAGCTCAAGTCTGGGATCGTGCCCAGTATGCAAAGGCCAATAAAGATACCAGGGGTGAAAGTATAAAGAAGGTTTATTGCTAGCAATAAAAGGTGCGAGCGGAATAATTTCACGTAACAAGCACACTAGATCACTACCACTAAGCATCTTTTATACAGGAGTTTTCAAGTTCTCACCAGCGTATTTGTTTGCTGATTGGTTGTAAGGAGTGAAGCAAGAAGTTCTTTACTGAGCATGTCTCTATACCTGTGTTTTAGCCATGTATCTCATTTACATACATGTATGTTTCATTAGCATACTTTTTCCCCACCTAGGGCTATGATTTTTAGTATTTTAATGAGCTCTTTAACCCAGTACCCTGGCTTCTGCTTTTGTTTTCAAGCCCCCTTTATCTAGGACTGTCCCCTCCTTATCATCGTAGATGGGCATTCGTCTCATAACATTCTCTTTTGCTTTGTCTCTGAGTAGTGGTTTCTAGGTCGCTCCTTACATTCCCCGCTCTGGAGCATTTTTAATTATTATTATGATTGCTCCAATCAATTTGGCTTAACAAAAATCTAGTATCATCAGCTTTCTTTGTTTGTAAAATCATTTGATTCACCTTAGGCCTGAAGATAGATATAAAAACAGGTAAGCATTGGATACAGCAACAAACCATAATCCCTATAACACAAAACCCTTTACAACAAAAACTTGATCAAATATTGACAAATTATTTAAAGTTCCTTTCTTCTGAATAGGAATTTTAAGTCTCTTATTGGCTCCACTTTCCACTGTTCTCTGTCTCCAGTCCCGGGTTCCTTCTTGTTCTGGTTCAGCCACCAGCTTTAGGCGACTGGAATGTATCCAAGTCTTGATTCCTTCGAGCTTTGCTGCCGTCGGGGTAGTCAAAAGCACCCTATATGGGCCCTTCCGTCTGGCTCAAAGTGGTTCCTCGTTCCAGTCTTTCACAAGGGTGTAACTCCCAGGTAATAGTCGGTTTTCTGGGGCGGGAGACTGATCCTGTGTCTGCAGCACATCCCGTACCTGCTGATGGATGGAAGACAAAACAGAAACCAAGGACCATACATATTCTCTAATCATTCCCTCTCCTAAAACATGTAACTGTTGTTCAGTACCCATGGGCAGACTCAGAGGGTAAGGCTTACCATACATTATCTCAAACGGGCTTAATCCCAATTTAGAATGTGGTGCGACCCTTACTCGCAACAGGGCCAAGGGTAGGGCCTCTGGCCATTTGAGTCGAACTTCTTGGCAAATCTTTGCAAGGTGTCTTTTTAAGGTCTGATTCATACGTTCCACCTTTCCACTGGACTGGGGTCTCCAAGGGGTGTGTAAATGCCAGCTGATTCCCAGGAACTCAGAAACCTCCTGAGTAATTTGTGCAATGAAATGTGGGCCATTGTCTGACCCTATTCCTTTTGGAAGTCCGAAGCGAGGTATGATTTGTTGTAGGAGTGCCTTGACCACCTCTCGGGCTTGGGCAGTCCGACATGGGAAGCACTCAACCCAATTAGAGAAAGTGTCCACAAAGACAAGGAGATATCTCATCCCTTGTTGCCGGGGCAACTCCGTAAAATCCACCTGCCATTCTTCTCCTGGCCCATTGCCTATTCTCTGATGTCCTGGAGTTTCTTTTCTCCCTCCTTTCTGCTCCAGGACTGTAAGCACTGCGTGAGGCACATATATAGTCATTTCATGGCCTAGGGTTAACTTTTTAGCTTCTTTTATTAGCAGACAGGTGGCAGCAACAGCCCGGAGACAAGTAGGCCATCCGGATGACACAAAGTCTAATTGGAAAAATATGCCACTGGTCGTTGCCAGCTACCCAATTTCTGTGTTAATACTCCCACGGCTACCCGCCTTCGGTCATGCACAAAAAGGGAAAAAGGCTTACTCATGTCCGGTAGTCCTAAGGCGGATGCTTCAATAAAAGCCTGCTTTAACTGGCAGAATGCTTGCTCACACTCTTCAGTCCATTCGAGCACCTTTGCATCACCTTGTGTAGCTCCATACAGAGGTTTTGCAATAACCCCAAAATTTGGAATCCAAATCCTGCAAAAACCTTCTGTACCTAAGAAGCCCCGTAGTTGTTTCTTCGTTTTTGGGGGTGCTAGCTGGCATACAGTTTCTTTCCCTCCTGGGCCTCCGGTCCCCTTCAATCTGAATCCCTCCCAAAAGCAAACAGTCCACTGCTCTCCTCTCTTTTCTTTTCACCTTCACCTACTTTCTGATAGGGGCATTCCCGCTTCCAGTGTCCCTTTTGTTTGCAATAGGCACACTGATCTTTCTCTAATGGACCCCGCCTCTGAGGCTGTCTCCGGGATCCCTCATTTCTGGGTTTTCCAGTGATTGCAGCTGCCACTAGGGCTGCCTGCATTTTCATCTTTCTCTCCTCTTTCTTGTCCTGTTGCTTTTCCTGAACACTTTCTCGGTTAGTAAATACTTGGTAAGCAATGTCTACTAGTTGGGAAATAGGCATACCTGTTGCTCCGTCTGTCTTCTGCAATTTCTTTCTAATGTCCGGTGCACTCTGACCTATGAAGATCATATTTACCATGCGAGCGTTTGATGCATCCTCCGGGTCCTTGCGAGTGTATTGTCTGAAAGTAGTGTAAATTCTTTCCAAGAAGGCACTCGGGGTCTCATTCGTCTCCTGTCGAACCTCATACACCTTACTGAGATTCTGAGGTTTTTTCACAGCATCTCTCAATCCTCGGAGGATATATTCTCAATAGGCACGGATGGAGGTCATATCTTGGTCTGGTTTCCAATCTGGCTCCTGGGTGGGGACATGATCATCCCTATTTCCTTGCAGGTTCCCTGCGGTAATTTCCTTTTCCACGTAGTCACGGGCTTTGTTTACTACCATCCTCCTTTCCTCTGGTGTCAACAGGATATCGAAAAGAGACTGAACATCTGCCCAGGTTGGGTTATGGGTTTTGAAAATCGTTTTAAACAGGTTTCGTACCTTTTCAGGATCTTCTCTCAAGCTGGGGGTATTGTTCCGCCAATTATACAAATCTGATGTAGTGAAAGGAATGTGCACAAAGGTTCGACGGTAGGTTGGCTCACTGTCATCTTCGAGAGGCCCGGGTACCACTTGTTCTCTTAGGGGAAATACCCTATTTCCCTTCCCATGGCCAGGATCAGATTCCCTGCGATGTTTTTCCTTAACCCCGGAGTCTGCTCCTAACTGTACTCTCCACCCACCTCCCGGGGTTATATCAGGAGAAGTCGGGGATTCTGGAGATTGCCAAGCACCCGACGGCTATGGTCGGTGCTGTTCCAGATCCCTGGGTCGGGGACTGTTCTCAACCTCCGCCTCGGGGGGGGGGGGGGTGGAGCAGGAAGAGCAGATGCCAATGAGGAATCAGACGAATGAGGAGGAGGAGGGGGAAGAGGAAGAGAATAAGGTAGAGGCAGCAAAGGGAGGGGAGCCTCCGGCTCCGGACAGTCCAGGAAAGGATTTGCAGTTGGTCGAGCCACTGCCATCTCACAGATCCCAACCCCCTCCTCCAATCCATATTCCTCCAAAACCTTTCTATCTCTACAAAGAGACATAAACGCTTGCGCATACATCAATTCCTCCCATTTACCATTCTGCTGGCAGAACAAAATCAATTGTAAGATGGTATTATAATTAACACTTCCCCCCAGAGGCCAATGTTCTTGATCACCTAGCTTATAGCGTGGCCACGCAGTTTCACAGAAGAATTTAGCTTTCTCTTAGTCATAGGATCCCCACCAAACTCTGCCCAATGTCCCAATACACAAGAGAGGGGGGTACATTTAATAGTACCCATCTCAGGGCCGCCTTCCCGGTTCTGGCCGTCCGACTTACCTGGGATCCAGGGATCTGTTCTTAGTCTTCGTCCTGACAGGGGAAAAATCACTGGTCTTGGACTCGGGCCAGACAGAATACTTACAGAGATAATCCCAGGCAGACGTACTGTGGGTAGGCCTTATGCCCTTTCTACCCTCTCACCCAGGTGCCTGTTACTGGTACTTTCACTCTATGGCGTTGCACCGTTAGGCTACTGCCGCCTCAGTGATCCAGCTCCCCCTGAAGCAAAAGTCTCACCGGGAAAAGAGATCCCGGGGCACGCCTGACATTCGTTCTGGAGGAGTAATCAGCTGGTCGTCAGTTAGTCCGGGCAAAGCTTTATCTAAGGCAGTCCCATCTGGGGTGCCAAAAACTGTTGAGCCCCAGCTCAAGTCTGGGATCGTGCCCAGTATGCAAAGGCCAATAAAGATACCAGGGGTGAAAGTATAAAGAAGGTTTATTGCTAGCAATAAAAGGTGCGAGCGGAATAATTTCATGTAACAAGCACACCAGATTACTACCACTAAGCATCTTTTATACAGGAGTTTTCAAGTTCTCACCAGCGTATTTGTTTGCTGATTGGTTGTAAGGAGTGACGCAAGAAGTTCTTTACTGAGCATGTCTCTATACCTGTGTTTTAGCTATGTATCTCATTTACATACATGTGTGTTTCATTAGCATACTTTTTCCCCACCTAGGGCTGTGATTTTTAGTATTTTAATGAGCTCTTTAACCCAGTACCCTGGCTTCTGCTTTTGTTTTCAAGCCCCCTTTATCTAGGACTGTCTCCTCCTTATCATCGCAGATGGGCATTCATCTCATAACATTCTCTTTTGCGTCGTCTCTGAGTAGTGGTTTCTAGGTCGCTCCTTACACTGCTGGATGAAGTCAGTTTTCTAACATCATATTTTCAGGGCTCTGTTTGTTTCTTGTCACCAGCATGTGATCTACTCCGTCATTCATAACATGAAAATTAAGGAAGTCTGCAACAGGCCCATCAAACCTAGCCTCCACTCCGCACAGTCATTTTTCGGTAATGAATGTGCTCTTGGAACAAAACTGAATTACAAATGGTATTTTAGACTGACTTACCTCGTTTCTTTTTCTTATTATTAGCTGCAATAATTCCAACAGGCGTTACAATTACAACAATTGACCCAAAAAGTCCTGGGAGAAGAAACAAGACACAGCAACTGGGAATTAAATTTACACAAAACATACCGTTTTGACCAGACACCAGCTGCACCTTGTATAGTGCTGGAACTGACACTCACCATCGGCAGACTAGAACAATAGAGAAGCCCTTTCCTTAAATCCCTGATCATGAACTCTTTTGCTCATCTGGAAAGGGGCTCTCAAGTGGGACTTCCTCATCTATCATGTCTGCACTTCTTCTGGACCAACGTTTCACGTTAGACTTCCAGCTCATTCAGAATACAGGTTAGTAACGCTGTCTCCTGTACAGCCAGGACGTTCCAGCTCTACTCCACCTGTTACCTTCTAGCTTTCTCGATATCTGAGAACCATGCAACACAGATGTAGGTTACAGAATGGGAACTGCTAGAGCCCTGTCTGCAATAGCTCTGCTGGGCACTGGTTGTCCCCATGATACAGGGGGGCCTTGTTATCTGCTCCTTGACAGAGCTGCTCTGACACTGCAGTTCAGCAAGGCACTGAAGAATGGGCCTCACTAAATGCATCCGCAACCCCACTGATTTTAGGAGGATGCATTAAATTGCTCTGGTGGATGGGGGCCTACAGACTGAAGCTTATTGCCATAGTTAAGTCACTTGGAGGGGTTGGGGGAACAGCAGGCACTCACAAAGCTAGTACATTCAGGCTCCTACATTAGGGTAGTTTGGTGAGAACCTCATTTCTTCCCATAAGTAACAGCATCCTAGTTATTGCTGCACCAGACTTGCAGGGTCACTGACAGAAGCCCAGTGCCATAGCTCACACCCTCCTAGAGTAGCAAGCTCAATACCCAGCAGACCACCCCCAGGCATGTGCTTACTGCCTGCATAAAGAGGGGAACACTGAGTGCGCTGGCCCAACTCTAGTGCCAGCATCCAAATTAAATTGTTCAGATACAGTGGAGACAGTAACAGCTTCAGCGCAGTGGAGTATTTTTCTGTTTTAAGTTACTTACCAATACTCAGAATAGCAGCACTATTTCGGGGATCTGGAAGGGGGGGAAAATAAGCCAAAAATGAAGCCACAGAAGTGTAAGTAACACTCTTCCCCCTCAGTTATACCAAACAATACCATAACATACTTGTTAATATTAAGCATTTCACAGGAAAAGTCAGGGTATGTATATTCATTTATATTTATATTGTTCACATCATTACTATAGGTGTGGAACTGATAACTTTCTAAAGGTGCCAGAAAAATGCTATTATCACCTTCATTGTGACGTTCAGTAAAGTTCCCAGGCGTTGTCTGGAGTGAATTATCTGTAACAGAAATTAATTTTAAAAAATGGATGAAGAATCTGCCCCAGTTGGCCTTTTTAAACACACACACACATGCATGCATGCCAACATGCACACCTACAGGCCTGGCATGAAGACAGCACCCCCAACAGCAAACCAGAGTGTATGTCAAATGCAGGACAAAAAAAATAAGAACAAAAGGGAGTTGAAAAAAGCACCAGATCTACAAGTGCTCCTTCCACTGGCTTTGGTAGAGACCAGACCATGGTCATGCCAAAAAGAGCCCAGTGGGGACTTAGCAGAGGTGACCCACCAGTGCTATGATATCACAGAGACAGAATATTGGAAAGCCCTCCTGCACTTGTAGTGTACCAGCGTGTAGAGGCCCCAACCACGGATCACGGTCCCATAAGCACAGCACATTGTACAACACCCAAAAACTGCTCTTCTTTCCCATTTTCCAGTTCTGAACCCTTTCACTTGCGGCAGGAATGCAGAACTGCCTTTGCTTTTAGCTGCTCAGCCCTCCTGAGATCTAGACCCTGTGGCCTGAACAAGCAAAGCACAAATGGTTGTAGATCTGTAAAGTGAGCAAGTTGTCAGAAAGCAAACAAAAAAACAGCATGCAAAGGGACAAAGCCTCGGTCCCTCTCTGTAGTACAGAGGAGACCAGACAGGGCATCATGCTTACACTAAAGTGACCCAATTCTATTGGGATCCAACTGCAAATGACATCCCAGACCTCCCAACTTGAAGCAACAGGCGGTTCTTTTTTTACCTGTGGAATTAACACCCATGTCTGCTCGTCCTGGGGGGTCACTCGTGGGAGTAGCAGGAAGTGTTGCCATGACTGCTCGAGAGAGAGAAAAAGCAGCTATGAACATTGCAGTCCATCACTCCCCAGGCTATATCCTACACCTGCTAGGTCACAGGTTTTCTTTTCCTTTTTAAACACAGGAAAAGAACATCAGGTAACCTGCTCTACCATACCCTTGGCTTTTTGGTATGGGTTATTCAGGGAGATTCCAGTCATGCAGCACACATACCATGCCAGATCAAACTCTCCCTTGCAGGGACAGCCCATAAATACTGCACTGCTGGAGGCTGACACATGCTGCTCTTACTGGGAAAAGGGGAGAAGGGGGACTCTCACATGTCTAGTGACTGACCAAGGCCTCTGCCGGAACTGGAGAAGCAGCAGCAAGCTCACACCCTCCTAGAGCAGCGAGCTCAATACCCACCAGACCACCCTCCGTCAAGTGCTTCCTGACTGCATAAAGAGGGCAACACTGTGTGCACTGGCCCAAAGCTACTGCCAGCATCCAAATTAAATTTACCCGTCCCAGTACAGTGGGGACAGTAACTTTCTAAAACTGACAGACAAATTCCATCATCACCTTCGGTGTGAGGTTCAGTAGAGGTGCCAAGTGTTGTCTGGAGTGAATTATTTGAAACAGAAATTAATTTTTTTAAAAGTATGAATAACATGACACAATTGGCATTTTTAAACACACGCACACGTGCCTGCACGCACGCACACGTGCACAACTACAGGCCTGGCATGAGGACAGGACACGAAAGTCTATTTGCCATTGTTGCAGGGGTTTAGGTTGTAGCCGTGTTGGTCTAAGGACATAGGAAGACAAGGTTCCTTGGGTGAATTTGATATCTTTTATTAGACCAACCTGAATAGTTGGAGAATAGTTATTAAGCAAGCTTTCGGGTTCGAAAAGGCCTGGCGAAGGGTTTTTGAACCCGAAAGCTTGCTTAATAACGATTCTCCAACTATTTGGGTTGGTCTAATAAAAGATATCAAATTCACGCAAGGAACCTTGTCTGCCTATTTGTCATTATCAAACATGGGACAAAAAAGGAGAACTGAAAAAAGCACCAGATCTACAAGTGCTCCTTCCACTGGCTTAGGTAGAGACCAGACCATAGTCATGCCAAAAAGAGCCCAGTGAGGCCTTAGCAGAGGTGACCCACCCTGTGCTATGATATCACAGCAACAAAATATTGGAAAGCCCTCCTGCACTTGTGGTGCACCAGCATGTAGAGGCCTCAGCCACGGATCACGGTCCCCTTAGCACAGCACATTGTATAAAAGCCAAAAACTACTCTTCTTTCCCATTTTCCAACTCTGAACCCTTTCACTTGCGGCAGGATTGCAGAACTGCCTTCACCTTTAGCTGCTCAGCCCTCCTGAGATCTAGACCCTCTGGCCTGAACAAGCAAAGCACAAATGGTTGTAGATCTGTAAAGTGAGCAAGTTGTCAGAAAGCAAACAAAAAAACAGCATGCAAAGGGACAAAGCCTCAGTCCCTCTCTGTAGTACAGAGGAGACCAGACAGGGCATCATGCTTACACTAAAGTGACCCTATTCTATTGGGATCCAACTGCAAATGACATCCCAGACCTCCCAACTTGAAGCAACAGGCGGTTCTTTTTTTACCTGTGGAATTAACACCCACGTCTGCTCGTCCTGGGGGGTTACTCTTGGGAGTAGCAGGTCGTGTTGTCATGACTGCTTGAAAGAGAGAAAAAGCAGCTATGAACATTGCAGTCCATCACTCCCCAGGCTATATCCTACACCTGTTAGGTCACAGGTTTTCTTTTCCTTTTTAAACACAGGAAAAGAACATCAGGTAACCTGCTCTACTGTACCCTTGGCCCTTTGGTATGGGTTATCCAGGAAGATTCCAGTCATGGAGCACACATACCATGCAAGATCAAACTCTTCCCTTGCAGGGACAGCCCATAAATACTGCACTGCTGGAGGCTGACACATGCTGCTCTTACTGGGAAAAGGGGAGGACGGGGAATCTCACGTCTCTAGTGACTGACCAAGGCCTCTGCCGAAGCCTGTAGAGGCCCCAGCCATGGATGATGGTCCTGTTAGTACAGTGACAAAGCCTCGGTCCCTATCTGTAGTACAGAGGAGACCAGACAGGACATGATGCTTACACTAAAGTGACCCTATTCTATTGGGATCCAACTGCAAATGACATCCCAGACCTCCCAACTTGAAGCAACAGGCAGTTCTTTTTTTACCTGTGGAATTAACACCCACGTCTGCTCGTCCCGGGGGGTCACTTGTGGAAGTAGCAGGTTGTGTTGCCATGACTGCTCGAGAGAGAGAAAAAGCAGCTATGAACATTGCAGTACATCACTCCCCAGGCTATATCCTACACCTGCTAGGTCACATATACCATGCAAGATCAAACTCTCCCTTGCAGGGACAGCCCATAAATACTGCACTGCTGGAGACTGACACATGCTGCTCTTACCAGGAAAGGGGAAGGAGGGGGAATCCCATTTGAAAAGTCACTGACCAAGGGCTCTGCCAAAGGTGATGGGAACAACACTGCAGGCAGCTGTTCTAACCAGCTCCAGGACTGGGGAACTGAACAAAGAAAGTGGCAAGACATGTCTCTCTGCAAACTGTGCTTCGACATGGCCTGAAGTGCCCTTGTTCACCTCCTGGTAGCAAGTCTTGACATCATCTGACACCCATTTGGATAGGAAAAGCAGACCAGCCTTTGCTTCTCTGCCACTAGGACTAATAACCTCAGCAGCTGTTAACGGGAATAAGAGCTTGCAGAAACCCAGAAGGTGTGCTGAACAAACTAAATACGCTAGGCAATTATCTTGATGAGGACCTCAGGGTTACTTTGTCCTGAAGAAATACAGTTTTTGGGGAGCGGGTCCTGCCATGAGGGCGTACATTTCAGTAAAATCTGGCTGATATAATGGCCACCAAACATGCAGCCTGCATTGGAAGAGAGAAAGAGTAGGTCGAGAGGTGTCCAGATAAGGAGGGGGAGCTCCCTGTGATGAAAAGCTGCCCCAGGTGGGTAGTCAGAGGGATTAAACATAATATTATAAGTTCTCATCATGCCTGCCCCCTCCCCAAAACCTCTACAAAATCCTCCTCATTTGGACACTGTCAAGTGAAGCTCTTCAGCAGAGTTATTCTGCTACACACCGCCAGTCTTCCCAAGACCAGAGGCATATCCTTACTTTGGCAGGTTGGAAGATCACTCCACGCAACTTGATTTCCTTTCAACCGACAACTGATGGACGGCCGCCCGATTAACTGGTACCTAAAGAAAAAGGGGGAAAAAGGCTCCTACAAAGTTCTTACAATTGGTCCTTAATAGCAAAGCTATTTGGAAAATAGCGTCTTCACTTCCTGACAGGAAGACACTCTCTCATGACCAAGGTCTTTCCTATGTGCTCAAAGGCAATCTGTCTGGACAGCAAGAGCAAGAGAAGGCACATACCCAGAACCTCTCACTTTGCTGCCAGTCTTTCAAAATACTCACACCTTAACCTTTTTAGACTCGAGGCACCCCTCAAGAGCCTCAAAGCACCCCTTGGAAAATGCCAGCTCTTCATTTTCAATCCTTTTTTGGACTACACAAAAGAAATCGAGCAGTTCTTCTGTGCAAAGCACTCACAAAGACCTTAACGGGTCAAAAAGGTTTTAAGACTACGGATTCCTCTTTGAAAACTCAGGATTTAGTTTGTGAATCACGTGGCACACGTAACAGTGCTAACATTGTGTGGCACCCCGCAACACCCCTGAAAGGATCTCAAGGCACCCGGGTTGAGAATCACAAGCCACTCAAGGGTGTGCTACGCTGATAAAACCATACGTGTTCATTTAAGCCATGGCACCCATGCTTGCATTATGGCTTCCAAGCCAGTAGATCGGTCAGTTATTCTCAAGATTGGAAACTACACCCAGAAAGAAATTACAAGCAAATCTGCTTGCACACTAGGTAGGTTTTTCCAACAGCACTTTGCATGCATCAGGCAACACCCATGATGCCACAGCCGTCCCTTTTGCCCTCCTAATTAGTGCGGGGGATCTTGCGCCCCAATGTTTGGCCCGTTTCTTTTAAGAAATGTTTACTCTTCAAGCAGGTAGCCCAGGCCTGGCAACAGGCTTCTAGCATCTGCTCTGAGTAGGGGTTTTTTCTTTAAATACAAGACCAGGTTTCTCATTCTCCCTGTTCCAGTGCTGACCAGCAGCTCTACCCCAGCTAAGGCTCTATGAATCATTCGGTGCAGCTCGACTCACCCTGGGTCACAAATTATGTTCATCCTGGCACCAAAGAGAAAGTCTGTTATAACAGCAGCTCTGCCATGTTCTGGTCCTTTTGGAGCACCGCAAGATTTCCCTAGGAGAGACCGAGCTTAGCGCCAGCATGTTAAAAGGAAGGGAAACTCCCTCACATCCTTACAGGAGAACAAGACAACCTCAGACCTCCTAAGTTCGAGTATTACATCTCTTTCTTTTCATCCTACTTAACCATAGACGTCCTTGTCCATTTCTAATTGCCTGATTCCCCATTTCCAACCTCGAAATTCTCCTGCATTGTGCAATGTTAGCTACGATCCTGTGAAAAGCAGCAGGTACTTTTCCCCCAGAAGGGCACTCAGAACTGTATCATCTCCATGGGCAAGACAAGAAAGAGAGCCAGGGTCCAGGAAAACACAAAAAAAATAAGTAGAAAATGAACAGTTATGCCAGGAAAACATTTCTGTCCCTGCTATAAACAAGGACTCTTGCCCATAAAGCTGTTATGCACAGAAAGTGCTTGTTTAAATCAGCCAGGCCAGAGCACTTGCACCTAAAGATGCACCAGAAATCATTTGTAGCAAATTGCAATAGACAATTTAACCCATTTTTTCAAGGAGGGAGAGCGAAGACTGGTTTCATTTACCTAGTTCCTGTAACCCTGCATTAGAAGAGACCTTTGCACCAACTGGAAGATGCAGCATGCTGACACCATAACAAAACAGTAGGAGTATTCTCATTCTCCTACCGGCTGCATTGAGATCATGCTAATCATTTTAAAACCCTGCCTAACAGTTACTGCATTATTTGTGATTTCTGTTCCAAGTATAGAATAAGCAATGGAAACTACCACCCACGCTGAACCACTGATGCGCAGCAAGGATCAGTGCCCAATCGTGAGGGTGTCCACTGTCCACTGCCTCATTTGCAGCTCAGAAGGAATTGGAAATCAATGGACCAAAAGATATTTCAACCTAAAAGTCACACAAGTTAATGCTGACAGATCAGCCGCGGTCACCTCCCTAACACTCTCCTGCTGTCTAGTCCGGGTTGGTTACTAGATCCATAGGAAGAAGCAAAAAAGACACTCACTTTTACACAACTCGGGGATATCTGACCAGGTTACATTTTCAAGACAAGTACTGGTTGGCTGCGTTGCAGTGACATTCTCATACCCGGGGCGACAGATATAACGCACGGTGCTCCCAACAGGGTAGAAGCTCTTTCTCTCGTCCTCCTCTGACAGCTGAGCAAACCTGGCCCTCGCTGGGCTGCTACAGCTTCCTAGGAACAAAGATAACGCGCACAAAAATAGCAATAGAGACAGGGATTAAACACAAGTTGCATTTTTTAGCCTTCTATCATGCATCATAAGTCACAGAGAGACCTCCAAAGTCACCTACTTCAACCTCCCGGTGACTAGATGAACCATCCTGTGCCATCCATAATCTAAGACCTACGTTAGGCCACCCAACACACACCCCACACCCGACCTGCCGCAGGGAAAGCAGGGGCACCGCAGGAGCCGACGTCCCGCTTCTATGAAACGTAGTTGTGGGTCACGCAACATAATACTGTCAACGGGGCTGATGAATAAAAACGCGGTGCTAGCTGCAAAGGTTCAGGAACAAGCGTGGTACGAAGAGACAGCAGGACCATCAGGGAATGGCACGCCGCGGTCCATCACCTACCTGGGTGGCTGAAGAAAGGGGCTGCTTTTCTTCCATAGTTGAGAAGCGTGGACCATGACACCTAGTCCAACCCCCTGCTCCAGGCAGGCCCGGCCCCACCTGCCTCTTACAACCCGCCTGAGCATGCAGCTTTGCTGCTCCAGGGGAAGGAGGCAGGGGCCAGAAAGCAGCAGAGCCCGGGCAGGATTTGAGCAGAGCTGGTCCCTGGGGAGAGGCTCGTGCGGGGCTACTCACGGTCGCAGAAGGGCTCCAGCGGGGACCAGGTGGAGCCGCGCAGGCACAGCCGCGTCTGCACCATGCCGGGCAGCTTGTGCAGCCCGGCCAGGCACTCGTAGGTCACGGACGCGCCCTCGGGGAAGCTGGTGGCGGGGTCGGCGGGGCGGGCGCCGCGCACCGGGGGCGGGGGCCCGCACTCACCTGCGCGGGAGCAGAGCCGGTTGCAGCGGGGCAGCCCCGGCCCCGGCCCCGGCGCCGCCGCCTGCCCGCCCGCCTTCCCCACTCACCGCCCGCGCCGGGCAGCAGCGCCAGCAGCAGCGCCAGGAGCCGGAGGCGGCCGCACATCGCGGCGGGATGGGAGTGAGCCCGCATCGCCCCGGCGCGGGGAGCGGGAGCAGGGGCAGGGGCAGGGACCCACCCCACAGCTCCAGGAGAGGGAGTTAGACGGGGCTGTGTGCGTGTCGTAGTGACTGCTGCGCACCGGGTGTAAAGTCCTGGCACACCTTAAAACGAAGTTGCACCAGGACTTTATAAACACCCAGTACCGCAGCCACTAGGCCTGACATGCACACACACACTTATAAAGTCCTCATGCAACTTCACACTTTAATGACTGTGGATGTACACACGAAAGAAGCAAACCGTCTGCGGCGACAGAAAACATCATCCATTCATTTTTCATACAACACATCTCAAACTTCTAGACTTCAGCTAACTGCTGTCTTTCAGGATACATCGTTCAGTCTGATTTTCCAACTCGTAGCAAACATTTTTCAGTTGCTGCTGAATGATTCCATGAATTGTGATCTTTACTCTATGCATAACTTACACTATGCTAAAAAACTGAATGAATGATGCTTTCAATCACCGTTTGCAGTTTGCTTCTCTCATGTGTACATCCAAAGTTATTAAAGTTTAAAGTTGCACAAGGATTTTATAAACACTGTGTGTATGAGAGAGAAAGAGGGAGAGAGGCTACACACACACACATACGCACACAGTATGTAACATGGACAGGTTGCGCTTGCCCTCTGTGTCTATATGAACTAGTCACTATATAGAGAGAGCAAAGCAGCCTCTCTCAAAATTCATGGAAAAAATAGAGCTTGTGGGCTGTGTATGAGTATGTGTACAAGCATGTACATACTTTGGTTAGTGTGCACACACACATACATATATACATACACTTGTTCCAGGGAAAAATATAGTTTGGACGACAGGGTAGATTTGCACCGTATAGGCTAACCCATCTAGGTTATATCCATGCATCGGTATATGTAGGTATCTATGTACTTTGGGTAGCCTATATGGTGCAATTGTACGCTGCCTTCCAGTTGTGCCTCTGGACAAAGCGCACGAAGCTGCATGTTCGCGCATGGCGCCTGATCGACAAACACAGCAAGGGCTCTCCTAGCCCAGGGCTGGGCTTGCTCCCTGAAGTCCTTCACCTGTACTCTCCACTTAGGTGCATGCAAGAGACAGGCGCAGAGAGCAGGCACCCGAGGGGGCCAAAGGGCAAGCAGCAGGGACGAGGAGGAGGGTGACAAGACTGTGGCACCTGGCAGTCGCAAAGTCCCCGCAGGCTGATTTCCTTTTAATACCAATGAGCCTTGTTGTTGACTTTGTTCTTCTTAGGAACTCCACTCTGAGATTAAGCTGATCACCCAGCCAAGGTGAGAGGCATGTGTCACGTGCACTGCCCATGTTCTCCCTATGATAAGAGTTACAAGAATGAGGAAATTATTTTCAGAATTGCCCCCCACCTCCCTACATAGCTTTGCGTCCTCTGTGTCATACTTCCAGAGAAGCACACTCACTAAGGACATCCTGGTTGTCCCCAGCTTCATACCAGTCATTTCCCTTCACATCTCTAACCCCTCACCCAGCCCGCTGGTGAACGCTCCTCCACTGTTCCTATCCCTGGTACCCCTATGGTTGTGAAAGCTCCTCCACTGTTGCTTTCCCAGCATTGGATCCACTGGAAACTTCCATAAAGCTTGAAGGTTGAGGGGCTGTATTGACTTCTCACCCAGGTACAGCCAGGTGACAGGCAACTGCATCCTGCTTAGGTGCTAGACAGCCTGTTTATCTTGCACTAATGCTCTTGCACAGCCGACATATTCTTCAAGAGATGAGCCAAGTAAAAGGAACCAAAGCAACTGGCTGAAAAGGATAAAAAACAATTAAACTAAGTTCACACGAAAACTCGCCACCCCCCTTACCCCCTCGCCTGCCAGGTCCTGGGGCCTGCTTAGATACTAACAAGCAAGCACCCAGGTCATGTTGTACTATTGGAAACCCTCCATTCTGCTGTTGGTTATGGGGAGAGTGAACAGGAGCTTGCTTAGGGTCAGACTGCTATCTGTCCCTAAACAAGGATGAATTGCTTTCACACCTCGTGCAAGCCAGAAGAATCCCACTGCTTTCAGACTAGAATCTCTGGAATGAAACTTTGCCTAGAGAGGAGGTGGCCCTGCCAGAGGGGAGGTGGCCCTGCCAGCTGATAAGGGCTGTCAGAAATTCTGTGGAAAACAAGTCAAGGTATTGACGCACTTTCAAGTGCAGCCAGCAATGGGGTTAGGCACATTGCTTGTGTCATGAAAGTGAATGAGACATCAATAATCTTATTCTTGCACCACCGCCCCAGGCAGTTCTTCTCTGTTTAACTACCTGTGAAAGGAACCATCTATCACTTGGAGGAAAACATTACTCAGAGCCTGTTTTCCCATCCCCAGCTAACCCTTTCCTTAAGCTCCTGTTACAGTCCATCAGGGAAAGATAGGTCATAGAAGCCAGAGGAGACATTATGACCCACCTGTGTAGCACAGACTGTGGCATCTCATCCAACTATTTCTTCACCAAATCTGTGGCTTCTTTAGAAGTTCTGGGGTTGCTTTTGAGAAAGAATCCTCCACATCCCCTGGTAAATTGCTCCAATGCTTAATTACCCTTATGATTGTTAAAACTTGCTTCGGATTTCTAGCCTAGATTAACCCTTATTGCCAGTCCAGGTCTCTCACCTGTCTTCTACAAGGCTCCCCTAATTTCCCCCAACCTCTCCTGTTTCTAATTAAGTGCATAGGCATTTACCAGATTAGCCCTGTTTTTAAAAGCTCAGAAAACTTCTGCACATGTAATAGCACCCTTTATGCAATGGAAAAGTAACGGTTACGTGGGTTTGTTTTTATACGGCAGATTATCCAGATCTCTTTGGCTCATTCCTGACAAGAACATAATAAGTCAAAGGTGACATAGTCAGAGAGAAGAATGATCTCATGAAATAAACCATTGTTTGCAACACGTTCCATCTCCAGATTACCGAGACTCCTTCCCTAAAAGAGGCTGTTTTCTGTTAAGTGGACAAACAAAAAGCAAACAATGAGGTAACAAACTGGATTAACCCCTAAAGGGAACTGAAATCTCAGCGTTAAAAATGAGGGGACGGTTGTAGCATAGTCCAGCTGGGCTTACAGTTCCCCTAAAAACCAAGAAGAGACCTTGAAGCAGCCTATTCAGCTTGCTGAAAATCCAGCTCAGTTGGCACCTTGCATGGTTTGTTTCCTAAAAGAAGTAAGATCCTGGGCTTGCAGGTACTGAAGCCAAAAGCTAAGCTTCAGCTGGCTTCAGCAGAATCAGTTCACTGATGAAGAGGCATTTGGCAGGGCTATGTCATCGATGGGGCTAACACCACGGTATCCAGGACTCCCCGTGCGCAATGAAGCAATCGCACTACCTCAGCCTGGCAGAGAAGATTTCTTGTGCTCTACTCCTCAACTACAGCCTTGAGTTCCTAGGCAGAAGGTCACCGCTGATTAAGGTGGGGTATCCAAGGTAACCACCTTTAGCTGGACTGTGCCCACATTCAGTAGAAAACAAGACAGCAAGTTGCTATGTAAACCCAGAATAAAAGAATATTTAATCTGCGTGAATCTCTTGTAGGGAAAGAAGCGGTGCGTGACAAATAGAAGGGAAAAAGAGAGTGCTTGGCATGGTGTTAACAGAGCAAGCCTCTAGTGGCCAGACCATTGCTTCACAGGAGAGCTAGGTATTACTCCATAGAACAGAGAGCTTTGGATTGCCAGCTACCAGGCCTGATTAAATAATATCTCTACTTGTATCTGTTGAAGTGGTAGTAATCCAAAACACACAAAAATAATTTTGCCTCCCAGCTCCTTCTTGAGAATTTAAGTGGCAGCTATTTAGTAGTCTAAAGTAACACTGAACAAACATTTGGCATAGAAAGTAAAGACAATAGAGTTTTTAATAGCCGTTATTTGGCAGGGACTGAGTTTACTCTCTCATCTGAAATGCTGCTGCTGCCAGCATTGCATTAGGGAACTGGTTTAGTAAAACCAGAGAGAAGAGTGCCATCTCCTGAAGCATCCCGATCATTTACTGCAGCAACTGGTTTGCTCGGTGGTTTCTTCCCCAAGATTTAATGCGTGCAGTCCATGAGCACTGACCACGTTACAGCTTGGTACAGACACTGAGGACTGTCAAACACTTTTAAACAATGCAAGTCACTAATTTCTGAAGGGCTTCCAGCAAGTAATTATTGGTGCATACATTTTTCCAGTAATCAACCCATTCCAAGACTGAGCTTGAGTGCTGTTTAAAAAGCTAGAGAGGGCATAAACAACATTACATTTCAACTGCCCGCTCCCCAGTCCTTGACTTACTGCATTTGCCCGCCTGGATAACTTGCCTTAGAAATTATATTATACCAAGGACATCTCTTCTACATACAAATTACCTTTGCAACATTCTAGGAAAGTTGTGTGTCACTTAACTTTAATTCCCCAAATTCTAAATTGGCCCCATGCAATATAAATAGCCAAAACTACGGGCAGCATATGCCTGTTGTCTTTCATGTGGCTGACTATCCTGGCAGCAGATCTGTATTACTAACAATATGCAGGGAAATATGCATTAGTGTTTCCCAGCAATGCTGTAAAGATTTTTGGACCCTAAAGAATCCTGAAAGGCTTCCTCTGAAATCACCAGCTGCTTTCCATCTTCAGGGAAGACCTGCTATTAGAGTTTCAGCATTCATCTACATGACAAATGAGACTTTCTGCTGTTCTTTGCTTGGCTCTAGCCTTGTCAACAAAAGAGCAAGCCACTTCATTTTCAAATTAATATTTATGTAAATGACTAAAAATTCAGATGGGAAGTAGGTGTGAGCAGATTTCTTGTACTTTTGCACATCAAGGTTAAAGATCTGAAACAGAAGTGACTTTAAAACAGGTTTAGTTCCCTTTCCTAGTCCCTGTAGCAGTGAAAGTAACTGCAGAACTCATCTGGATTAGCAGTTTCTGCATAGAAGCAGCTGTGAACTGAAGCAAAAAGAGCACTACAGATACTCACCCCTTTTCTTTCAGCTGGGGAGCACAATTAAAGCATCTCTGTTAAATAGAAAAGGGCATACAGGTAGCCATAAGGAGTGCTGTCAGGTCTGTGGGATGATGTGCTTCCAGAGCAGGTCTTACTAACTGAGCTGTGGGGGGGTTCTCGATCTACCTTGCGTCAATGGCAATTTTGCTTATTGAGGCAGAACTGGCTGAATAGAAAGAGCAGTTTCCCATTTTTGTGTCTATTCAAGTGCATTTCCAAGCAGCTGGTTAAAAAATATATCAAGGACTTCACTGCCTTCTAGCTCATAAGTTACGTGGGCTTTTTAAATTACAGACAGCATAGCATATAGTTAGAGGTGTTAAGGCTGATGTCATTTCTGTGCTTTGCTAACTCCCCTCCACAAGCTCCTTCTCTTCCAGCATCCTTCTGTAATAGGAGATGAGGTCAGTCCCATGTGCTGTGTTAAAGCACACGTTGAAGTTGTTCTGTCCCCCCAGCCCTCTCTATAGGGAAAGAAACCTGCTTGCAGCTACTACGTGAAAAGAAACCACCATAGTTACCTAAAACAGCACTGAAACAATAAGCATTGATTGCACTGGTATATACATCTCAGAAAGGCCGATTGTATCCATGCCCAGCTCACATACACGCTATCCAACGCTGGTGGGGGTGTATCTTTAAGCTGAGTGGGATGTGTTGTTTAGAACAAGTTAAGGAAATAGTCCCCAAGGCTTAGACCAATGTATGGAAAAAATCCATGAGTCTGTTTTAAATACTGGAGTATAAATGATGTATTAAAGCACATGCTGAAGCTATCCTGTCCTGTAACTGCAGTTCCTACATCATTCCTTTTGCTTTGGTAACATCCTAATCCTTGTCTTAATCAGTAAATTATGTTATAATCAACCAACAATAGAGCATGCTTGGTTTTATCTCTAGCCCGTTTCTTGAAGGCAGCTCTTTAAGACAGCAATTCTGAAGCGATTCTGTGACTGCTATTCTCAGTACTCCCGGCATGAAGGTTCACAGTCACAGACCAGTTACTAAAAAAAGATCTGTTTTTTATTTGCATTAGTCATGTTCTGTGCTTTGAGGCTGTAACCAGACACAGCATTTATCCCAGGATATACCATTTTATCCAAGGGCTGAGTACAAGTATACTGATGTCCATGACCTTTATCCTAGTTTAAAGCCTAAAAAACAAGTTTCCCAAATAAAAGGTAGTAACAGCTTTTCTTGGGTTATATTAAAGTGTGTCCGTACAGTTTCCCAGGGATAGCTTCATTGAATCAATGGCATAAAAGCAGCACTGTTTTCAGCTGCTCACTAAAGGGTGATAAATAATAACGTATGTACATACTAATCCCAGGATATTTTTGTTCCAGGATAAACACAGGCCCAACTTTTCCAGGAATACATGCAAGATCTGTTTCTAGCCTGAGTCCTTTCATGCCATAAGGACAGGTATTGCCTTGAGCGGACAAGCACATTGTTTCCAACCAGAAGTTTCAGTGGGGGAAGAAAAAATAGACAAAGAAGTCAAAACAGCATTGTTTGCTTCGGACAAGTAGCTGTCCATGACTGACTATCTAAAGCAAAGCATGAAACAGAAAAAAAAAAAAATGGAAAAAATTTAAAGGGACTTTATTAAGATTAAAGCAGTAGCAACGTTTTTTAAATGCCATTTCTTTTCCATATGACCTTTAAAGATATTTTACATAAAGGAGAAAGTACACAATTTGTGACCTTATCCATTTACTCTATATATATTTAGTGTTCGCGTTGTATGGTTTTCAGCTTACAGAAAGAGAGAGAAACACTTACACTTAAGGGGGAAAAACTCAGAGTTCAATCAGATTGGAAACAACTCACAAACATTGGAAGGGGGATGCTAGAACAGTTGCTGTAGCTAAGACTATTTTACTTTTTATATACACAGAGATCAGATGTCTAGTTGATTATATCCCTTTAATAAGAAATAAATCTGCACCCCCCCCCCCCCCCCAAGGAAAAAAATAATCAAAACCCAGTTGACAGATCAAGTAAGACTCTGTCTCTCTGAAAAGAGAGACCTGTAGGTGGCAGTGCTGGGCAAATAAATGTTTGGTCAGAGAAATTAATTTATTCTACGCTGAAAGAACCGCAAAACTCTATACCTCTTGGTTCAGAGATGAGACCTTTTATTAGGCCAACTAAGAAATTGCAGAATTTATTCTACACTGGGTTTCTGCAGCTGGTTAGAGACAAACATTTGATGTAAACGCCTTGCCGTTTTTCCAATTCACTTTTTCTAGTATTAAAAAGCCCCTAAACATCTTAATAAATAGTTTTATTGCTGACTATAATGATAATAGCTATTCTAGGTAACTATAAAAGAAAAAAATAAGCTGTTAAATAAAAACTTCATGGATATTGGTTAACTAATGGACTTTATGGATGACCTATGCCTCTAGGAACACCACTTGCTGCCTTACATACACAAGCAATTCATGAGGAATTGAAAGGAAAACTACAGAATGGATGAAGCGACTGGGATCTGACTCCCAAACCATTTATCATTGGAGCCAGGCAGGTTTTTCCAGGGTGACTTCTAACTTCATCTGTTTTCTCTTTCGTTGTACCGTATGCTGCTGCCCTTCAATGACAGAGAAGCCACAGTCTCAGCTAAATTGTCGCAAAGCTACAGGCAAAAGCTCTCCATAGGTCTGCTGCATCCCATGAGCCAGATCAGAAGCTGGAGGGACAGGAAAGGTCAGGATGGAGATGAACAAACATTTACTATTCAAGTGAATCACAAAAGTTGTGTTGGGTAAATATTTGTTCTGTTTGCTTGGCATTTCGTGCAAAATGTATGCTTCCTTGCATCCATTTTAAGACTTCTTGCTTCTTTATACATCCTAAATTCTAGGCACAATCCAGCCAAGATTTAAGTGAACCAGGGCTTCTCTGGATACAAAATCCAAAGCCCAATTGAAACCTAGGAGATGCAACTGGTTGCTCTCTTCTGAAATGTGGAAGGTTAAGATCATGGCACATCTTTGATCAAATTCAGTTTGAAAGTTTGGTTTAAGGGGCATTCCTCATCAGGCCTCCAGATCTATAGCAAAAGCCTTGAGTTTTTTAATGAATTATCTTTGATGCTTACGATTTCCAGAGTCAGCCAGTAGCTTGAATTCTCTCAGCAGAGTACAGCATTCATCCCTCTTCATGGGTAATATGTACTCTTGCACGGAATCGGAAAGCGGTTATAACAGCAGCTCTGCCATGCTTTGGTTCCCCTGGATGACCACGATCTCTCTAGCATAGAATAAAATCAGCATGAAATGATAACCTTATGTTGCTGCCATGGAAAAAGAAACCCATCAGAATTTAGAAAGGTACAGTACGATATTCTCTGGTGTTTGGATAGGGTATAAAAAGGGTTTGTCAGGCTCCCTCTCTCTCAGAAGAGCAAAAAGACATCCAATGAACCACAAAGCAATATGCCTAAAGCACAACACAGATCTTGAAAGGTGTGAAAATCAGTGCAACCAAGACTGAACTCTGGACCAGCTGCCAAACAATAGAAGATCCTAACCACACAAAGATGGCTTGCAGAGCAATTGAAACAGCAAAGCAAAAAATGATCACTCACTTCCACAAAGCTTTGGGACTTTGGACCACCTTGTATTTTGAAAGCAAGTGGCACTGGGCAACATTCCAGAAATTCCCATATAACTGTGGTGGCAGCGAGAGGTATGACTGCTTCCAGCAGGATAGTCAATCCGATTCGTGTACAACGGCACAACAAACCGACGTGGCGATGGGCTAACGCAGCTACCGAACACTAAAGAAACACACACGAGAAACAAAAACTTGAGAAAAATATAAGGTTTGATATAAAAGTTCAGGTCTGCCCTTTAGCTGCCAGAACCCTAACTTGTTAAACTTGAATATCAACACTGAAAGGCTCACCTCTGTTCCTCGGGCTGCTTCTGGGGCCTAAGAAAGCAGGGTAGGATGGCTTCCATGGGGTGTGGAATTGCTTCTTATAATACCAGTGTTTTATATCAGTTCCAGCATGCTTCTTAGATCCATGAAAGGTATCTGCAGAAAAAGAACATGGAGAGGCTGATGGAAGCACTTTCTTAGGTAGATTTTTGATAGATTCATTTTCAGTTGTTCCTGAAACGAAATAGTGGCTGTAACCAAAAGTAGTCTAAAAACACACATTCATTTCTTTTTGCATTGGGCAAACAGGAGCTATTACCAAGTCATCCTTTGCTAACTCGTTAGATCCTTGGAATGAATGTCTTTGCCCACAGAGCTGGGCAAGCAGCTTCTGTAAAAGTCTAAAGGCACAAGCAAACCCAATGCAGCAGTAGCCCAGAGATTTATGTATGTTTTCTATTAGATTTCATCCATAGTTCACATTTTTGCAAAGGGAAGGAAGGAAGAAACTTGGTAAACTTTAGGTGGAGTCTTCCTAGTATATGGAGCAGCATGAAGCCACATGTATGGTCTAGAATGGACAAAGGAAGCCTGGACAGCTTCTTGGACAAGAGCTGTATGAGAGAAAAGAAAAGATGAGTGCTAGGTATGTATAAGAGGCATTTTTGTTCATATCTTTGATAGGATGCTTCTAAGAGAGTAGAAGAAACCATCTCTTCCTGAGCAGGCCAAAAAAATAAGTACCCACCTATTGCATATTTTACAGAAATCTGCAAAGGTACACATTGTTATACTGTATGCTTTTTTCCCCACCTTGCTTAACCTTTTCATTAATTTAAATGACATACACTTTTATTGTTGATTAGACTTTAACCAAGGTTAAACCAAAATAGGTATTGTAACAGGGCACCTGATACAGTGCCTGTTACAGGGGGAAAAGGGACATGCCACCTGGAGCAAAGAAGAAAACTTGCCCACAGCTGGACCACACCAGGGAAAGCAGGACAATGTGAAGCACTGGGAACTCAGGTGTTCCCAAGGAAGTTCTGCTCAGACTCTAGCAGGGTGGGAGCAGGGCCAGAGCAGGTTTACTCCTAGCAGAGGAGCCAGAACGTCAAAGGGACGTGCGGAGAGGAGACAGATTGCCGCTGGGGCAGGGACCAGCTGGAGAGAATGGAGCTGCAGTGAAAGGTGAGACCGGATAGGCAAGCACAGCAACTCCGGAGATGCAGGTACTTATTGGGAATTGAGGAGAGCTGGTGATGTCCAGGAGTAACAGTGAGTGATGGCCAGAGGGACTGCGGAGCGGGGGAAGGGCTTGACCTGCATGAAAGAGGGCAGAAGAAGCTGTGAAGGGAACAGCTCAAGCCCAGGGGAGGGCAGAGGAATGCCATCCCACTAGGAAGAATCAAAGCAGGACAGGAAAAGGACAGGGGAACACTCGTAACCACGGCAAGACCCATCAGAAGAAGAGAGAATGAAGGGGTGCCCAGAGCAACACCAAAGTTCGGGACGTCACAGGTGTGGTCAGGACAGGGCGAAGGGGAGGTAGGAGCTCTGCGAAGAAAGCCTGGTCAGTACCCCAAAGCATATTAGGGAGAACACCTCCCAAGCTCTGTTTTTTCTCAATATATCTATTTTTCCATCAAGGCATGGCAAGCGAGTAAGGAAGAACACTGAGGCTAAACTCCAGTTAGCGACTACAACATCCGTGGTACCCGGACAACGCTTACAGGTATGATGCATCTTCAAGAGGGACTTAAGAATCTTTGTGTAAAGGAATCTTCCGATGACAACTCATTACTTTTGAGTGCCTATAAAATGTGGAAGGCACGTCAAAATGTCTTGTATGCCATTCTTCTCGAATGCTTTCCACAGCAGGGACACGTTCTAAGCATATGTGAAACTATCCTAGCTCTATTGGCTTCACTGGATCCAATTGACTTCAGTCCAGGACGTGTCCATCTGTGAAGTCCTTCCCAGTTCTTGCCTCTCCTGTCTGTACCCTTCCAGAGGTTTCACAGGTCTGAACCCATTTACTTACGCTCTCAACATCTTACAGACCCCAGCTAGGAGCAGTTAACCCCATCCTCAACTCTTCATCCAACATTCATCCCAGAACATGCTGTTCACAAAGCCATTGCACTACCAGAGGGAAGCTAGTACAATGCTAACTAGTGCCTGGGATTAAGAGGTAGATGGTCAAACAAGTTCTCCCCTGAAATTATGGTACAATACTGCCACATGAGCAAATACAAGTGGCTTTATTACAGAAATTGGATCCTGGGAATAACAAATATTGAACACGCAGCGTGATGTTGTACAAACGAGATCCTACAAACTGGAACTTTAAGGAATGCAAGTTACCTGAATTTAGTTTTGCCTTTGATCCGTTTCCAACAGGTGCACTTTTCACTAGACAAAGAGAATAAAGAGAATAAAGAGCTGCTAAAAGTATTCTTGCCTGATAAGAAAGGAAACTCCTGACTGAGCCAGATATTGGTGTGTATTAAGATGAATGTATTCATTAGTGTCTTTTTTCTAAAATTTGCCATACAACTTACACTTCAGCTGTCAGTTAGAATCGATTAGAACAGTTTTACCTGGTACAGAACAAAAAGACCTGGTACGGTCCTAAAAAGTAACATTAGTCGCATCTACATGCAGGAGGGGTTCCACTCCAAACTCCGCCTGTTTTATCTTTAATTTTACAAGGAGCGGAGCCAACGCCAATAAGATTGAAACCAGAGTTGCGGCTGTAAGTTACTGGAGAGTTAAAAGTAAAGCTCTCTAAACCCATGCTATCCTGGGTCCCTTGGGCAACAGAATGGAAGGAAGAACAAGTAATTATGAAAGGAAAGAAGGTCAGCATTAACATTAATAAAAGTGTCAGTTAATGGTGAAGTAAAGAAGGTTGAAGTAGTAAAAGCTTGTCTGAGATACCCAGAAAAGACAACATGTTTTAGCACAATCTGGAACGAGATTAGCTCCTTCAGTTTTTGAAGGCTTCATTAAAAGCGCTATGCCACCCCCCCACCCTCCACAATTATCAACGTACAGACAAGTTTTAGCCCCGTGATCTATGAATCCTGAGATGCACATCACAGCACAAACCCCCCTATGGTCAGGTAGAGGGAGGGAAAGTTTCTTGATCTGGGCACTTGGGGGACAATGGTCAGAGCTGCTGGAAACAGCCCAGCAGCCAGATACTTAAGTTAGAGCACATCTTACAGCTACAGTCTGACAGACAAACCTTCCACAGACTATCAGAGGAACAAAGAGAAAGAGGCAAATAAACACGGAAGAGAGATTTCTTATTGCATTCTGCATAGTTTTAACATAAAACTAATGTCTTGGTTAGTCTTACACTGGCAAACTGGAAGTTTGCTCCACTCAACTTGGTCTCCCTTTAACGTACAGTTGATAAACGACTGCCCAACTAATTCATACCTAGATTGGGTGGGGGGAGAAGAAAAAGAGAGAGATGATCAAGTTTCTTAACTAGTTTTTTTGGTCCCACATATACTTGTCTAAAAAAAATCACAAGGTATCTTTTGGTCCGTACAAAGCCTCACCAGAACAACAGCCTGTTATTTCCCAGGCCCAGGCAATGCTATTCATGTGACCGTGGACTCCAGAAACTCACGTGCAACTCAATAGACGTGCATCCCACTCCATTATCCAAGGTGAACAAAGCTAATGGTTGCTTGACACAATTCTGAGTAACTAGTTACTGAGGAAGGGACAAATATTTGAGACAAAGAACAGACACAACTCAACCTCCACTTGGGGCAGTGCTTTTGCAAGGGCAGCTAACTGTCAGGCAATCCAATGGCACCTTAAAGGCACCAGGACTGATCCAAAGCAGCTCCTGAGAATTGCCATTGTTTGGTCTGGACAAGGCCTGCCTTGCCTTCTAACCGTCCATTGAGACGTCCAACATTGCTTTTGTTGACAATATTAGCAGCTCAGCCTCCTTCTCGGCTTGGGATTCTTGGACCTGCCGTGTGTTTTTCCCCTGGTGTACGTGCTTGATGTAACAGGGGTGAGACATGGTGCTACTTCCCCAACAGTGCGCCAAGGGAATTATTTGGAACATGGCTTTTTTTGATGGGACTCGAAGGACAGCAGCCAAAACACGCTCCTTACAGTAGGGCAGGGGGAGGCGTGGTACGGCACAATGTATAATGGGAAAGAGATGGATTCCAAAGATAAATAAATACTTTTACATTGAAATCAGAGAACTAGGACATCAGTCAGGCAGCTCAGGATCCTTAGAAAGGCCTATGCCCTGATTAAAACCATGCACACAATGCAAGAGCCAAGTTACAACCAGATGGAAAATGTGGTTCATAGGAGAGTTTTTGTAGCTTTAATTTTCTATTTTTAATAAAAAGCTACCAGTAAACATGTGCAGCTCTTCAAGCAATACTCCTTCCCTTCAGAAATCCCAGGAAGGAGTACACTTATTTTTTCATGATGGATTTGTCTAGGTTTGGTTTACAAGAGGACAAAAAACTAAGCCAAGCCAGATGACATCAGGATGTGCCAATCGTGGTTTCAGATAACACGATATCTGCAAATGAATTAGACTCAGGGATGACTGCAAGCTTTAAAGCATCCCATAAAGATTTCAACACGGGCAGGGTCTTCCCACTGAGGGCCAGGGGAATAGGAGCTGTGACCACACCTTCCGACAGCTGTACCCCAGCTGCAGCTGAACCGGGCGTCACTGTCCTCAGTGTTATACTTGTAACAAGGAAGGCTACAAGATGCGATTAGATAGTGACTTGGGACTATCCCAAACTACAGTGAATGCAAAATGAAAGAAGCCTGAGTTCATACCTCACTCTGGATTCATGCCACAGGCCAATCCTAGTTGACTCATGCTGCAAATGGATCATTTACATTTAAAGCAGACAAATGAAATACTATTCATACAATATCACTCCCTTTTGTGCTGTTGCTATAGAAACTGTTATGCTATATACATCATGGGACATTCAGGCTTGGGCAGGTCTTTATTACATCACTACATCCTTATTGCCCATCCACTCCCACTGCTGGGCCTTCTTCCTTCCCAACCCAATTTAACATCCAGCTGGGACGGTGGAATCATAAATTACACCCTGCTAAACTTGGCTTAAAGAGTCTGCTTCCAAGTGAGGACCCAGCCTATCGCTGTTGATTCAAAGGCGCTGTATTTCTGAAGTCAGGCCAGGCCTCATTATCCAGAGACTGCCAGCAGCTTGTAGACCAGAATTCTGCTATTTAATCCCAAAGTCCAACACTTACCCATCCTTGCAGAGGAGGTTTACTTTTGCACCAAACAAATAATCTGTTTTAACAACAGCTCTGCCATTGGGTAGTTCCCTTGGAGGACCACATGATTTCCCTAGCAGAGAATAAGGGTAAGATTAGCATTAATGCCTGTTAGAAATAAGCAAATCAAGGGTCTTTGAGTCCAGTGCTTTGTCTCCTACAATGGCCAATGTCAGAAGCTTTGGCTGAAGGTCTAAATTCTACGTGGGGCTGGTTCCATCAATGGGAGCTAATGGTCGACTTGGACCCTGGGGCACTTACACAGTCTAAAATGGATAGCAGACAGAATATAACTGGCTTTCTTACTGTCCGTAGTAAGGGTCTAAGCACTCTTGAACCTTACAAATAGTTTGTTGCCTCTGTATTTTCTAACAGCTTGGCACAGGACAGTTATGTATTCTGTAAAAATACTCTTACCTGCATCATCAGTTCTAAGGCAAACATTCATTACACAAAAAAAACATTTACTGAGGCTCAGTGGCAGAAATTCATCTAATCCCCCCTATAATAAGCATTGTGATGCACATGGATTTACTCCAGCTGAAATGCATGGCACTGGAAATGCACTCTCTTTCCAATAAAACTAGAGCACACACTGCATGTGCATGAATGCAAAAGAATGTGTGCAGCATCCATACATCACCTTTGCTGGTCTCTCTCAAGAACAGCTAAGTTTTCTGGCACTTCAAATACTTCCTTATATTTATTTAAAGAATAAAATAAAACAATTCAAATTTGTTAGTAGAATAAAACTGGCCAAAAGACATTCAAACCAAATATCACTGGAGCTAATGAACTGGATGGTGTGTAGATAAATGAAGATGGAGGAGTAACAGAGATACTCACTTCTGCATAATTCAGGAACTTCTGACCATGTTAAATTTTCAAGGCATGTCCTGACAGGCGGGGTTTCAGTGATGTTCTCAAACCCTGGGCGACAAGTGTATCTCACAACAATCCCAACGGGATAAAAATTTTGCTTCTCATCTTCCTTACTTAAAGCAGCAAACTTTAAACTTGTTGGGGCACCACAACTACCTAGCAGTGGAACAAGACACCAGGACAGAATGTGTTAGCCATAAAAACAGATATAAAACAAAGTTTGTAACAGAATAGCTCTCATTGGTTTAGAAACCATGGGAATTGCTCTCTTGGACTGTAGTTTTCCTAAAGCCTGCCATTTAGATGCGACTTATTATTCTTATCACACACTTATGCATGAAACAGTAGAATGCATAGGGAAGTATACTGTAAGGCTGTGGACAAACTAACAGTAAACCATTTTAAAAGACAAGTACTTGCAGCTCAGAAACATGCACCAGCTATTTCAACTAAGCTGTTACATCTGTCTGCTCCCGTGTTTAAGGGAGCTAAGCTACTGCAACTTTCAAACTGACATTGGTTTAGAGCTCCAGCAGTCAGCTCCACTTCTCCCAGGATAGGAGCAGACAGAAATGCACAAAAATGTTGGAACACATGATGCCCGCGTAACTGTAAAATCGTTCACAACCTCAGTTTTCCATCACATTCTAAGTCAATAACTATGTGAAGGCTGACGTTACATATTGGTAGTGCATAGCAAATTGCACTTACCCTGGGGATGATGTGTATATTAAATCCAAAAAATTCAAAACCACATATTGCTATATGAAAACACAGTGACGGCCACTTCTCTCTGCACTGTAAAAGCATAACTTGTCCGTCCCATTTTTTTGCCTTCTGATTACATACCAACAACCCCCGACTTTCAGCATATAAGGTACTTGCATAAGTTACTTCAGGACACAGCACCTTTTGGCCCCACTATCTCCTTTGTAATGTAATTCACCTCCATTTAATAGCGTACTAATTGGTGCCAGAAACAACGAAAGGGCAGCAGCTGACCAAGGGCTGCTATTAGAAACCTGAAAGGCTGATCAGTTCTAAGGCTGTTATAAATAAATTTTCAAAGCTAGTAAGAGCAGCTCTGAAATGGGCTATTCAAAGCCTTGAAAAAGGAAGGCAGCTAGTCAGGTTTGGGATGCCAATGCCACAGCGCTGAAAGCTCTGGGTGCTTCCATTGCATTCAGACTCAAGCGAGTGAGTGACCATGTGGCTGTGATGGTCTAGAAACAATGGAAGAGGCCAGGGCTTCTGAGGGCAATCTCTTTTAGTGCCCCAACCACAGAGCTGGGACCAAGTTGGATGAGTTTTTGCATGTAGGACATTCTTGCTCAGGTCTCTGATAACCTGGGATGAAGGTGCTGGCTGGACACCAAAAAGCCCACCGTTTCAGCCGGGCTGATAAAAGAGATCGCCCTCAGAAACCCTTGCCTCTCGCATCATTTCCAAACCAGCGTGACTACAAAATCATTCATCCACTTGAGTCTGAACTCAGCGTAAGCACCCAGAGCCATCAGCGCTGAGGGTCAGGGGGGACAGTGCCAATCTGCCTTCATTTGCAGGGCTTCTAATAATCCCTTTCAGAGCAGCTCTTAAAAAGCCTCCAAAGGCATTTCAGGCCTCCCACAGCTGCTCTTGGCCAGCTGCCGCCTTTCTGCTGTTTCTGGCACCAGTTCCTAACTCAAGTTAAGACCTGAGCCCTCCCTTCCCACTTCAGCACTGTGCCGCACTGCTAGCCGGACCACCCCACAGCCCCTCGGTGCAAGGGCTGGGCAGCCCCCGGGGGGACACTGCAATGAGCCTGAAGCCCACCGGGATACTACTCATCCTCAGTTATAACAAACAATACTATCAAATACTTTTTAATATTAAGAATTTGGTAGGAAGAGTCAGGGTATGTATATTCATTTATACATGACCCTATTCTATTGGGATCCAACTGCAGATGACATCCCAGACCTCCCAACTTTAAGCAACAGGCAGTTCTTTTTTTACCTGTGGAAATAACACCCACGTCTGCTCGTCCTGGGGGGTCACTCGTGGGAGTAGCAGGTCGTGTTGTCATGACTGCTTGAGAGAGAGAAAAAGCAGCTATGAACATTGCAGTACATCACTCCCCAGGCTATATCCTACACCTGTTAGGTCACAGGTTTTCTTTTCCTTTTTAAACACAGGAAAAGAACATCAGGTAATCTGCTCTACCGTACCCTTGGCTCTTTGGTATGGGTTATTCAGGGAGATTCCAGTCATGCAGCACACATACCATGCCAGATCAAACTCTCCCTTCCAGGGACAGCCCATAAATACTGCACTGCTGGAGGCTGACACATGCTGCTCTTACTGGGAAAAGGGGAGGAGGGGGAATCTCACGTCTCTAGTGACTGACCAAGGCCTCTGCCAAAGCCTGTAGAGGCCCCAGCCATGGATGATGGTCCTGTTAGTACAGTGACAAAGCCTCGGTCCCTATCTGTAGTACAGAGGAGACCAGAAAGGACATGATGCTTACACTAAAGTGACCCTATTCTATTGGGATCCAACTACAAATGACATCCCAGACCTCCCAACTTGAAGCAACAGGCGGTTCTTTTTTTACCTGTGGAATTAACACCCACGTCTGCTCGTCCTGGGGGGTCACTCGTGGGAGTAGCAGGTTGTGTTGCCATGACTGCTCGAGAGAGAGAAAAAGCAGCTATGAACATTGCAGTCCATCACTCCCCAGGCTATATCCTACACCTGTTAGGTCACAGGTTTTCTTTTCCTTTTTAAACACAGGAAAAGAACATCAGGTAACCTGCTCTACCGTACCCTTGGCTTTTTGGTATGGGTTATTCAGGGAGATTCCAGTCATGCAGCACACATACCATGCCAGATCAAACTCTCCCTTGCAGGGACAGCCCATAAATACTGCACTGCTGGAGGCTGATACATGCTGCTCTTACTGGGAAAAGGGGAGGACGGGGAATCTCACGTCTCTAGTGACTGACCAAGGCCTCTGCCGAAGCCTGTAGAGGCCCCAGCCATGGATGATGGTCCTGTTAGTACAGTGACAAAGCCTCGGTCCCTATCTGTAGTACAGAGGAGACCAGACAGGACATGATGCTTACACTAAAGTGACCCTATTCTATTGGGATCCAACTGCAAATGACATCCCAGACCTCCCAACTTGAAGCAACAGGCGGTTCTTTTTTTACCTGTGGAATTAACACCCACGTCTGCTCGTCCCGGGGGGTCACTTGTGGGAGTAGCAGGTTGTGTTGCCATGACTGCTCGAGAGAGAGAAAAAGCAGCTATGAACATTGCAGTACATCACTCCCCAGGCTATATCCTACACCTGCTAGGTCACATATACCATGCAAGATCAAACTCTCCCTTGCAGGGACAGCCCATAAATACTGCACTGCTGGAGGCTGACACATGCTGCTCTTACCAGGAAAGGGGAAGGAGGGGGAATCCCATTTGAAAAGTCACTGACCAAGGGCTCTGCCAAAGGTGATGGGAACAACACTGCAGGCAGCTGTTCTAACCAGCTCCAGGACTGGAGAACTGAACAAAGAAAGTGGCAAGACATGTCTCTCTGCAAACTGTGCTTCGACATGGCCTGAAGTGCCCTTGTTCACCTCCTGGTAGCAAGTCTTGACATCATCTGACACCCATTTGGATAGGAAAAGCAGACCAGCCTTTGCTTCTCTGCCACTAGGACTAATAACCTCAGCAGCTGTTAACGGGAATAAGAGCTTGCCGAAACCCAGGGGGTGTGCTGAACAAACTGAATATCCTAGGCTAAAATCTTGATGAGGACGTCAGGGTTACTTTCTCCTGAAGAAATACAGTTTTTGAGGAGAGGGGTCTGCCATGAAGGCCTATATTTCAGTAAAATCTGGCTGATATAATGGCCACCAAACATGCAGCCTGCATTGGAAGAGAGAAAGAGTAGGTCGAGAGGTGTCCAGATAAGGAGGGGGAGCTCCCTGTGATGAAAAGCTGCCCCAGGTGGGTAGTCAGAGGGATTAAACATAATATTATAAGTTCTCATCATGCCTGCCCCCTCCCCAAAACCTCTACAAAATCCTCCTCATTTGGACACTGTCAAGTGAAGCTCTTCAGCAGAGTTATTCTGCTACACACCGCCAGTCTTCCCAAGACCAGAGGCATATCCTTACTTTGGCAGGTTGGAAGATCACTCCACGCAACTTGATTTCCTTTCAACCGACAACTGATGGACGGCCGCCCGATTAACTGGTACCTAAAGAAAAAGGGGGAAAAAGGCTCCTACAAAAGTTCTTACAATTGGTCCTTAATAGCAAAGCTATTTGGAAAATAGCGTCTTCACTTCCTGACAGGAAGACACTCTCTCATGACCAAGGTCTTTCCTATGTGCTCAAAGGCAATCTGTCTGGACAGCAAGAGCAAGAGAAGGCACATACCCAGAACCTCTCACTTTGCTGCCTGTCTTTCAAAATCCTCACACCTTAACCTTTTTAGACCCGAGGCACCCCTCAAGAACCTCAAAGCACCCCTTGGAAAATGCCAGCTCTTCATTTTCAATCCTTTTTTGGACTACACAAAAGAAATCGAGCAGTTCTTCTGTGCAAAGCACTCACAAAGACCTTAACGGGTCAAAAAGGTTTTAAGACTACGGATTCCTCTTTGAAAACTCAGGATTTAGTTTGTGAATCACGTGGCACACGTAACAGTGCTAACATTGTGTGGCACCCCGCAACACCCCTGAAAGGATCTCAAGGCACCCGGGTTGAGAATCACAAGCCACTCAAGGGTGTGCTACGCTGATAAAACCATACGTGTTCATTTAAGCCATGGCACCCATGCTTGCATTATGGCTTCCAAGCCAGTAGATCGGTCAGTTATTCTCAAGATTGGAAACTACACCCAGAAAGAAATTACAAGCAAATCTGCTTGCACACTAGGTAGGTTTTTCCAACAGCAGTTTGCATGCATCAGGCAACACCCATGATGCCACAGCCGTCCCTTTTGCCCTCCTAATTAGTGCGGGGGATCTTGCGCCCCAATGTTTGGCCCGTTTCTTTTAAGAAATGTTTACTCTTCAAGCAGGTAGCCCAGGCCTGGCAACAGGCTTCTAGCATCTGCTCTGAGTAGGGGTTTTTTCTTTAAATACAAGACCAGGTTTCTCATTCTCCCTGTTCCAGTGCTGACCAGCAGCTCTACCCCAGCTAAGGCTCTATGAATCATTCGGTGCAGCTCGACTCACCCTGGGTCACAAATTATGTTCATCCTGGCACCAAAGAGAAAGTCTGTTATAACAGCAGCTCTGCCATGTTCTGGTCCTTTTGGAGCACCGCAAGATTTCCCTAGGAGAGACCGAGCTTAGCGCCAGCATGTTAAAAGGAAGGGAAACTCCCTCACACCCTTACAGGAGAACAAGACAACCTCAGACCTCCTACGTTCGAGTATTACATCTCTTTCTTTTCATCCTACTTAACCGTAGACGTCCTTGTCCATTTCTAATTGCCTGATTCCCCATTTCCAACCTCGAAATTCTCCTGCATTGTGCAATGTTAGCTACGATCCTGTGAAAAGCAGCAGGTACTTTTCCCCCAGAAGCGGGGGTTCTGTCCCTGCTATAAACAAGGACTCTTGCCCATAAAGCTGTTATGCACAGGAAGTGCTTGTTTAAATCAGCCAGGCCAGAGCACTTGCACCTAAAGATGCACCAGAAATCATTTGTAGCAAATTGCAATAGACAATTTAACCCATTTTTTCAAGGAGGGAGAGCGAAGACTGGTTTCATTTACCTAGTTCCTGTAACCCTGCATTAGAAGAGACCTTTGCACCAACTGGAAGATGCAGCATGCTGACACCATAACAAAACAGTAGGAGTATTCTCATTCTCCTACCGGCTGCATTGAGATCATGCTAATCATTTTAAAACCCTGCCTAACAGTTACTGCATTATTTGTGATTTCTGTTCCAAGTATAGAATAAGCAATGGAAACTACCACCCACACTGAACCACTGATGCGCAGCAAGGATCAGTGCCCAATCGTGAGGGTGTCCACTGTTCACTGCCTCATTTGCAGCTCAAAAGGAATTGGAAATCAATGGACCAAAAGATATTTCAACCTAAAAGTCACACAAGTTAATGCTGACAGATCAGCCGCGGTCACCTCCCTAACACTCTCCTGCTGTCTAGTCCGGGTTGGTTACTAGATCCATAGGAAGAAGCAAAAAAGACACTCACTTTTACACAACTCGGGGATATCTGACCAGGTTACATTTTCAAGACAAGTACTGGTTGGCTGCGTTGCAGTGACATTCTCATACCCGGGGCGACAGATATAACGCACGGTGCTCCCAACAGGGTAGAAGCTCTTTCTCTCGTCCTCCTCTGACAGCTGAGCAAACCTGGCCCTCGCTGGGCTGCTACAGCTTCCTAGGAACAAAGATAACGCGCACAAAAATAGCAATAGAGACAGGGATTAAACACAAGTTGCATTTTTTAGCCTTCTATCATGCATCATAAGTCACAGAGAGACCTCCAAAGTCACCTACTTCAACCTCCTGGTGACTAGATGAACCATCCTGTGCCATCCATAATCTAAGACCTATGTTAGACCACCCAACACACACCCCACACCCCGACCTGCCGCAGGGAAAGCAAGGGCACCGCAGGAGCCGACGTCCCGCTTCTATGAAACGTAGTTGTGGGTCAGGCAACATAATACTGTCAACGGGGCTGATGAATAAAAACGCGGTGCTAGCTGCAAAGGTTCAGGAACAAGCGTGGTACGAAGAGACAGCAGGACCATCAGGGAATGGCACTCCGCGGTCCATCACCTACCTGGGTGGCTGAAGAAAGGGGCTGCTTTTCTTCCATAGTTGAGAAGCGTGGACCATGACACCTAGTCCAACCCCCTGCTCCAGGCAGGCCCGGCCCCACCTGCCTCTTACAACCCGCCTGAGCATGCAGCTTTGCTGCTCCAGGGGAAGGAGGCAGGGGCCAGAAAGCAGCAGAGCCCGGGCAGGATTTGAGCAGAGCTGGTCCCTGGGGAGAGGCTCGTGCGGGGCTACTCACGGTCGCAGAAGGGCTCCAGCGGGGACCAGGTGGAGCCGCGCAGGCACAGCCGCGTCTGCACCATGCCGGGCAGCTTGTGCAGCCCGGCCAGGCACTCGTAGGTCACGGACGCGCCCTCGGGGAAGCTGGTGGCGGGGTCGGCGGGGCGGGCGCCGCGCACCGGGGGCGGGGGCCCGCACTCACCTGCGCGGGAGCAGAGCCGGTTGCAGCGGGGCAGCCCCGGCCCCGGCGCCGCCGCCTGCCCGCCCGCCTTCCCCACTCACCGCCCGCGCCGGGCAGCAGCGCCAGCAGCAGCGCCAGGAGCCGGAGCGAGCCCATGGCTAGACGGCTCCAGCCCGGCCCACGCCGGCTGCAGGGCTCTTCGCAGCGTGAGCCCGGGGCTGCCAAGCCCTTCACTCCCCGGGCAGCAAGACCCAGCGAGGGAGGAGTAAGGAGCTACGTGGACACAGGCTTCCCTCTGTCCTTTTTGGGAGAAATTCCCGAGGTTTTAGGTAATTCTTCTGGCTGCTTCCCAGCGTATTCTTGTGGAGCCAGGCAAGCCCTCGGGATGCACCGGCGCGGCCACGGCGGAGGAGGCTCCGCACTTGCAGGGGAATAAAAGTAGCTCCTGCAGTGTGGATGGCCACTGGTAAGCCCAGGTGTCGGGGGGATGCTGGCGGCGATGCTTTTTGCTCCTGGCACCCGGGGGATTTTTCTATTTCATCTCGCTTTGAAGTGCTGGAGCATTGCACGCAGGCGAGGCCAGAAGTTGCACCTGAGGTGCATCGATGCTTCTGCCAGTACTGAGAAAACCAGGTTTCTGGCTGGAGGGTGGGCTTTTTGTGCTCAGGGCACTGCAGATGCCAGACTGGGGGTCAGGGAGGACTTTTGTCCCTAAAAAAGACTTGCAGTGGTTCACATGTTCTTACCTGGCTCCACCATAGATTCATAGATGCTCAGGCTGGAAGGGCATGAATGAACTCATTATGTGCTGCCCATCATTGCAGTGGCAGTGAGGTGGCTTCCCCTGCATTCACCAAGCATGTTTCGGGTATGGTTCAGTGTAGCTGCAGAGGAGGTGTGAAGTGGCAGCCTGGGGAATCATAGGGCAGGTAGATGACCTAAGCACTGGATAGTGCAGCAATACCCAAGCCCGACCAACAGACAGAAAAGCTTGTTAGGGTTAAGACTGCATCTCTCTGTAGACACTGCTCCATGCTGAGCACTCCTTTTATTTTGAACCCACGCTGTTGTTATTACAAATCTGGATTTAATTGGACAGAAAGCCAGGTGGAGATATGCCTCAAATACTAGCTGAATCAGAGATGCAGATGTTGTAAGCAAGAGTTGCTTCATCAGAGGTTATGCTGTGGCTTTAATTAGCAATGTTAATAAATACCATTGTTAAACCATTTTATGAAAGCACATACACATGCACGCAATATGTGGCATTTGTCATACAGAACTGTTAATCCTGCCTTTGCTCACTGACCTTTCACTGTTGACAGTGGTAAAAGCAGGCTCTTGAAAGGGAATGCATCTTAGTAGACAAACTGAACTGGGCTGGGGACTAGAGCCTGACTCCTTCTCCTTTCTTCATCTGAAATGGTGCAGATGATTAGTACCTAGAGCAGCTGGCACAGGCAAGTGGTACTCCGCATGAGGAGCAGCAAGCAGAGACTTGGATTAACGGTTTATGAGTGAGCAGCATCTAGTGGTACTCATCTGCAAAGAAACCATACATTTTCCCTGAAGTGTGGTGATCGAGTTAGCAGACTTGCATATCTTCAAAAGTAGCAAAACACAGGTCAGGTTCAATTCTGAGCCCCCCCCCCCCGGTAATCGCAGAGTCTACCCTTGGGAAAGGGCACATATGCGTGTTGCTGTGGAGGGCACTTCTTTCTTCAGCTCTCGGGAAAGATGCTTAGGCACATTTAGCACATCAAACTTGCAGTTGCTGGGATGAACTCATCCCTACTTGCACTGTCTGGAGGATAAACCCTATGCAGTAGAATTCAGTAGCCCTTAAGTGATCCAGCAACCTACTACTTGCATGTAGGGAACATTTCTGGGTCTACTTCTGGGATCATTTGTTATTTAATGGCTGCTATTTTGTTTCTGTCAGCTCCTCCTGCTTTCTGTAGCCCAGGGTTTTAGTCTGGAAAGGAACTCAGCCCTGCTCTTTTCCTGAAGGACGGAAAATGACTTCAGTACTGCTGGACCAGCTGCTACATGTCTGTATGTACATCAAGGAAGCCAGCTGGCTCAGAAAATAATAGAAGGATTTCATAGTCAGTATGTCTGAAAAAATGGAATAGGAAACATTAACTGATTAGCTAGCAATGCTCAGATAACATTAGGAAGGCAGATAGGAGATACTGTCCATTTCTAACTACAGCTGTGTATCTCTCAGAAGAGCTAAGATTTAGTCCTGGAAGGGAATACCAAATAGCTATTTTTCTGTCATAGACAAATTGCAAGGAAAATTAATCCAATATGGAAGCACTAACCCATTTTTGATGGGCTCCAAACAGGAATGACTTCTGAAACAGAGGCGGCTGCTACCGAAAAGTCCTCCCTACTTATGCTACAGGCCAAAAATGTCCTCGTAGTCACACAGCAGCCTCCACTGGCTGGTCTACACCCAATGTACATGCGACCCCATGCTCCCAGATTCTTTAAACAGCGGCAAAAGATGGGAGATTAGAAATATTAGAATCGGATGTTCCCCTATTATTCCATAGATCATATCGGCACCAGTAACAACACGAGGGGGAATGGGATTTATGCTGGATTTAAAATTTTATTTGTTGCTGGCGAATGAATATTGCTTGATCACAAAGGTGGTGCCCAAAACTTTATTGAAGGCTAGCAGAAATCAGAGAGTCAAACACACACTCCCTATTATTTCCCATATGCATGTCAAAAAGCATTGAATATATATGGTTACGCTGAGCATACAGGAATTCTGGGCCATCCGCAGGACTGAGGTTGGCCAATGTAAACCTCCATCTAAGGAGGGTCCAAAGCTCATCTCACCTGCATGTTTACTTTCCTGCAATTCAATCCAGGTTCTCCTTGCTTGGTACGTTTTCCTAGATGAACAAATGATCTGAGTTTGACTCTATTTACTATTCCACACAAAAAACTCACCGCACAACCTGAAATACCTAGTTCATGAGTATGGACTTCACTTCACTAGCAGGAGAGTCAGGAAAGCAGGAGAGTCAGAAAAGCAGAAAACTCTAAACTACTGGCATTCGGCTCAATATAATCTGCTCCCTCAGCTACTGGCTAATCTTCCTCAGCCTACTGGGTGCACTAACACGTACTATGAAATCAGTTCCCATCCTCCTATGGACACTGCAGTTATACAAACTATATCCCAAGAAGGCTCAGTGTGTTATGACTTGGGTGCAAGTTTCAGGTATTTATCCTAGTTTTTTTATCTCCCGCTTCAGCTTCTCAATCTCCAGATACAGTTTCTGGACTTCCAGCAGGGACTTCAGTTGCACCAGGGGCACACCGCACTGCAGAGCAGCTCTGCTGTCAAGTACCACATCACACATGGCAGAACTGCCTTGCTTTCTCTAAAAAGAAAGGAAAAAGACGGTATGTGACTATGCTGCAGAAGATGAGGGCTTATTACCCTCTTAAGTGCACTTGCTTCTTTCTGCATCCAGATATGATTCTACACATGCCTGCCTCCAGTGATGGCCTTAGGGTTGCTGGGGCCCTGGGCAAGAGACTCATTTGGGGCCCCTTCGAGGCTTAAATTGTGATGATCTATGAGCAAGTCGGACATTTCCAATTTCAATTTCACTTTGCCCTATCCATGAAACTGCAACGAAAGAATCTTAATACAATATTGATAATACAAATATTCAGTGCAATTAATTTTTATTTTTAGGAAGTTTGGGGCCCCAGGCAGTAGACCGGATTGCCCTCCCCTAAGGCTGCTACTGCTGTCTCGTACCATCTGTGGCTGACATGGGGCCTCATATCCATGCAAGTCAGCAGTACTAAGCACCTCTGGGGAGGGTCTCAGCCACATTTAGGATCAGACATTTGGCCTGTAAGCTTTAGACAGAAACCATGCCTTCTCATGCATCTGTGCTGCACTGAGCACATTGGAAATTGCTCATTAAAGGGTCATCATATTGGCTTTGTACTGGGTTTCAAATAAATCAGAACACACACATGCTCACACACCCTATACTGATGTGATGTTTTATCAACCAAATTTGATACATTTTGTATTTTGCTTGGAGCTGTCACTACAAAATGAAGAAAACCTCTCAAATTAAGGGAGGAGATCAGGGATTTCTTTGCTTACAGATCAATGTATTTTTTCCCTTTCCATCTTATCCATGACACTTCTTCCTGCCTGGTCATGCAGCTCATCTTTTGAATGAAGCAAACATATTTAAGGACAGTTCAGACCGTTCTTGTCCCATGCTAGACCTTGGGCAGAGACTGCCTCAAGAAATCCCACCACACTAGGCCACTTACACACGTGGGGAACGTTGTCCAGTTGCCATCTGCAGAACAGGTAACTTTCCAAGTATCAGTTACAGGCAGGTACCAATGGCCTGAAAATTGGTATCCCGGAGAGCACTTGAAAGAGACTGTTTCATTCACTTTGTACCACGGTTTTTCACTCGTGGGGTTGACCATTCTTCCATTTTCCACTTTTGGCTTTGGGCACTGGACTGAAAGGAAGAGGCACAACAGAAGGCAGATCAGGAAGAGAAGGGGGAGATAGCCCACAAATGCTGCTTGCTGCCTCTAGCACAAAGCCATCCCCCCTCCTCTCCTCCCACCTTACGGTTGATTTCACTGCGGCTGTTTTGATTTCAATGAGAAATAAGCCCCACGTAACATCACCAGATCCACAACGAGTCTCTCGCTCGAGAGAGAAGAGGATCTACGCTTCAGTGAGGAATACATGCTGATGTGACCTGGAGCTGCACCTGTACAGTACCTACCAGAAAGAAGCCCAGGAAGGGCTGGACTGAAATCCCATCTAGTCCTTTGTCTATCAGGTATTTTGTGGCAGCATCACCAGGGTCTATCATATGCTGCAGTCGATGGTTCTCTATAAATACCTCAAACAGACACTTAGATACCTTCTGCTGCCATACAAAGCAGACGGGACCTGGGCCCAAACTCTTGTTTATACAATGGGCTTCAGCGTGAAGCTCCCATTTCACTGCCAATGAGAGTTAGGCCTGAAATCTAGGAGATCTCTGGGAATCAGCTCCTTCACTCCTTCCCTCCCTACAGGCACAGCAATCACCCTGGGACCACGTGTATTGATCTTCGCTGGAGGAAAGGCCAGGTCAGCACCGGTGGCTTCAAACCTATGTATCCAAGCATATGGTAAGCTTGAAACTCAGGTCACTGAGGGAGTCTAGCTGGAGAAGGGCTGATCCTTGTCAAAGTGACTCAAGGGCTGTCTGGAGGCTCCCTGCAGCTTGGGAAGTCACCCCTGCTCATATCGCTGGTCAGCATCGATACTTACCTGGCTGACAAGTTGGCGCAGGAGAATCCCATGTACTGTCTTCCTGGCACCAACTTTCTGCATTGCCATACATCCTGTAGCCTTTGTTGCAAGAAAACTGCACGGTGGCTCCATACAGAAAAGCAGTTCTGTTACTGATTGTCCTTCCATTGTGAACCACTGGCATGGGGCAGCGAACAACTGAGGGTGGTCAACAGATGTCAATGTTAAGGTAACCCAGACTCAGGGGACACAAGAACATCACAGTTTGTTAACTTTTTTTTTTTTTTTTATAGACCTTTGTATTTAAAGAAGGTATTTTATATCTATAGAAGCTTGCAGACTGTTTCTTCCTGCATTGGATTTGTTTTGGACTAGGACTATAAAAAAAAAAAAAGCAATACGGTCACTGGGCATGACTGAGAACACTGCTCCGTGCTCTTCTCCCCACTGCTACGTCAAGTTGGCTGGGGCATTCCCATGCTTTTTCCAGTTCTGCTATACTTGGAACTCTTTTTACATGACCAGGGTTGCTGAACAAGATGCTCTGTTTGGATTCTGCATATGGGCTTTAACTCCCAAGGGCTCTTTTTCCTCCTGCACATCACACCTCCCGTATCAGGAATGCATCCGTGCAATTCTGCCCAGGAATGCATTAGATCATTGCTTCCTACAAATGTGATAACCACCCGATCTTCCTGCACAGCACGATCTCTAGTCACTACCTTTGTTTAATGTAGCATGATGCAGAAAGACTCACGTTTGCACTGTGGGGCAGGGCCACTCCAGGTCACATTTACCCCATTGTCTGATGTACAGTAGATGGAAGACTCTCCAATCAGGGATAAGCCCTCAGCACAGCTGTACGTGACTTTTGATCCATAAGAGTAATGCCCCTGGCCGATGCCAGAGTGCTTGCCTTTGGTGATAGCTGGAGGTGGGCCACAGACTACATGGGGAAGAGAAAAGCAAAGATGTCAGGCTGGAGAGCACTCTTGCTGACTTGGGTGAGAGGCAGGGCTGGCTCCAAGGAGGTTGCAGGAGAATCCAACACCCAGCATTTATGTTGTGGGAAGATCTGCTTCAAGTTGATGTTCAGCTCTTTACAGAATCAGGCCCCCAGTCTGCAAATGGGCCCTTCACCTCCCAGGATCATTTGAACAAGCACCTGACCCTCCTGTCACTTATGAACCCCGCCACCAAGTCCCTCAACCGGTGGCTTAGCCCCTGACCTGCTACCAAACCTTCCCACAGCTCCTCCTCTTCCATATGAAGGGCAGTCTCCCCTGCCGCTCTCCACCCAAGCACAATGAAGTACAAAGACCGCGCCGAATTCTACAGTGCGGTGGAAGCAAGACTAAGGGAAGGATATGAAGTAAAAGAAATATTGGACTGAAAATTGGGGGGAGCGGTAAATTCTCCTGAAAACAACATCCAAGCGATACAAGAATCATCCCCTGAAAAAGGGCTGCGCACTGCAGCAACTCACACATTCAGTCCTGAGCTAGAAAAAGCCCTGGAGATGAGACAAGAAGGGAAACCCCTGAGCTGACCTCCCTCTCCCACCCAGTGCACTCATTTTTACTTACCTTTATCACAGAAGGGCAGTGGAGGATGCCAGGTCCCATCACCCCCACAGTGAACCGAGGAACTGCCTCTGACGACGTAGCCGAAATGGCAGTTAAAGTCGACACGGTTTCCAAACGTGTGTTCCTTTCTACTGGCCGAGATCAGTTCTCCATTCTCAATGGTTGGGTTTGGACAGTACAGCTCTGAGAAACACCAGCAGACAAATATTTTACGATGGGGTGGGGGAAGGTTTGCAGTAGAGAAGATTTCTATGATTGAGACTTTTTTGCCGGGAGGATCCGAAACCTTTGACGGACCCTGGTATATCCACAGGTCAATAGGTGCAGAGAAGGGCTGCTAGGATGAACAGAAGGATGGAAGAGGCCTCAAGAGGTGACTAAAAGAGCTTGGCTTTTTATCAAAATGAAACAGGGTGCAATGACTCAATGGGGCTGGAAGGAACCCCACAAGATCATCATGTCCAGCCCCAGAGGGACTGCATTATCCACCTGCCTGCCTCAGGCAGGAACTGGCTTCCTGATGATTTAAGGTATCCACCCATTTCTTGGTTTACAAGGTAAGCGGCATCAGCCCATTTATAGTTGCAGAGCCGAACACAGCCCACCCTATGATTCCAAGATTTTGAATCTTATTCGGTATTTCAGAATCACCCTAGGCCTCAGTCAGTATAATCCAGGAGGGCTGAGAGGCTAGGAAATGCTACACACGGGGAGAAAGACTAGTTGGCAATATGTTTCTAAGTGTTTGAGGCTGCTCAGAGGTCCGGTGCGTTTGAAGCATCCCCACCCACAAGGGATCAGAGAGAAGACTGTGGTGAGGAGAAGAGTTGCATAGTGAATTCAGTTTGTCACCTGGCCCTGCTATCACCATGTACCCAGTACATATAAACTCCTGCACACAGTCTCATCATCAGAAGTGCTGAACACCCAGAACTTCAAGAGGTCTGCCAGTGCTCAGCACCTCTGGAAATCCAGCCCCAAGGGTCTTAGGAGAAATAGCTCCCAAAACCAGTGCCGAGATCGCAGAGCAGTCAAAACAAAGACAATTAAGGTTAAAAAAAAAAGAGGCGTTACTTACTCTCACAAAACTCCGGGACTTTGGACCATGTGAAATTGCTAAGACAAGTAATCCTGGGAATTACTCCAGGGATCAAGGCGTAACCGGGTCTGCAGGAGTAGGTGACTGCAGACCCTACCGGGAACTCTTTTCGAGGAACCTGGTTAGTATTGTCAATGACTGGGGGGTAGAAGCAGCTACCTGGCAATGCAGAAAAACATAGGTATCTATTAAACCCACAGGTAACCGTGAAACATTTTGAGGAAGAAGCCTCTATTGCAGGCGGAGACATAGCCATTAAAAATCAGTGGCTTAAAGTCTGCCCTCATCAAGACATGCCTAAATATACTTACTACTCTGAGCACAAAACGTGTGCAAGAAACAAATAGCAAGCAGCGACAAGCCTGGCAGCTGGCGTGTGGGGTCAGCCCACGCTTGAAATCAAGTGGCAAAATGTGACCTTGTTTGCAAATCACACAATGACTTTAACCATAAGATTTGTCCCTTTACGAAGAGACACAATCCAACAATGGTCTTGTTATAAAATTCTACTTCTACTGTACTTCTTGAAGGCTCCTTGCGCCCTACGGGCATCAGAGCCTCACAAGACCCTCTCATTTAAATCAGAGGCAAAACTAATAATCAATAATAATCAGTAATAAAACTAATTGACGGAACCCAAACTCAGCACCCAAAAGGATAATGTCAACATTTATGTGTACGTGTCTCTTTTGAAGACAGATAACCTATATGGCCATGTGCAAGCAGATGGAAACATAAAAGAGCATTGCTGCATTTAACTACTGATAAAAATCAGTGACAAAAATGCATTTCTAGTATAGAAGTAACAAAAATGACCCCATCCTTTATACTTACCCAGGCTACAAACTGGTGGCTGAGGACTCCACCTAGTGTCAGATTGGCACCAAATCATTTCGCTCCCCCTAATGACATACCCAGGATCACATTCAAACGTGATGTTGCTCTTATAGATATAATTCTGGCTGAGTGGAGATTTCAGTCTTCCGTTCTCAACACGTGGGGCTGGACACTGAACCGCTGCAGGACACCAAGTCAGAAAGATTTTGCATGGGTTTTGGTTGCTGGGCACATCTAACAACAATCATCCTCCCCACCCACACCCGGGTCAGGCAAGAAGGAGTAACATTACTTGGGGGATGGAGAAACGGAGAAACTGTTGGCAGAGAAGTAGAGCTACTGGTCCAAGACCACAGAAAAAGATCAGGGCAGAACAAGTGTTAAAGTCTCCATTTCTCAGCCTTCTGATCGCAGCACATGTCCTCCTCCTACCTTGCTATTGCTCAGAGTAAGAGCTGGTGTGCCAGAGAACGGATCACACCAGAGCTCAGCATTTGGATTCAACCTACACACAGAAGGGCATAGGAGAAGTCCACGTGCAACTATCCTGGCAGTCTTAAATGCCATGGACCAGATGGCCTTTGTTCCCTCGTGTCCCTGCTCAGTCAGGACAAGAGGGTGTCTCCCACTTTTTGGGCTCAGACTGCTCCCACAAACGCATCAATACTGCATGCTGCAAGGGATACTGTCGGGATGGGTAGACTGGGGACCAGGAACCAACAGGTAGGTCAAGTGCAGGTGGGAAGGAAATCTATGGGATAAAAAGCTCCAGCATCAGCTGGGATGTGGATCTCATAGGCAGGCACCAGAGGAGAGATGAGCATGCATCTCAGGGGAGAGGTTGTTGGAATGGTTTAGGGCTCATTAGGATCACAAGTGGCACAGCAGAATGTGGATGCCCTAGGAGGTTTTATTGCAGCTGACTATTCACCAGTCTCTTCCACCTTTCTGTGACACAGGGGGTTGTAGAGCAAGGCAGAATGAATCACCTGCACACTGCGGGACAGGGCCGCTCCATGCAGCAGCTTCATCATCACCAGTCTCGCAGTGAATGGAGGCCTCTCCCTCAAGCTTGTAACCTTTGAGACATCTGTATGTCACCGAGGATCCAGTAGAGAAATATCCCCTGCCTGGGTGGCTGTGCTGCCCGTTTTCAACACGTGGGGGTGACCCACAACCTGGAACATGACAGAGAAAAATACCACATTTACAGATGCTAAGCATGCTCCAAAAAGGGAACAAGGCCGTTTAGGGAACTCGGGGGTTCCTGATGGCACATTTGCAAAGCCCGTGGTCCTCCCAGAGCGTGTGCCCCTGTGCACTAGATCTGTGCAAGTCTGGCAGCCCTCAGGGTTCATGTCTGCAGGGCCTCTGCTGCACTGGGGAGAAAAGGATGAAAAGATCTCTGTACTCACCTGCTCCATGGAGGTGAAGAATTGTTTCCTAGTGTTTGACTTTGGTGATCTGAAATCACCCAGGGCTTCTCAGGATTTTAAAGCAGAGACCCTATTCTTTCTCTGTGTTTGGAAAGATCTGAGCACAGTGCAAGAGTTATAGTGTGGGAAGCTGTCTGTCTGCTCCTAAAAGAGGAGATCTCCCAGTGACACAGCTTCCCCTTTTATACGCACCTGGAACACACTCAGGTATTCTGGGATCCCAAAAGCCATCGTGTCTGCAGCGAATCTGAGTAGAGCCATTGACGCCATACCCGGCATCGCATTCAATGGTAACAGCATCTTCATATGCGTATTTCTCTTCTCCAGCTTTCGGCAGCGGCGCATACGTTCCATTTGCAATTTGTGGAGGTGGACACTGAACTCCTGGGAAGCAGCACCAAGAACAAGGGAGAGGAATAAGAGCCGGAGTGCCGGGGGCAGCAGGCTCGTGCTCTCAGGGAGGCGGCATTTCCCCGGAAGGTCTGAGGAGGTTCATTTTTTAAGTCAATTCTTTTTCCTGCCGCGAATGGGGCAGGCCTGTCCTGTGGGTCACGAACTCTCAGTGCCTCTTCTGTAGCAGGCACGCGGTCCAATGCTGCTGGCTGGGGACATTTGGTCATCACCGGTCAGAACGATTGTGCGCCACCCACCCGGCGAGTACCGTGCTGTACCCAGGTTGAAAGGATGGGAGCAACAAATATCACCCCCAATGGAGAACTACAGTCCTGATTTTTCATGTTCAATTAAAGTAGCTAGAAAAAAAGCAGTGACTGCCCAATCCTCCTTTCTTAGCTCACCAGTATCCAACTGCTGATTAGATGTATAGCCTCATAACAGCCAATAATTCTGCTCACTTATAACAAAGATTATTAGGGAAAAGGCTGACATACTTACTCTGACAAAAGTTTGGTACTTCAGACCACGTAAAATTTTGCAGACAAGTAACACGCCCCTGGGTGATTCCATTGATGAACTCGTAACCCCTGTGGCAGCCATACATCACCACGGTCCCAGGTGGAATCAATTGGCCAACGTAATTCTTTTGGAAAGCATGAGGAATGTTAGGTGGCTCCTTACAGCTCTCTAAGAGTTCAAAAAAAAATTTTTAAAAGAAGAAAAACCAGCATGAGGACACAGAGCACTATACCTCCTCTGTGAGCACGTGCAAGAAACATAGCTGTAGAGAAATCACAGGCCTGTTGAAACAGGTGACAAAACTCCTGCTGAAAGCACTGCAGACCGGATTTTGCCTTTTCATCCTTGTAGTTCTAGCCCCTGCCTTCTCCTTAAGTCAATGGTAAAATGGGTTTCAATGCGAAACCATGGTGGCTTCAATCCTGGATCAGCTTCTCAGCTGTTGTAAATACATGTAGCGCCTTTATTCTAGTTATACAAAAGGTACTAACATGAGGGATATCTGGAAGATAGACAGTATCTTGGTTGGCATTGGTTTAAAAAGGCAAAGTACTAACATCACAAAATTCAAGTTATTGTTTCTAGACAGTCAGCAATAGTGGTCCTCCCTGTATGGAGAATAAATTCTACTTGCAATCATAAAATGAAGGAATACACTAAAAAAATCAAGATTTTTGAAGATCAGCTGCCAGGACACCTGAAAGTGTTGTTTTGATTTTTAATAATTAAATCAGATGGAACAAATAAGGGTTTGTTTGCTTACTTGGTACCTTAGTATCTCCTTAAAGTAGGCAGATGATGGTATAGTGCGTGCCTGATTCAATTCCATTCATTTGAAGAACTAAGCACATTCAAAAAGAGGTCACGGATCAACATCACAGACAAGAATGTGCACAAAATCAGAGAAAGGTAGGGCAGCGCTTTAATTGGGCAGGAGAAAAACATGCCCAAATCCCAGCTGTCGGAGTGGGAAGGAATCGGGCATCACCAAACCGATGCAGCAACAAGAACAGGAACCTCGTCTTCCACAATGTGTTTCCGGGGACCCATATATGATCTCGCCCCCCAGGGTCCAGGCATCTCCAGGCAGAGCTCTTCAGAAGGATCTCAGCTTCCACACTGCAGACCACAACTTTGACTAGGTCCCGTCTCCCACCCCTACCCTCAGCTATTCACCTGCAGTCCCTGCGAGAGGCAAGTCTCCTAGTTCCTTTGCACAGAGCCCTATATAAAGTAGCAACATCATTGACTAAAAAAACCCAAAACCTGTGACTAATCTCACACACTGCTAGCTACCAGCTACCAAACAGCAAAAGACAATGCAGCCCCAACGTGAGTTCTCTCCTTGTGGGAGGAGGATGCGCACGGGGAAAGAGGCCAAAAAAGACTCACTGGGAAGCACCTTTGTTTGGTTGACGCATTCATTTTGGTGCATTTTTATAATATGGTTAAGCTGCTGTTCAGACTAAGCCAGTGGGCAGACTAATTGCCCGTCATTCAGGATAAGCACATACTTGCGACAAACCTGTCAGGGACCCGTGGAGGCCAAAGCAATTACAAACATGCAGGAGACCTTGGTGGACTCAGGGTCTAAGTGACCCAAATTCCCATGAACACTGGGAACTGCAGGAGGCATTTAGGCAAGACACCAGGATCTGGACAGGAGCTCCAGCGCCCGCCCAGGAGATGGGTGAAGAGCCACACAAGTGGGGAGGGCGACAGGAGAGGAAGGTGGAGACAAATATAAAAGAGCGAGGTTGACCCCCAACTCACCAAGAGCCCCCATTGGCAGCAGCACAAACACGAATGTCCCCAGGAGCTGCCAGGACCTGCAAAGAGATGCCTCCATGGTGCTGGGTGAGAGCCAAGGCTGGAGAGCAGGGCTGCCAGTGAGGGTGCTGCCTGGCAGGGCACTAGCCTCCCCTCACACTGAGCACAGCGCCACGCGACGGGGAGCCTGCCTCTCTCTCGCTGGGGGTGGGCACATGCAGAAAGGGGAAGCAGGAACACGTGCTGCAGCCCTGGGACTGGACAGGCAAGGGGGGGCCTGTGTGCTGCCCAGTTCCCTTTGCATTGCTGTGCCCGCAGCACATAAGTTGCAGGGGGAAGCACTGGACATCCCTGTGGTTGGGGCAGTAACAAAGGGCTGCAGGTGCCCTAACTGCATCAGCAGAGCATGAAGGAGGGCAGAGCCACTGTGGGATGCACATGCTGCTGCTGCCAGGGGTGCTGTGTGCAGAGCAAGGCATTGCCCGTGCCAGGTGTGCACAGCCAAGGTGTCTCCCGGGATGGGAATGCAGCATGGCCTGCATGTGGGCACACACACATAGCACCACTGGGATAAAGCAGCTCTCCTCCTGCTCTACCCCTGCCAGAACAACGTCTTCAAGCCACCAGGAGTTCTCACACACAGGAGGCTGTTAAAGGCTCCTTCCTCCTTATTTGATAGACCAAACATCCCTGCTGTGAATCACCTCGCCTACTCTCATGACCCTAGAGGTGTAACCACTGCGTGATCCCTGGCTCTCAAGAGTGGCAAAAGATGGGAGGTGCTGCAATCCAGCGTTCCCCCCCGTCTCTCCATAGATCAAATTGGTACCCGCGGTGAAAGGGTAGATACCTCACGAATACGCTGCCTTACCCATCACTTCAGCCCTGATCAGCTTGAGGTGGGAGAAGCCAGGCCAGTCTCTACGGCTCACTCAGCCCTTAGAGGCATCGCTGCAACTTCTGCCCAGGCTTTTGGAGCTATTAGTGCTTTCTTCCTAATCAAGAGACCCATTGCTTAAAACACAATGGCATCTCTCCGCTTCACAGCAAATGGAACAAGAGTTACAAACCCACGACAAGCAGGTGTTAATGCAATGGCATTTTATTGGAATGCAAGAGTGACCAAAAAGCAACTTAATCACAAAGGTGCAGGCAAGAAAAAAGCCCTCTCATTTCTTGGGCAGTGAGACAATAGCTCATCTCATCCTTCCTGTGCAGGCAAAGTTTCACCACGTACTCTTATTGTGTGCATGGTGTTGACAGACATCTAATCAGGTGCCAATCAAATGTAGCTCTATAAAAAGCAGGCAGGAAACCTGCAGATATTTTGAAAGCCAGACTCTAGGAGAGAGACTGGGTTTTGCAACCCCTCGTGTTTTCAAAGTAAAACACAGCGACATCTATGCCACTCTTAAAATGCACCGATTATATCGGTTCTAATTCACTGCGATTAAATACGAGCAGCGGTTGGTTGTGTGATGTCTGCAAGAGGGAAGGTTGCTAGTGTGAGTTTCCACTTGCAAAGGATCAGAACCGTGTCTCACTTAAACGTTTACTTCCATGCAATTCAGTCAAATCTCGATTAACCACCTGCCCCTCCCCCTAAAAGATAGAGCGTGATCTAAAATACCTATCGTGTGGTTGGGAGGCTCAGACGTGTGAGAGGAGGGAAGGAGCAAGAAAATCCTAAACAACTGGCATGAGAAAACCTAATCCTGGATGCAGCAGGCACTGCACTCAGGCCTACCCGGAGTATTAGCACAAGCTGTGAAATCAGGAAAGAGTTCTGCTTTGCACACCCCGATCTCATGAACTGAATCGAAAGAAGCTGTGATTGGTTTGATGCGGGTCACACGTCTGTGCTGCTCATTGTAAAAGTTTGATTTTGTCCTTCAGGCTCTTGACTTCCAGCTTCAGGTTTTGCATTTCCTGCAGGATCCTCACTTGTAACAGAGAACTATCACACTGCCGAAACTTCTTAACGTCATACGCCATCTTATCCACCTCTTCCTCTTTCACCTTTTTGGAAGAAAAAAGAAACAGAGGACACATGATGCTGCTGCAGGATGCAAGGGCTTCTCCTCAGGTACACCTGCTTCCTTTGTCCCAGCCACGACCCTGCACTGAACGTGCGCTCGTCTCTCACTGCCTGTGTGCGACAGGGCCTCATTCTGGCGCGTGCTGTGCGCTCTCATTTCCTACAGCTAACTGGAAGTTGACAGTACTAAGCACCTTTGGGAGAGGTCCTGAGCGACCTTCAGGATCAAAACACTTGGACTGAGCTCCTTACACAGCAGTCATGGTCTTCCCACACATTTATGCTGCATTGAATACACTGGAAGTTGCTTACTAAATGGCCATAATATTGGCTACATCCAGTGCGCCGGGGGAACAGACTACATGAACACACAAGCTCTCCTGCCTGGCTGCTAATTTTATCCACCACATGTTACACCTTTTATATATTTAGTGGAGCTGGTATTACATAGGAAGAAAACACTGTCTGCCTCCTTTCCATTATATCATGCGCTGCTCCCTCCACGCTCATCTTTGAATGAAGTGAGCAGGTAAGAAGTAACGGCAATTAGAAACACAGGACAACTGGACGGGAAGGGGGCTCAGGAGACATGGAGGCCAGCCTGCATTAGCAGGCAACCATTAACTGAAAGCATCCATTTTAAACCCTCATATGCAATGACAGTGCACAACGCCAGGACGATATGACAAGATGCCACAGGTAACAGCGGTGGGAACAAAGGCACTGCCCTTGCCCCGTTCACTGCTGCGACAGGGAAACAATTGCTTAATTAAGTTCTGAGGATCCTAGGAGAAGGACCGTGCGCCACGCTGCAGAGAAGGGCAACAAGCTCCACGGGCTGTGCCAGTCTGGCCAGAGGGAAACATCCCCCCCCGACCCCAGACGGGGCAATTGGTCTGATGCTGAGCAGAGGAGCGAGACCCTCCAGGCAGGAACCTGTGAGGCTTCCCAGACCCAGCAGAAACACAATCACACCCCAATCAAAACCTTCAGCCTTAGCTGTGCCCAATGTCCACTGCTGAAGAGGGTGGGAAAAGCCCTTCAGAAACCAGTAAGGCATTCACAAGAGGAAGACCACTTTCCTGACCGTCAGCGAACGCCCATCACAAGCCCTGAAGCTGGGGATTGCCAGACCAGAACCAGGGGAAAAACCCAACCACACTAGGGCACTTACACATTTGGGGATCTCTGTCCACCTGCCGTCAGCAGAACAAGTGATCGTCCACGTGTCAGTCGTAAACAGATGCCAGCACCCTAAGAATCGGTGGTGCTCAGGGCAGCTGAAAGTAATGGTTTCATTCATGCTGTACCACGGTTTTTCAACCTGCTTGCCCGTCACTGCTCCATGTCGCAGGTCTGGCTTTGGACACTGAACTGAAAGGAAAAGGTGCGACAGGCGGCACATCAGTGAGAGGACGAGAAGATGCAAAGGCAGGATGCCTGAAACAGGGGTATTTCCTACAGCAGCTTTGACTTAGCCTGGAAATAGGCAGAGATGGGAAATGAGTTCAGCGAGGGGCAGAACGCGACCCCGTCCCCTGCTGTGGATGCCTGCGCTTCCCGGGCAGAGCTCACCAAGCCCCTTTCTGTACTGCAATGCCCGCTTCTCTTTCAACACCTCTGTTAGGCACCAACGCCACACGGCAAGAGCCTGAGGAGCCCTCGCCATTCTCCGTGCTGGCAGGGAACAGAGCGAGGAGCAATGATCTCAAGCTGCAGCAAGGGAAGTTTAGGCTGGATCTTGGGAAGAATTTTCTCCAGGGGAGGAGAGTAAAGCACGGGAACAGGTTACCCACAGAGGCAGTGGAGGCTTTTAAGACCCAGCTAGACAAAGCCTTGGCTGGGACGATGTAGTTGGGGCTGGTCCTCCTTTGAGCAGGGGGTCGGACTAGATGTGACCTCCTGAGGTCCCTTCCACCCTCATTTTTTAGGACTCTACTTGCTGGTATTGACTCAGTTACAGAGCAAATATGCACAGCTTTGCAGATTTAAGCATGGGTATCTCAGGGTCAAGAATAGGCTCTTTCCACAAACAGGAAAGCATATCAGTCAGTAACGCTAGCTTTCCATAAGGCAGAGCACTCGCCTTGGATGCTGGGACCGCGTGCTTTTTTCCCTTCTTACACGAGGGTTTAGCTGTTGGCAGACTGAGCGGTGAAAACACCGAGTCTGCCACTGCCTAAACCGCTGCAGGGCCTCAACAAGCCATTCAGCTCTCCACGCTCTAGTTTCCTCCCCTGTAAAAGGGGGATGATGATGTGGACAGATCATGCGATGATGCGTGATCAATCATGCCTGCTTTTTCATATTTGCAGTGTTCGGGCCAGGGGCGAGCCGGGCCCATCTTGCGCACGCGGGCTGTGGCCAGCAGCCCGGGCACGCGGGGCCGGAGAAGACCGCGGCAAGCTAGAATTAGTTACAGACGTGTAGTGGTTGATTTAAAGATAGTTTACTTACACCAAAGATGGTCGCGGTGTAGGCTGGACAGTTTTCCAGGCACAGCTCCGCTTAAATCCTCGTTAGAGGACTACGACAAATTCGTTCTAGCCCCGGAGTTGTTGAAGCTCCGCGGGTTCGGTTCGGTTCCCTCCCACGGAGTTGTTAAAGCTCCGTGGGTTTGAATCTTTAGTATACAGGAAAGGGATATGTCTAGGATTGCGCTCGGCGACGGGGAGAGGCCAGAGGCTGTTTAGACCTCTGTTGCCTTTTAAGAGACGCGTTGGGTCCGTAAGGGTCCGCAGCGCTTAGAGATCTTCACACAGCGTGAAGATCCTCCTCCTGGTGACTTCTCCAATTTCTCTCTCTCTCTCTCCAGTTTCTCTCTCTCCGACTTGGGCGGAAACCACCCAAGCTCTTTATACGGCTAGCAAGCCAATCGCTAGCCGCCACGTGTGCATGTATTAGAACCGGCCAATAATGTGGCACGAATTCTCATACAAGTGGCGGGAACTCCTTGCACCGAGCATTTCTTGAATGCAAAAGAAATGCACCATGCAAAGAAAGCTTCAAATTGGTGGGAAATTCTCCGTTGCACCGGGGTTCTCTTCTGCAGCAGAAAACTCTACCGTGCAAAGAAGCTGCAATTTAGCGGGAAAATAGTTTAGCAGTGCCGAAGCACACACAAACAACAAATCACAACTTTGGGTTGTGACACGCAGGTGCTTTTTTTTGGCAGCATGCAGCTGGGGCAGCTTTGGGAATGCAGGCTTAGCGATAATTAGTACTTTGCACATTAACTTCCTGACACCTCTTCAAGGCGTGTCATTTACTGCCTCCATTTACCTGATGAACAAACTCCAAGTGACACTGCGTCCAGGACAGGCAAGGGAGGGTCCTTAGCTCTCAGGGTTGTGTTCAGAGGCCCCTCTCTCTCCCCATCTCCATGTCCCTGATCTGCCCCTTGCAGGCACCGTTCTTCAGGGTCTGCACACGTGTGACGGAGCAGTGGGTGATCACTGAGACTTACCCAGACGACAAGACGGCAGAGGTGGATTCCATATGCTGCCCTCCTGGCACTGGCTCTCTCTGCTCCCATCCATCATGTAGCCTTTGCTGCAGGAAAACTGCACAGTGGTGCCATATAGGAAAACATGCCTGCTGGTAGTCATTCGTCCATTTTCAATGACTGGTCTGGGGCAGCGAACCACTGAGGATACACAACCAAGACATGAGGCTCACGACTAAAACAGGGAACAATAGACACCGAGACCATTCAGGCTGGCAATTTATCTTAAATGTTAGCTGAATTCTTGTAGGTTTTTGAAAGAGTTCACTTCCTTGGACAGTTACAGAAGACTGTGACATCCTGTACCAGAGCTGGGAAGACGTTGGGAAGATGAGCAGAGCCGAATTACAATTGTAAGCCCGGTGGGTTTGTGGGTGAACACAATTCAACACTATTACCTCCAGCCTATGCTCTCGGTGAGAGGTCAGGTCACAGGCTGTTCTGACATACTCTCTCAATATGGTCTGCAAAGGGGACTGCATGCCTAAAAGGATGATATTAAGGCAACTGTTTTGAAACCAGACCTTGACAGATGCATCAGCTGGGCAAGGGAAGCAACAGGTGGGAATGAGGCTCTAGCACCAACTAGGCCTGGGGCTCCAAGGCAGGTTGCCCAGAGGAAGAGAGAACTGACACTGTTGTGAACATTTCTGTGTGTGGGAAAGAGACATTCCCAGGAGGGGACACGGGACACTTTAGCCCAGCGACTCTCAGCCAAGGCGCTACAGTACCCTGGGGTGCCTTCAGCTCCTTTCAAGGGTGCTGTGGGGTGCCAAGCAATGCTATCACCATTAGGTTCACAAGCAGGATCCACAAGATAACCCCAGAGATTTCAAACACAAGCCCACAGCTGTGGGCATTCTCAGCTCTTTGCAACAGAAAAACTGCTCTGTTATCTTTCTATAAGCAAAGAAAGAGTGAAAATGAAGCGCTGGTATTTTCCAAGGTGGGCCTGGAGTCAAGCTGGGGATGTCCTGTCTCTAAAAAGGTTGAGATCCACTACTTTCAATGGACGCTTTCGGTGGGGCACTTCCCTAGATGCTCTCTAGCTGCACGTGAGATCAGTATATATGAGTCCAGCAAGTTCCTTGCTTACGGCTGTCCAGCCATTCAAGGACACCATCCATCCCCCGCACTGCAGGGAAGTCCTGCCAATGCTGAAACGCTTGCTATGAAGATGAGGGCTGTCCCCAGCAATACCTCCGCCCAACCCACGGGGATGAGAGAGAGCCATCTCCCCTTGCACAGCCCACGACACAGGGGGAGCTGCTGAGACGGGCGGAGGGCTCTGCTCATTTTCAGCCCCGTTTGCTAAAACACCGGTCCCCAAGAGCAACACAGGAAAACTCACTTGCACAGCGCGGGGCAGGCCCGCTCCAGGTCATATTTAAGTCCTCGCCCGAGGTACAGTAGATGGAAGACTCTCCAATCAGTGACAAGCCCTCGGCACAGCTGTACTTAACCTCCGAGCCATAGAAGAAATGTTCCTTGGTGCCGCCAGAATGCTGCCCTCGCTTAATATCTGGAGGGGGCCCGCAGGCTGGAAATGGAGAAGACAGTAAAGGTGGCAGGTTGGAGAGGCCCCATACTGGTGTGACCAAAGGTCAGGACAGGCTCCAGGGAAACTAGGGCAGTCACAGGAGTATCCAGCTCTTGGCGCTTATATGGCGGGCAGATTCCCTTCAGGATGACACTCAGCTTCTGGCAAGATCAAGTCTGCCCATCGGAGCTGCTGACTGCTCCCACAGTCATCTGCGCCAGCGCCCAAACCTCCAGGGTCAAACCCCCGACCTGCCACCGAACCTCCAGACAACTCCTTGATGCACAGGCCGATCCCTCCACCCCGGCCGGATGAAACTGTGGGAATTACAGAGAACACTACAACCGGGTAGAGCCAGAACTAAGAGGAGGAAATAAAGAACAGGAAATATTAGTCTGATAACGAGGAGGAAAGCTCATCGAACGGGATCTGCGGTGCGTGGAAGACGGTTGGGAGCTCCATCAGCTGCCACGTTTCATCGTCAGCGGGAGAAGGCATGGGTGATAATACCCACCACTTGCCCAGCACTTCAACGTGGAGCAGTTCCTCTGAAACAACACCTCCTCATACGAGTGCTAGAAGCAGATTTGGCTTCTTGCTGCTCTTCCCAAGTTCTGGGGAGTGGGGGAATGAGTCACATTTATATTCACCTTTATCACAAAAGGGTACTGGAGATTTCCAAGTCTCATCAGGCTGGCATTCAATCGAGTTGGGGCCAATGAGGACATAACCAGCATTACACCGAACCTCAACAGTGCTTCCAGGCGTATGCACCATTTCAGGGCTAGATACCAGTGTCCCGTGTTCAATATGCGGGGATGGGCACGCAGGCACTGAGAATGATAAGAAAACAAAGTTTTTTCAAGTCAAAAGTTTAAACTAGTAACTTTTTAGTAGTACAGGCACTGTTTGCTAGCCAGGAGGAGCCAAGCCTTTGGACTGAAGCTGGCAGGCAGACTTCGTGGCGTGAGCAGGGGCCACCACCCCTGCAGTTTTCAGCCCGCTGCGCCTTAACACACACAGGCGGCCGCTCCGCCATCATCTGGGATACCTAGCCCCCCCCGAAGCCATGTTCCCCTCTCGGGTGTGGTCCCCCCGGGACCTTCGGCCACTTGCCCTGGCCCACCTCCAGACCTGTCGGGACCCCAGGCCTCCGGCTCTTGGGTGACCCTCGCGGTGGGCCCCTGGCCCTTTTGACTCTCCTAGACCTGGCCCCAGCTTGGGCCAGTCAAGGGGACTCTCCCCTTTGGGCTGGGTCTCTAGCCCCTCACTCTGTCTCCGGGCCTCACTGTGCCACTACTCCCTATCTCCCAGGGGCAACCGCAGCACCACGCCCTGTACTCAATCCCTCTCTCGGGGTCCACCCTCTCTGGGCCCCTCACAAACACAGGCCCTCTGGGCCCCTCCAACAACACACAAGGGTAACCCACCCGGTGGTGGTGGGGGCAAGGGGTTAAGGCGCCCCGACCTGCCTTTCACCTGGGTGATAACTGGCCTGGCATTTCCTGGGGGCTCCTGGGAGCGCCACTGACAGCCCCACCAGGCCACCCACTCCTGGCACGGTGCAGTTTCAGGTCATGCCCAGGACCAGGAGCCTCCTGCCATCCCCATGCAGCTCCCCCTTACCTCCGGGTTGTTCTCAGCAGCCCTCCAGCCAGGCAATGTTGCTGCCTGGCCTCCAGCAGCCAAACTGCCTTGTTTATATAGGCAACCCTTGTCTCCAAAAAGGCTGCCCTCGTCAGGCACCTGGTGGCTGCCAACTCCAGGCCCTTGAAGTGGCAGGCACACACAGTGCACTGCCACAAACACATACGCGCAACATGAATTTTGCTTTCATGAGTTTGGGTTGAAGTTTCCCCCAAACCCCTGCACCGATCTTCTTGAACTTTGACAGACTTCATGCTCTCTACATCAACTACCACCCCAGCAAGCTTCATCCAAATCAAACAAAAAACAACAAAGTTGGAGATATTTCATTGATTCCCCATTATACCCTACAGACGGATCTCCGAGGCAGCGCTGAAGCTTCGGAGCCGCTTTGTCCAGATCGAAGTGGGAAGCCGGTCCAGTGCTCCGGATCAGATCCCTGGCATCCGAAGTGGCTAGATCTGAAGCCGGATTGAATAGCTGCCTACTCGCACAGACCTACAGGGCACCCCTTCGAATAACCAGCAACAACGACCACAAACGGACAAGGAGCAGATTTAGGTTGGACTTCGGGAAGAACTTCTTCGCAGTAAGGGTTGCCAGGATCTGGAACAGGCTCCCAAGGGAGGTGGTGCTCTCTCCCCTACCTTGGGGGTCTTTAATAAGAGACTGGACAAGCACCTGGCTGGGATCATATGGCCCCAGCGCTCTTGCCTGCCACTGGCAAGGGGGTCGGACTCGATGATCTGTTGAGATCCCTTCCGACCCTTACAACTATGACGCTATATCCGCCGAGTGGATTGTACACCACTGTTGTGGTCACACTCTTATGTTTCTGACCTGGGCAGGGGATAGGAGTGAGAATGCAGGAGTCTGGGCCAGTTCAACACTAAGGACCCACACACACACACACACACACACACACAGATAGCAACTCCAGTACACCTGTGGAACAGGAGGTCTCCAACCACCAGAACTTTCCCTTCTATACCCACCTCGGACACACTGGGGTATTGCAGGACTCCAGCTGCCACTTTTGTCGCAGAAAATCAAATCGTCACCGTGGAAGCCATATCCAGGATTGCACTGGATCCTAATGATATCCTCATACAAGTATCTCCTCCCCTCATCTCTTGTTATATAGAGTCCCCGTAGCCGAGGACCGAGCACCACCGTTCCGTGGTCGATGTGAGGACTTGGACGCGAAACTCCTGGGAAGCAAGAGTGAGAAATCAGAGCACAGGCGGCTAGTGGGAGCAGCCTCACCCTCCCAGGAACCTGGCATTTCCCTGCAGGTCTGAGGAGGTTCATTTCAAGGCAAATGGTTTCTGCCTGCCACGAGTGGGGCAAGCCTGTCACGTGGGTCAGGGATGTTCAGTGTCCCTTCTGCAGCACGCACCTGGTCCAGTTCCAGCTGGCCGGGTGCATTTGGTCCTCAACACGGAAAGACCACGAGCGCAGCACCTTTTGCGAGCACTGTGCTGCCTGTGCACCTCCTACCTCGGCTATTATCTGCTGCTATGGAATAGGGAGAGGGGGGTTGGGGGCAACCCACCAGGCCATGAGCATGTAAACTTCCTGGGGGAGATCCCTGAAGGCGCACGCAGAGTTTGTGATCCAGCAAAGGCAGCTTCTACTGGGGTTTGAAGCTACCTTTTGTGCCCTGCCTGTTCTGAACTGGTCATTAGTCTCCAACGAGGGATGGTCCTAAGGGCTTGTGCCCAGTGCATTCAGGACTTGAGAAGGGCCCTGGATCTCGGCTGTACGATACACCAAGACCTGATACATCCACCCGACACCACACCCTACAAGTGGGTATTTCTATGCTACAACAGAGCAAGCACACTTGGAGCGACTCTTTCTTCCTTTCTCTCACCCGCCCACCCTCACACTTTCAGCCACTCTGCTTTTGAGTATGAACCCAGCCTCCTTCACTGCTAATAACACTGCGCCCTAACTAGGCTAAGGAAATGGCAGATTCATATACTCACTCCGACACGGACTCGGAAACTCAGACCACTGAAAGTTACTTTGACAGGTAACAGTGAACTTGTTCTCTCCAGGGCTGAACTCATAGCCTGGCCAACAGGTGTAGGTAAACACAGAGCCAACTGGAAACTCGGTGCTCGGCTCTTCGCTCGAGAAAGAAAAGGAACGTTGCGTAATCCTATCAGTCATGGGGGGGTCATCGCAACTGCCTGGGGGGAGGAAAAACAGTTTAAGAACAAAATGAACGAGGAGCGATGGCTGCAGCTGGAGAATGCTCTACAACACCGGCACACGGGAAACGTATTTGACCCTGGAGCAGAATTTAGCGCAGTCACTGCAACGAGGCTGAGTAGCAAAGGTAACAACTGTATCCCCACTTGCTGCAATCTGCCTGCCCCGGAGACAGTCGCCTGGAGTTGAAGGCCGGAAGGACACGTGAGTAATTTCAGACCACACAACGGCCTCAGCTAGAATCCCTGTGTTCAGTGCAAAAGCCTTTGAGCTGCGGCGTCACGGGACTGCGTTAGTAACATCAGAAACGTGCCCGCCATCTGCACGGTGCAAGGGGTAGTCAGTTCAATGCACGGCCGCCTCCAAAAGCCCCGGGCGCTCTTATACCGAACCCACCCTGTGCATTTGCCTTCGGTGAGGACACGCAAGTCCTGCACCCAGATCCTGTCCTGAGATTTCTGACTAGCAGCTCAATATTACTTACACCAACTAGCAATTACATCCTCAGCTGCCCTGCTCCAGACACAACGACCCCATTCAGGACTAGGCGAAGGGTTGGTGATATTGCAAGTAAGGCAGGAAAATAAAAAAAAGATTCAGATCCTTTCTTACCCCGACCCCAGTGAAGTCAGCCCAAAGCTTCCAGTGAATTCACTGGGACCTTCTCCTTAAGTCAATGGTAAAATGGACTTCAATGCAAAACCATAGTAGCTTCAATCCAGGATCAGCTTCTCAGCTGTTGTAAATACATATAGTGCCTTTATTCTAGTTATACAAAAGGTACTACCATGAAGGCTATCTGGAACATAGACGGTATCTTGGTTGGCATTGGTTTAAAAAGGCAAAGTACTAACGTCACAAAATTCAAGTTGTAGTTTCTAGACAGCATTACAGAAGTCAGCAATAGTGGTCCTCCCTGTATGCTGGCCCAGAATGAATTCTACCTGGAAGTGTTGCTTTCATTTTTAATAAGTAAATCAGATAGAACAAGTAAGGGTTTGCTTGCTTCGTATCCTAGTATCTCCTTAAAGTAGGCAGATTATGGTATAGTGTGCGACTGATTCAATTCCATTCATTTGAAGAACTAAGCACATTCAAAAAGAGGTCACGGATCAACATCACAGACAAGCATGTGCACAAAATCAGAGCAACGTAGGGCAGCACTTCAACTGGGCAGGAGAAAAATATGGGGCCCCCACGCCGAAATCCCAGCTGTTGGAGTGGGAAGGAATCGGGCATCACCAAACCGATGCAGCAACAAGAACAGGAACCTCGTCTTCCACAATGTGTTTCCGGGGACCCATATATGATCTCGCCTCCCAGGGTCCAGGCATCTCCTTGCAGAGCTCTTCAGAAGGATCTCAGCTTCCCCACTGCAGACCACAACTTTGACCAGTTCCCGTCTCCCATCCCTACCCTCAGCTATTCAGCTGCAGTCCCTGCAAGAAGCAAGTCTCCTAGTTCCTTTGCACAGAGCCCTATATAAAGTAGCAACATCATTGACTAAAAAAACCCAAAACCCGTGACTAATCTCACACACTGCTAGCTACCAGCTACCAAACAGCAAAAGACAATGCAGCCCCAATGTGAGTTCTCTCCTTGTGGGAGGAGGATGCGCACGGGGAAAGAGGCCAAAAAAGACTCTCTGGGAAGCGCCTTTGTTTGGTCAAAGCATTCATTTTGGTGCATTTTTGTAATACGGTTAAGCTGCTGTTCAGACTAAGCCAGTGGGTAGACAAATTGCCCGTCATTCAGGATAAGCACATACTTGCGACAAACCTGTCAGGGACCCGTGGAGGCCAAAGCAATTACAAACATGCAGGAGACCTTGGTGGACTCAGGGTCCAAATGACCAAAATTCCCATGAACACTGGGAACTGCAGGAGGCATTTAGGCAAGACACCAGGATCTGGACAGGAGCTCCAGCGCCCGCCCAGGAGATCGGTGAAGAGCCACACAAGTGGGGAGGGCGACAGGAGAGGAAGGTGGAGAAAAAATGAAAGAGCGAGGTTGACCCCCAACTCACCAAGAGCCCCCATTGGCAGCAGCACAAACACGAATGTCCCCAGGAGCTGCCAGGACCTGCAAAGAGATGCCTCCATGGTGCTGGGTGAGAGCCAAGGCTGGAGAGCAGGGCTGCCAGTGAGGGTGCTGCCTGGCAGGGCACTAGCCTCCCCTCACACTGAGCACAGCGCCACGCGACGGGGAGCCTGCCTCTCTCTCGCTGGGGGTGGGCACGTGCAGAAAGGGGAAGCAGGAACACGTGCTGCAGCCCTGGGACTGGACAGGCAAGGGGGGGCCTGTGTGCTGCCCAGCTCCCTTTGCATTGCTGTGCCCGCGGCACATAAGGTGCAGGGGGAAGCACTGGACATCCCTGTGGTTGGGGCAGTAACAAAGGGCTGCAGGTGCCCTAACTGCATCAGCAGAGCATGAAGGAGGGCAGAGCCACTGTGGGATGCACATGCTGCTGCTGCCAGGGGTGCTGTGTGCAGAGCAAGGCATTGCCCGTGCCAGGTGTGCACAGCCAAGGTGTCTCCCGGGATGGGAATGCAGCATGGCCAGCATGTGGGCACACACACATAGCACCACTGGGATAAAGCAGCTCTCCTCCTGCTCTACCCCTGCCAGATCAACGTCTTCAAGCCACCAGGAGTTCTCACACACAGGAGGCTGTTAAAGGCTCCTTCTTCCTTATTTGATAGACCAAACACCCCTGCTGTGAATCACCTCGCCTACTCTCATGACCCTAGAGGTGTAACCACTGCGTGATCCCTGGCTCCCAAAAGAGAGGCAAAAGATGGGAGGTGCTGCAATCCAGCGTTCCCCCCCGTCTCTCCATAGATCAAATTGGTACCCGCGGTGAAAGGGTAGATACCTCACGAATACGCTGCCTTACCCATCACTTCAGCCCTGATCAGCTTTAGGTGGGAGAAGCCAGGCCAGTCTCTACGGCTCACTCAGCCCTTAGAGGCATCGCTGCAACTTCTGCCCAGGCTTTTGGAGCTATTAGTGCTTTCTTCCTAATCAAGAGACCCATTGCTTAAAACACAATGGCATCTCTCCGCTTCACAGCAAATGGAACAAGAGTTACAAACCCACGACAAGCAGGTGTTAATGCAATGGCATTTTATTGGAATGCAAGAGTGACCAAAAAGCAACTTAATCACAAAGGTGCAGGCAAGAAAAAAGCCCTCTCATTTCTCGGGCAGCGAGACAATAGCTCATCTCATCCTTCCTGTGCAGGCAAAGTTTCACCACGTACTCTTAGATGTGACGGAGCAGTGGGTGATCACTGAGCCTTCCCCCAACGACAAGACGGCACAGGCGGATCCCATATGCCGCCCTCCTGGCACTGGCTCTCTCTGCTCCCATCCATCACGTAGCCTGCGTTGCAAGAAAACTGCACGGTGGTGCCATGTCGGAAACCATACCTAGTAGTAGTCATTCGTCCATTTTGAATCACTGGTCTGGAGCAGGGAACCACTGAGGATACACAAGCAAGACATGAGGCTCACGACTAAAACAGGGAACAATAGACACCGAGACCATTCAGGCCAGGTCAGGTCACAGGCTCTTCTGATAAACTCTCTCAATATGGTCTGGAAAGGGGACTGCATGCCTAAAAGGATGATATTAAGGGAACTGTTCTGAAACCAGACCTTGAGAGATGCATCAGCTGGGCAAGGGAAGCACCAGGTGGGAATGAGGCTCTAGCACCAACTAGGCCTGGGGCTCCAAGGCAGGTTGCCCGGAGGAAGAGAGAACTGACACTGTTGTGAACATTTCTGTGTGTGGGAAAGAGACATTCCCAGGAGGGGACACGGGACACTTTAGCCCAGCGACTCTCAGCCAAGGCGCTACAGTACCCTGGGGTGCCTTCAGCTCCTTTCAAGGGTGCTGTGGGGTGCCAAGCAATGCTATCACCATTAGGTTCACAAGCAGGATCCACAAGATAACCCCAGAGATTTCAAACACAAGCCCACAGCTGTGGGCATTCTCAGCTCTTTGCAACAGAAAAACTGCTCTGTATCTTTCTATAAGCAAAGAAAGAGTGAAAACGAAGCGCTGGTATTTTCCAAGGCGGGCCTGGAGTCAAGCTGGGGATGTCCCGTGTCTAAAAAGGTTGAGATCCACTACTTTCAATGGACACTTTCGGTGGGGCACTTCCCTAGATGCTCTCTAGCTGCACGTGAGATCAGTATATACGAGTCCAGCAAGTTCCTTGCTTACGGCTGTCCAGCCATTCAAGGACACCATCCATCCCCCGCACTGCAGGGAAGTCCTGCCAATGCTGAAACACTTGCTATGAAGATGAGGGCTGTCCCCAGCAATACCTCCGCCCAACCCACGGGGATGAGAGAGAGCCATCTCCCCTTGCACAGCCCACGACACAGGGGGAGCTGCTGAGACGGGCGGAGGGCTCTGCTCATTTTCAGCCCCATTTGCTAAAACACCGGTCCCCAAGAGCAACACAGGAAAACTCACTTGCACAGCGCGGGGCAGGCCCGCTCCAGATCATATTTAAGTCCTCGCCCGAGGTACAGTAGATGGAAGACTCTCCAATCAGCGACAAGCCCTCGGCACAGCTGTACTTAACCTCCGAGCCATAGAAGAAATGTTCCTTGGTGCCGCCAGAATGCTGCCCTCGCTTAATATCTGGAGGGGGCCCGCAGGCTGGAAATGGAGAAGACAGTAAAGGTGGCAGGTTGGAGAGGCCCCATACTGGTGTGACCAAAGGTCAGGACAGGCTCCAGGGAAACTAGGGCAGTCACAGGAGTATCCAGCTCTTGGTGCTTATATGGCGGGCAGATTCTCTTCAGGATGACACTCAGCTTTTGGCAAGATCAAATCTGCCCATCGGAGCTGCTGACTGCTCCCACAATCATCTGCGCCAGCGCCCAAACCTCCAGGGTCAAACCCCCGACCTGCCACCGAACCTCCGGACAACTCCTTGATGCACAGGCCGATCCCTCCACCCCGGCCGGATGAAACTGTGGGAATTACAGAGAACGCTACAACCGGGTAGAGCCAGAACTAAGAGGAGGAAATAAAGAACAGGAAATATTAGTCTGATAATGAGGAGGAAAGCTCATCGAACGGGATCTGCGGTGCGTGGAAGATGGCTGGGAGCTCCATCAGCTGGCACACTTCATGTTCAACTAGACAAGGCATGGGTCCTCTGTGACACGAGTCTTGCCTGTCAGCAGCTTGAGGTGCAGTGCCCCCGAAACCCCTGCACTTATCACCTTGAAACCGGGCAGGCTTTGTGGCCTTAGCAGGGGCCACCATCCCTGCAGTTTTGACCCCACTGTGGCTTGACACACACATGCGACATGAGTTTTGCTTGCACGAATTTGAGGTGTAGTTTCCCCCAAACCTCTACACTGATCTTCTTGAACCTTAGCAGACTTCATGCTCTCCACATCAACTACCACCCCGGCAAGCTTCATCCAAATCAAACAGAAACAACAAAGTTGGAGATATTTCACTGATTCCCCATTATACCCTACGGACGGATCTCCGAGGCAGCGCTGAAGCTTCAGAGCCGCTTTGTCCAGATCGAAGTGGGAAGCCGGTCCAGTGCTCCGGATCAGATCCCTGGCATCCGAAGTGGCTAGATCTGAAGCCAGATTGAATAGCTGCCTACTCGCACAGACCTACAGGGCACCCCTTCGAATAACCAGCAACAACGACCACAAACGGACAAGGAGCAGATTTAGGTTGGACTTTGGGAAGAACCTCTTCGCAGTAAGGGTTGCCAGGATCTGGAACGGGCTCCCAAGGGAGGTGGTGCTCTCTCCCCTACCTTGGGGGTCTTTAATAAGAGACTGGACAAGCACCTGGCTGGGATCATATGGCCCCAGCGCTCTTGCCTGCCACTGGCAGGGGGTCGGACTCGATGATCTGTTGAGATCCCTTCCGACCCTAACAACTATGAAGCTATATCCGCCGAGTGGATTGTACACCACTGTTGTGGTCACGCTCTTATGTTTCTGACCTGGGCAGGGGATAGGAGTGAGAATGCAGGAGTCTGGGCCAGTTCAACACTAAGGACACACACACACACACACACACACACACACACACACACACACACACAGATAGCAACTCCAGTACACCTGTGGAACAAGAGGTCTCCAAATACCAGAACTTTCCCTTCTATACCCACCTCGGACACACTGGGGTATTGCAGGACTCCAGCTGCCACTTTGGTTGCAGCGAATCGAATCGTCACCGCGGAGGCCATATCCAGGATTGCACTGGATCGTAATGGTATCGTCATACAGGAATTTCCTCCCCTCATCTCTTGTTACATAGAGTTCCCATAGCTGCTGACCGAGCACCACCGTTCCATGGTCAATGTGAGGGGTTGGACACGAAACTCCTGGGAAGCAAGAGTGAGAAATCAGAGCACAGGCGGCTAGTGGGAGCAGCCTCACCCTCCCAGGAACCTGGCATTTCCCTGCAGGCCTGAGGAGGTTCATTTCAAGGCAAATGGTTTCTGCCTGCCACGAGTGGGGCAAGCCTGTCACGTGGGTCAGGGATGTTCAGTGTCCCTTCTGCAGCACGCACCTGGTCCAGTTCCAGCCGGCCGGGTGCATTTGGTCCTCAACACGGAAAGACCACGAGCGCAGCACCTTTTGCGAGCGCTGTGCTGCCTGTGCACCTCCTACCTCGGCTATTATCTGCTGCAGTGGAATAGGGAGAGGGGGGTTGGGGGCAACCCACCAGGCCATGAGCATGTAAACTTCCTGGGGGAGATCCCTGAAGGTGCGCACAGAGTTTGTGATCCAGCAACCGCAGCTTCTGCAGGGGTTTGAAGCTACCTTTTGTGCCCTGCCTGTTCTGAACTGGTCATTAGTCTCCAACGAGGGATGGTCCTAAGGGCTTGTGCCCAGTGCATTCAGGACTTGAGAAGGGCCCTGGATCTCGGCTGTACGATACACCAAGACCTGATACATCCACCCGACACCACACTCTACAAGTGGGTATTTCTATGCTACAACAGAGCAAGCACACTTGGAGCCACTCTTTCTTCCTTTCTCTCACCCGCCCACCCTCACACTTTCAGCCACTCTGCTTTTGAGTACGACCCCAGCCTCCTTCACTGCTAATAACACTGCGCCCTAACTAGGCTAAGGAAATGGCAGATTCATATACTCACTCTGACACGGACTCGGATCTTCAGACCACTGAAAGTTACTTTGACAGGTAATAGTGAACTTGTTCTCTCCAGGCCTGAACTCATAGCCTGGCCGACAGGTGTAGGTAAACACAGAGCCAACTGGAAACTCGGTGCTCGGCTCTTCGCTCGAGAAAGAAAAGGAACGTTGCATAATCCTATCAGTCATGGGGGGGTCATCGCAACTGCCTGGGGGGAGGAAAAACAGTTTAAGAACAAAATGAACGAGGAGCGATGGCTGCAGCTGGAGAATGCTCTACAACACCGGCACACGGGAAACATATTTGACCCTGGAGCAGAATTTAGCGCAGTCATTGCAACGAGGCTGAGTAGCAAAGGTAACAACTGTATCCCCACTTGCTGCAATCTGCCCGCCCCGGAGACAGTCGCCTGGAGTTCAAGGCCAGAAGGACGTACCCCATTATACGCTATGGTCGGATCTCGGAGATAGCGCTGAAGCTTTGGAGCCTCTTTGACAGAATCGAAGCGGGAAGCCGGTCTGCGGCTCCAAATCAGCTTGCGGCCACCCGACGGGGCCAGATCCAACGCGGACTGAATAGCTGCCTACTCGCACAGGCCTACAGGGCACCCCTTCGAATAACCAGCAACAACGACCACAAACAGACAAGGAGCAGATTTAGGTTGGGCTTCGGGAAGAACTTCTTCGCAGTAAGGGTTGCCAGGATCTGGAACAGGCTCCCAAGGGAGGTGGTGCTCTCTCCCCTACTTTGGGGGTCTTTAATAAGAGACTGGACAAGCACCTGGCTGGGATCATATGGCCCCAGCGCTCTTGCCTGCCACTGGCAGGGGGTCGGACTCGATGATCTGTTGAGTTGAGATCCCTTCCGACCCTTACAACTATGAAGCTATATCCACCGAGTGGATTGTACACCACTGTTGTGGTCACACTCTTATGGCTCTGACCTGGGCAGGGGATAGGAGTGAAAATGCAGGAGTCTGGGCCAGTTCAACACTAAGGACACACACACACACACACACACACACACACGAGATAGCAACTCCAGTACACCTGTGGAACAGGAGGTCTCCAACCACCAGAACTTTCCCTTCTATACCCACCTCGGACACACTGGGGTATTGCTGGACTCCAGCTGCCACTTTGGTTGCAGCGAATCGAATCATCACCGCGGAGGCCATATCCAGGATTGCACTGGATTCTAATGGTATCGTCATACAGGAATTTCCTCCCCTCATCCCTTGTTACATAGAGTTCCCATAGCTGCTGACCGAGCATCACCGTTCCGTGGTCAATGTGAGGGGTTGGACACGAAACTCCTGGGAAGCAAGAGTGAGAAATCAGAGCACAGGCGGCCTGCCTTCTCTCTCTAGGGAGAGGGAGGTTGGCGGCAACCCACCAGGCCATGAGCATGTAAACTTCCTGGGGGAGATCCCTTAAGGCGCGCACAGAGTTTGTGATCCAGCAAAGGCAGATTATATTCTAGTTATACAAAAGGTACTAACATGAAGGGTATCCGGAAGATATACGGTATCTTGGTTGGCATTGGTTTAAAAAGGCAAAAGTACTAACATCACAAAATTCAAGTTATAGTTTCTAGACAGCATTACAGAAGTCAGCAATAGTGGTCCTCCCTGTATGCTGGCCCAGAATGAATTCTACCTGGAAGTGTTGCTTTCATTTTAATAAGTAAATCAGATAGAACAAGTAAGGGTTTGCTTGCTCCATATCCTAGTATCTCCTTAAAGTAGGCAGATGATGGTATAGTGCGCGACTGATTCAATTCCATTCATTTGAAGAACTAAGCACATTCAAAAAGAGGTCACGGATCAACATCACAGACAAGCATGTGCACAAAATCAGAGCAACGTAGGGCAGCACTTCAACTGGGCAGGAGTAAAATATGGGGCCCCCACGCCGAAATCCCAGCTGTTGGAGTGGGAAGGAATCGGGCATCACCAAACCGATGCAGCAACAAGAACAGGAACCTCGTCTTCCACAATGTGTTTCCGGGGACCCATATATGATCTCGTCTCCCAGGGTCCAGGCATCTCCTTGCAGAGCTCTTCAGAAGGATCTCAGCTTCCGCACTGCAGACCACAACTTTGACCAGTTCCCGTCTCCCATCCCTACCCTCAGCTATTCAGCTGCAGTCCCTGCAAGAAGCAAGTCTCCTAGTTCCTCTGCACAGAGCCCTATATAAAGTAGCAACATCATTGACTAAAAAAACCCAAAACCTATGACTAATCTCACACACTGCTAACTACCAGCTACCAAACAGCAAAAGACAATGCAGCCCCAACGTGAGTTCTCTCCTTGTGGGAGGAGGATGCGCACGGGGAAAGAGGCCAAAAAAGACTCTCTGGGAAGCGCCTTTGTTTGGTTGATGCATTCATTTTGGTGCATTTTTATAATATGGTTAAGCTGCTGTTCAGACTAAGCCAGTGGGCAGACTAATTGCCCGTCATTCAGGATAAGCACATACTTGCGACAAGCCTGTCAGGGACCCGTGAAGGCCAAAGCAATTACAAACATGCACGAGACCTTGGTGGACTCAGGGTCTAAGTGACCCAAATTCCCATGAACACTGGGAACTGCAGGAGGCATTTAGGCAAGACACCAGGATCTGGACAGGAGCTCCAGCGCCCGCCCAGGAGATGGGTGAAGAGCCACACAAGTGGGGAGGGCGACAGGAGAGGAAGGTGGAGAAAAAATGAAAGAGCGAGGTTGACCCCCAACTCACCAAGAGCCCCCATTGGCAGCAGCACAAACACGAATGTCCCCAGGAGCTGCCAGGACCTGCAAAGAGATGCCTCCATGGTGCTGGGTGAGAGCCAAGGCTGGAGAGCAGGGCTGCCAGTGAGGGTGCTGCCTGGCAGGGCACTAGCCTCCCCTCACACTGAGCACAGCGCCACGCGACGGGGAGCCTGCCTCTCTCTCGCTGGGGGTGGGCACGTGCAGAAAGGGGAAGCAGGAACACGTGCTGCAGCCCTGGGACTGGACAGGCAAGGGGGGGCCTGTGTGCTGCCCAGCTCCCTTTGCATTGCTGTGCCCGCAGCACATAAGTTGCAGGGGGAAGCACTGGACATCCCTGTGGTTGGGGCAGTAACAAAGGGCTGCAGGTGCCCTAACTGCATCAGCAGAGCATGAAGGAGGGCAGAGCCACTGTGGGATGCACGTGCTGCTGCTGCCAGGGGTGCTGTGTGCAGAGCAAGGCATTGCCCGTGCCAGGTGTGCACAGCCAAGGTGTCTCCCGGGATGGGAATGCAGCATGGCCAGCATGTGGGCACACACACATAGCACCACTGGGATAAAGCAGCTCTCCTCCTGCTCTACCCCTGCCAGATCAACGTCTTCAAGCCACCAGGAGTTCTCACACACAGGAGGCTGTTAAAGGCTCCTTCCTCCTTATTTGATAGACCAAACATCCCTGCTGTGAATCACCTCGCCTACTCTCATGATCCTAGAGGTGTAACCACTGCGTGATCCCTGGCTCCCAAAAGAGAGGCAAAAGATGGGAGGTGCTGCAATCCAGCGTTCCCCCCCGTCTCTCCATAGATCAAATTGGTACCCGCGGTGAAAGGGTAGATACCTCACGAATACGCTGCCTTACCCATCACTTCAGCCCTGATCAGCTTTAGGTGGGAGAAGCCAGGCCAGTCTCTACGGCTCACTCAGCCCTTAGAGGCATCGCTGCAACTTCTGCCCAGGCTTTTGGAGCTATTAGTGCTTTCTTCCTAATCAAGAGACCCATTGCTTAAAACACAATGGCATCTCTCCGCTTCACAGCAAATGGAACAAGAGTTACAAACCCACGACAAGCAGGTGTTAATGCAATGGCATTTTATTGGAATGCAAGAGTGACCAAAAAGCAACTTAATCACAAAGGTGCAGGCAAGAAGAAAGCCCTCTCATTTCTCGGGCAGCGAGACAATAGCTCATCTCATCCTTCCTGTGCAGGCAAAGTTTCACCACGTACTCTTAGATGTGACGGAGCAGTGGGTGATCACTGAGCCTTCCCCCAACGACAAGACGGCACAGGCGGATCCCATATGCCGCCCTCCTGGCACTGGCTCTCTCTGCTCCCATCCATCACGTAGCCTGCGTTGCAAGAAAACTGCACGGTGGTGCCATGTCGGAAACCATACCTAGTAGTAGTCATTTGTCCATTTTGAATCACTGGTCTGGAGCAGAGAACCACTGAGGATACACAAGCAAGACATGAGGCTCACGACTAAAACAGGGAACAATAGACACCGAGACCATTCAGGCCAGGTCAGGTCACAGGCTCTTCTGATAAACTCTCTCAATATGGTCTGGAAAGGGGACTGCATGCCTAAAAGGATGATATTAAGGGAACTGTTTTGGAAACCAGACCTTGAGAGATGCATCAGCTGGGCAAGGGAAGCACCAGGTGGGAATGAGGCTCTAGCACCAACTAGGCCTGGGGCTCCAAGGCAGGTTGCCCGGAAGAAGAGAGAACTGACACTGTTGTGAACATTTCTGTGTGTGGGAAAGAGACATTCCCGGGAGGGGACACGGGACACTTTAGCCCAGCGACTCTCAGCCAAGGCGCTACAGTACCCTGGGGTGCCTTCAGCTCCTTTCAAGGGTGCTGTGGGGTGCCAAGCAATGCTATCACCATTAGGTTCACAAGCAGGATCCACAAGATAACCCCAGAGATTTCAAACACAAGCCCACAGCTGTGGGCATTCTCAGCTCTTTGCAACAGAAAAACTGCTCTGTATCTTTCTATAAGCAAAGAAAGAGTGAAAACGAAGCGCTGGTATTTTCCAAGGCGGGCCTGGAGTCAAGCTGGGGATGTCCTGTCTCTAAAAAGGTTGAGAACCACTACTTTCAATGGACACTTTCGGTGGGGCACTTCCCTAGATGCTCTCTAGCTGCACGTGAGATCAGTATATACGAGTCCAGCAAGTTCCTTGCTTACGGCTGTCCAGCCATTCAAGGACACCATCCATCCCCCGCACTGCAGGGAAGTCCTGCCAATGCTGAAACACTTGCTATGAAGATGAGGGCTGTCCCCAGCAATACCTCCGCCCAACCCACGGGGATGAGAGAGAGCCATCTCCCCTTGCACAGCCCACGACACAGGGGGAGCTGCTGAGACGGGTGCAGGGCTCTGCTCATTTTCAGCCCCATTTGCTAAAACACCGGTCCCCAAGAGCAACACAGGAAAACTCACTTGCACAGCGCGGGGCAGGCCCGCTCCAGATCATATTTAAGTCCTCGCCTGAGGTACAGTAGATGGAAGACTCTCCAATCAGCGACAAGCCCTCGTCACAGCTGTACTTAACCTCCGAGCCATAGAAGAAATGTTCCTTGGTGCCGCCAGAATGCTGCCCTCGCTTAATATCTGGAGGGGGCCCGCAGGCTGGAAATGGAGAAGACAGTAAAGGTGGCAGGTTGGAGAGGCCCCATTCTGGTGTGACCAAAGGTCAGGACAGGCTCCAGGGGAACTAGGGCAGTCACAGGAGTATCCAGCTCTTGGTGCTTATATGGCGGGCAGATTCTCTTCAGGATGACACTCAGCTTTTGGCAAGATCAAATCTGCCCATCGGAGCTGCTGACTGCTCCCACAATCATCTGCGCCAGCGCCCAAACCTCCAGGGTCAAACCCCCGACCTGCCACCGAACCTCCGGACAACTCCTTGATGCACAGGCCGATCCCTCCACCCCGGCCGGATGAAACTGGGGGAATTACAGAGAACACTACAACCGGGTAGAGCCAGAACTAAGAGGAGGAAATAAAGAACAGGAAATATTAGTCTGATAATGAGGAGGAAAGCTCATCGAACGGGATCTGCGGTGCGTGGAAGATGGCTGGGAGCTCCATCAGCTGGCACACTTCATGTTCAACTAGACAAGGCATGGGTCCTCTGTGACACGAGTCTTGCCTGTCAGCAGCTTGAGGTGCAGTGCCCCCGAAACCCCTGCACTTATCACCTTGAAACCGGGCAGGCTTTGTGGCCTTAGCAGGGGCCACCATCCCTGCAGTTTTGACCCCACTGTGGCTTGACACACACATGCGACATGAGTTTAGCTTGCACGAATTTGAGGTGTAGTTTCCCCCAAACCTCTACACTGATCTTCTTGAACCTTAGCAGACTTCATGCTCTCCACATCAACTACCACCCCGGCAAGCTTCATCCAAATCAAACAAAAACAACAAAGTTGGAGATATTTCACTGATTCCCCATTATACCCTACGGACGGATCTCCGAGGCAGCGCTGAAGCTTCAGAGCCGCTTTGTCCAGATCGAAGTGGGAAGCCGGTCCAGTGCTCCGGATCAGATCCCTGGCATCCGAAGTGGCTAGATCTGAAGCCAGATTGAATAGCTGCCTACTCGCACAGACCTACAGGGCACCCCTTCGAATAACCAGCAACAACGACCACAAACGGACAAGGAGCAGATTTAGGTTGGACTTCGGGAAGAACCTCTTCGCAGTAAGGGTTGCCAGGATCTGGAACAGGCTCCCAAGGGAGGTGGTGCTCTCTCCCCTACCTTGGGGGTCTTTAATAAGAGACTGGACAAGCACCTGGCTGGGATCATATGGCCCCAGCGCTCTTGCCTGCCACTGGCAGGGGGTCGGACTCGATGATCTGTTGAGATCCCTTCCGACCCTAACAACTATGAAGCTATATCCGCCGAGTGGATTGTACACCACTGTTGTGGTCACGCTCTTATGTTTCTGACCTGGGCAGGGGATAGGAGTGAGAATGCAGGAGTCTGGGCCAGTTCAACACTAAGGACACACACACACACACACACACACACACACACGAGATAGCAACTCCAGTACACCTGTGGAACAGGAGGTCTCCAACCACCAGAACTTTCCCTTCTATACCCACCTCGGACACACTGGGGTATTGCAGAACTCCAGCTGCCACTTTGGTTGCAGCGAATCGAATCGTCACCGCGGAGGCCATATCCAGGATTGCACTGGATCGTAATGGTATCGTCATACAGGAATTTCCTCCCCTCATCTCTTGTTACATAGAGTTCCCATAGATGCTGACCGAGCACCACTGTTCCATGGTCGATGTGAGGACTTGGACACGAAACTCCTGGGAAGCAAGAGTGAGAAATCAGAGCACAGGCGGCTAGTGGGAGCAGCCTCACCCTCCCAGGAACCTGGCATTTCCCTGCAGGTCTGAGGAGGTTCATTTCAAGGCAAATGGTTTCTGCCTGCCACGAGTGGGGCAAGCCTGTCACGTGGGTCAGGGATGTTCAGTGTCCCTTCTGCAGCACGCACCTGGTCCAGTTCCAGCTGGCCGGGTGCATTTGGTCCTCAACACGGAAAGACCATGAGCACAGCACCTTTTGCGAGCGCTGTGCTGCCTGTGCACCTCCTACCTCGGCTATTATCTGCTGCAGTGGAATAGGGAGAGGGGGGTTGGGGGCAACCCACCAGGCCATGAGCATGTAAACTTCCTGGGGGAGATCCCTGAAGGCGCACGCAGAGTTTGTGATCCAGCAACCGCAGCTTCTGCAGGGGTTTGAAGCTACCTTTTGTGCCCTGCCTGTTCTGAACTGGTCATTAGTCTCCAATGAGGGATGGTCCTAAGGGCTTGTGCCCAGTGCATTCAGGACTTGAGAAGGGCCCTGGGTCTCGGCTGTACGATACATCAAGACCTGATACATCCACCCGACACCACACCCTACAAGTGGGTATTTCTATGCTACAACAGAGCAAGCACACTTGGAGCGACTCTTTCTTCCTTTCTCTCACCCGCCCACCCTCACACTTTCAGCCACTCTGCTTTTGAGTACGAACCCAGCCTCCTTCACTGCTAATAACACTGCGCCCTAACTAGGCTAAGGAAATGGCAGATTCATATACTCACTCCGACACGGACTCGGATCTTTAGACCACTGAAAGTTACTCTGACAGGTAACAGTGAGCTTGTTCTCTCCAGGCCGGAACTCATAGCCTGGCCGACAGGTGTAGGTAAACACAGAGCCAACTGGAAACTCGGTGCTCGGCTCTTCGCTCGAGAAAGAAAAGGAACGTTGCATAGTCTTATTAGTCACAGGGGGGTTGTCGCAACCGCCTGGGGGGAGGAAAAACAGTTTAAGAACAAAATGAACAAGGAGCGATGGCTGCAGCTGGAGAATGCTCTACAACACCGGCACACGGGAAACATATTTGACCCTGGAGCAGAATTTAGCGCAGTCACTGCAACGACGCTGAGTAGCAAAGGTAACAACTGTATCCCCACTTGCTGCAATCTGCCTGCCCGGGAGACAGTCGCCTGGAGTTCAAGGCCGGAAGGACGTACCCCATTGTATGCTATGGTCGGATCTCCGAGATAGCACTGAAGCTTTGGAGCCTCTTTGACAGAATCGAAGGGGGAAGCCGGTCTGCGGCTCCAAATCAGCTTGTGGCCACCCGACGGGGCCAGATCCAACGCGGACTGAATAGCTGCCTACTCGCACAGGCCTACAGGGCACCCCTTCGAATAACCAGCGACAACGACCACAAACGGACAAGGAGCAGATTTAGGTTGGACTTCGGGAAGAACCTCTTCGCAGTAAGGGTTGCCAGGATCTGGAACAGGCTCCCAAGGGAGGTGGTGCTCTCTCCCCTACCTTGGGGGTCTTTAATAAGAGACTGGACAAGCACCTGGCTGGGATCATATGGCCCCAGCGCTCTTGCCTGCCACTGGCAGGGGGTCGGACTCGATGATCTGTTGAGATCCCTTCCGACCCTAACAACTACGAAGCTATATCCACCGAGTGGATTGTACACCACTGTTGTGGTCACACTCTTATGGCTCTGACCTGGGCAGGGGATAGGAGTGAAAATGCAGGAGTCTGGGTCAGTTCAACACTAAGGACCCACACACACACGGACAGACACAGGACACACAGAGATAGCAACTCCAGTACACCTGTGGAACAGGAGGTCTCCAACCACCAGAACTTTCCCTTCTATACCCACCTCGGACACACTGGGGTATTGCAGGACTCCAGTTGCCACTTTGGTCGCAGAGAATCACATTGTCACCGTGGAAGCCATATCCAGGATTGCACTGGATCCTAATGATATCATCATACAGATATTTCCTCCCCTCATCTCTTGTTGCATAGAGTTCCTGTTGCCGAGAACTGAGCACCACCGTTCCATGGTCAATGTGAGGGGTTGGACACGAAACTCCTGGGAAGCAAGAGTGAGAAATCAGAGCACAGGCGGCTAGGGGGAGCAGCCTCACCCTCCCAGGAACCTGGCATTTCCCTGCAGGTCTGAGGAGGTTCATTTCAAGGCAAATGGTTTCTGCCTGCCACGAGTGGGGCAAGCCTGTCACGTGGGTCAGGGATGTTCAGTGTCCCTTCTGCAGCACGCACCTGGTCCAGTTCCAGCCGGCCGGGTGCATTTGGTCCTCAACACAGAAAGACCACGAGCGCAGCACCTTTTGCGAGCACTGTGCTGCCTGTGCACCTCCTACCTCGGCTATTATCTGCTGCAGTGGAATAGGGAGAGGGGGGTTGGGGGCAACCCACCAGGCCATGAGCATGTAAACTTCCTGGGGGAGATCCCTGAAGCCACGCACAGTTTGTGATCCAGCAAAGGCACATTATATTCTAGTTATACAAAAGGTTCTAACATGAAGGCTATCTGGAAGATAGACGGTATCTTGGTTGGCATTGGTTTAAAAAGGCAAAAGTACTAACATCACAAAATTCAAGTTGTAGTTTCTAGACAGCATTACAAAAGTCAGCAATAGTGGTCCTCCCTGTATGCTGGCCCAGAATGAATTCTACCTGGAAGTGTTGCTTTCATTTTTAATAAGTAAATCAGATAGAACAAATAAGGGTTTGCTTGCTAGCTTGGTATCTTAGTATCTGCTTAAAGTAGGCAGATGATGGTATAGCGCGTGACTGATTCAATTCCATTCATTTGAAGAACTAAGCACATTCAAAAAGAGGTCACGGATCAACGTCACAGACAAGCACGTGCACAAAATCAGAGCAACGTAGGGCAGCGCTTCAACTGGGCAGGAGTAAAATATGGGGCCCCCACGCCCAAATCCCAGCTGTCGGAGTGGGTAGGAATCGGGCATCACCAAACCGATGCAGCAACAAGAACAGGAACCTCGTTTTCCACAATGTGTTTCCGGGGACCCATATATGATCTCGTCTCCCAGGGTCCAGGCATCTCCTTGCAGAGCTCTTCAGAAGGCTCTCAGCTTCCGCACTGCAGACCACAACTTTGACTAGGTCCCGTCTCCCACCCCTACCCTCAGCTATTCACCTGCAGTCCCTGCGACAAGCAAGTCTCCTAGTTCCTTTGCACAGAGCCCTATATAAAGTAGCAACATCATTGACTAAAAAAACCCAAAACCCGTGACTAATCTCACACACTGCTAGCTACCAGCTACCAAACAGCAAAAGACAATGCAGCCCCAACGTGAGTTCTCTCCTTGTGGGAGGAGGATGCGCATGGGGAAAGAGGCCAAAAAAGACTCTCTGGGAAGCGCCTTTGTTTGGTTGACGCATTCATTTGGTGCATTTTTATAATATGGTTAAGCTGCTGTTCAGACTAAGCCAGTGGGCAGACAAATTGCCCGTCATTCAGGATAAGCACATACTTGCGACAAACCTGTCAGGGACCCGTGGAGGCCAAAGCAATTACAAACATGCAGGAGACCTTGGTGGACTCAGGGTCTAAGTGACCCAAATTCCCATGAACACTGGGAATTGCAGGAGGGATTTAGGCAAGACACCAGGATCTGGACAGGAGCTCCAGCGCCCGCCCAGGAGATGGGTGAAGAGCCACACAAGTGGGGAGGGCGACAGGAGAGGAAGGTGGAGACAAATATAAAAGAGCGAGGTTGACCCACAACTCACCAAGAGCCCCCATTGGCAGCAGCACAAACACGAATGTCCCCAGGAGCTGCCAGGACCTGCAAAGAGATGCCTCCATGGTGCTGGGTGAGAGCCAAGGCTGGAGAGCAGGGCTGCCAGTGAGGGTGCTGCCTGGCAGGGCACTAGCCTCCCCTCACACTGAGCACAGCGCCACGCGACGGGGAGCCTGCCTCTCTCTCGCTGGGGGTGGGCACGTGCAGAAAGGGGAAGCAGGAACACGTGCTGCAGCCCTGGGACTGGACAGGCAAGGGGGGGCCTGTGTGCTGCCCAGCTCCCTTTGCATTGCTGTGCCCGCAGCACATAAGGTGCAGGGGGAAGCACTGGACATCCCTGTGGTTGGGGCAGTAACAAAGGGCTGCAGGTGCCCTAACTGCATCAGCAGAGCATGAAGGAGGGCAGAGCCACTGTGGGATGCACATGCTGCTGCTGCCAGGGGTGCTGTGTGCAGAGCAAGGCATTGCCCGTGCCAGGTGTGCACAGCCAAGGTGTCTCCCGGGATGGGAATGCAGCATGGCCAGCATGTGGGCACACACACATAGCACCACTGGGATAAAGCAGCTCTCCTCCTGCTCTACCCCTGCCAGAACAACGTCTTCAAGCCACCAGGAGTTCTCACACACAGGAGGCTGTTAAAGGCTCCTTCCTCCTTATTTGATAGACCAAACATCCCTGCTGTGAATCACCTCGCCTACTCTCATGATCCTAGAGGTGTAACCACTGCATGATCCCTGGCTCCCAAAAGAGAGGCAAAAGATGGGAGGTGCTGCAATCCAGCGTTCCCCCCCGTCTCTCCATAGATCAAATTGGTACCCGCAGTAAAAGGGTAGATACCTCACGAATACGCTGCCTTACCCATCACTTCAGCCCTGATCAGCTTTAGGTGGGAGAAGCCAGGCCAGTCTCTACGGCTCACTCAGCCCTTAGAGGCATCGCTGCAACTTCTGCCCAGGCTTTTGGAGCTATTAGTGCTTTCTTCCTAATCAAGAGACCCGTTGCTTAAAACACAATGGCATCTCTCCGCTTCACAGCAAATGGAACAAGAGTTACAAACCCACGACAAGCAGGTGTTAATGCAATGGCATTTTATTGGAATGCAAGAGTGACCAAAAAGCAACTTAATCACAAAGGTGCAGGCAAGAAAAAAGCCCTCTCATTTCTCGGGCAGCGAGACAATAGCTCATCTCATCCTTCCTCTGCAGGCAAAGTTTCACCACGTACTCTTATTGTGCGCGTGGTGTTGACAGACATCTAATCAGGTGCCAATCAAATGTAGCTCCATAAAAAGCAGGCAGGAAACCTGCAGAGATTTTGAAAGCCAGACTCTAGGAGAGAGACTGGGTTTTGCAACCCCTCGTGTTTTCAAAGTAAAACACAGCGACATCTATGCCACTCTTAAAATGCACCGATTGTATCGGTTCTAATTCACTGCGATTAAATACGAGCAGCGGTTGGTTGTGTGATGTCTGCAAGAGGGAAGGTTGCTAGTGTGAGTTTCCACTTGCAAAGGATCAGAACCGTGTCTCACTTAAACGTTTACTTCCATGCAATTCAGTCAAATCTCGATTAACCACCTGCCCCTCCCCCTAAAAGATAGAGCGTGATCTAAAATACCTATCGTGTGGTTGGGAGGCTCACACGTGTGAGAGGAGGGAAGGAGCAAGAAAATCCTAAACAACTGGCATGAGAAAACCTAATCCTGGATGCAGCAGGCACTGCACTCAGGCCTACCCGGAGTATTAGCACAAGCTGTGAAATCAGGAAAGAGTTCTGCTTTGCACACCCCGATCTCATGAACTGAATCCAAAGAAGGTGTGATTGGTTTGATGCGGGTCACACGTCTGTGCTGCTCATAGTAAAGGTCTGTGACGGGCTACCTGGCAGTGACGTCACACGTCTGATTTCCTCCTTCAGGCTCTTGACTTCCAGCTTCAGGTTTTGCATTTCCTGCAGGATCCTCACTTGTAACAGAGAACTATCACACTGCCGAAACTCCTTAACGTCATATGCCATCTTATCCACCTCTTCCTCTTTCACCTTTTTGGAAGAAAAAAGAAACAAAGGACACGTGATGCTGCTGCAGGATGCAAGGGCTTCTCCTCAAGTACACCTGCTTCCTTTGTCCCAGCCACGACCCTGCACTGAACGTGCGCCCGTCTCTCACTGCCTGTGTGTGACAGGGCCTCATTCTGGCGCGTGCTGTGCGCTCTCATTTCCTACAGCTAACTGGAAGTTGACAGTACTAAGCACCTTTGGGAGAGGTCCTGAGCGACCTTCAGGATCAAACACTTGGACTGAGCTCCTTACACAGCAGTCACGGTCTTTCCACACATTTATGCTGCATTGAATACATTGCAAGTTGCTTACTAAATGGCCATAATATTGGCTACATCCAGTGCGCCGGGGGAACAGACTACATGAACACACAAGCTCTCCTGCCTGGCTGCTAACAACCTCCACAGGCCGTGCCAGAGGGAAACATCCCCTCCTGACCCCAGACGGGGCAATAGGTCTGATGCTGAGCAGAAGAGCGAGACCCCCCAGGCAGGAACCTGTGAGGCTTCCCAGACCCAGCAGAAACACAATCACACCCCAATCAAAACCTTCAGCCTTAGCTGTGCCCAATGTCCACTGCTGAAGAGGGTGGGAAAAGCCCTTCAGAAACCAGTAAGGCATTCACAAGAGGAAGACCACTTTCCTGACCGTCAGCGAACGCCCATCACAAGCCCTGAAGCTGGGGATTGCCAGACCAGAACCAGGGGAAAAACCCAACCACACTAGGGCACTTACACATTTGGGGATCTCTGTCCACCTGCCGTCAGCAGAACAAGTGATCGTCCACGTGTCAGTCGTAAACAGATGCCAGCACCCTAAGAATCGGTGGTGCTCAGGGCAGCTGAAAGTAATGGTTTCATTCATGCTGTACCACGGTTTTTCAACCTGCTTGCCCGTCACTGCTCCATGTCGCAGGTCTGGCTTTGGACACTGAACTGAAAGGAAAAGGTGCGACAGGCGGCACATCAGTGAGAGGACGAGAAGATGCAAAGGCAGGATGCCTGAAACAGGGGTATTTCCTACAGCAGCTTTGACTTAGCCTGGAAATAGGCAGAGATGGGAAATGAGTTCAGCGAGGGGCAGAACGCGACCCCGTCCCCTGCTGTGGATGCCTGCGCTTCCCGGGCAGAGCTCACCAAGCCCCTTTCTGTACTGCAATGCCCGCTTCTCTTTCAACACCTCTGTTAGGCACCAACGCCACACGGCAAGAGCCTGAGGAGCCCTCGCCATTCTCCGTGGTGGCAGGGAACAGAGCGAGAAGCAATGATCTCAAGCTGCAGCAAGGGAAGTTTAGGCTGGATCTTGGGAAGAATTTTCTCCAGGGGAGGAGAGTAAAGCACGGGAACAGGTTACCCACAGAGGCAGTGGAGGCTTTTAAGACCCAGCTAGACAAAGCCTTGGCTGGGACGATGTAGTTGGGGCTGGTCCTCCTTTGAGCAGGGGGTCGGACTAGATGTGACCTCCTGAGGTCCCTTCCACCCTCATTTTTTAGGACTCTACTTGCTGGTATTGACTCAGTTACAGAGCAAATATGCACAGCTTTGCAGATTTAAGCATGGGTATCTCAGGGTCAAGAACAGGCTCTTTCCACAAACAGGAAAGCATATCAGTCAGTAACACTAGCTTTCTGTAAGGCAGAGCACTCGCCTTGGATGCTGGGACCGCGTGCTTTTTTCCCTTCTTACACGAGGGTTTAGCTGTTGGCAGACTGAGCGGTGAAAACACCGAGTCTGCCACTGCCTAAACCGCTGCAGGGCCTCAACAAGCCATTCAGCTCTCCACGCTCTAGTTTCCTCCCCTGTAAAAGGGGGATGATGATGTGGACAGATCATGCGATGTTGCTTGATCAATCATGCCTGCTTTTTCATCTTCGCAGGTGCTTTTCTTTGGCAGCATGCAGCTGGGGCAGCTTTGGGAATGCAGGCTTAGCGATAATTAGCACTTTGCTCATTAACCTCTTGACACCTCTTTGAGGGGTGACATTTACTGCCTCCATTTAACTGATGAACAAACTCCAAGTAACATTGCATCCAGGACAGGCAAGGGAGGGTCCTTAGCTCTCAGGGTTGTGTTCAGAGGACCCTCTCTCTCCCCGTCTCCATGTCCCTGATCTGTCCCTTGCAGGCACCGTTCTTCAGGGTCTGCACACGTGTGACGGAGCAGTGGGTGATCACTGAGACTTACCCAGACGACAAGACGGCAGAGGTGGATCCCATATGCTGCCCTCCTGGCACTGGCTCTCTCTGCTCCCATCCATCATGTAGCCTTCGCTGCAGGAAAACTGCACGGTGGTGCCATATAGGAAAACATGCCTGCTGGTAGTCATTCGTCCATTTTCAATGACTGGTCTGGGGCAGCGAACCACTGAGGATACACAACCAAGACATGAGGCTCACGACTAAAACAGGGAACAATAGACACCGAGACCATTCAGGCTGCCAATTTATTTTAAACGTTAGCTGAATTCTTGTAGGTTTTTGAAAGAGTTCACTTCCTTGGACAGTTACAGAAGACTGTGACATCCTGTACCAGAGCTGGGAAGACGTTGGGAAGATGAGCAGAGCCGAATTACAATTGTAAGGCCGGTGGGTTTGTGGGTGAGCACAATTCAACACTATTACCTCCAGCCTATGCTCTCGGTGAGAGGTCAGGTCACAGGCTGTTCCCATAAACTCTCTCAATATGGTCTGCAAAGGGGACTGCATGCCTAAAAGGATGATATTAAGGGAACTGTTTTGAAACCAGACCTTGAGAGATGCATCAGCTGGGCAAGGGAAGCAACAGGTGGGAATGAGGCTCTAGCACCAACTAGGCCTTGGGCTCCAAGGCAGGTTGCCCGGAGGAAGAGAGAACTGACACTGTTGTGAACATTTCTGTGTGTGGGAAAGAGACATTCCCAGGAGGGGACACGGGACACTTTAGCCCAGCGACTCTCAGCCAAGGCGCTACAGTACCCTGGGGTGCCTTCAGCTCCTTTCAAGGGTGCTGTGGGGTGCCAAGCAATGCTATCACCATTAGGTTCACAAGCAGGATCCACAAGATAACCCCAGAGATTTCAAACACAAGCCCACAGCTGTGGGCATTCTCAGCTCTTTGCAACAGAAAAACTGCTCTGTTATCTTTCTATAAGCAAAGAAAGAGTGAAAACGAAGAACTGGTATTTTCCAAGGCGGGCCTGGAGTCAAGCTGGGGATGTCCCGTGTCTAAAAAGGTTGAGGACCACTGCTTTCAATGGACACTTTCGGTGGGGCACTTCCCTAGATGCTCTCTAGCTGCACGTGAGATCAGTATATACGAGTCCAGCAAGTTCCTTGCTTACGGCTGTCCAGCCATTCAAGGACACCATCCATCCCCCGCACTGCAGGGAAGTCCTGCCAATGCTGAAACACTTGCTATGAAGATGGGGGCTGTCCCCAGCAATACCTCCGCCCAACCCACGGGGATGAGAGAGAGCCATCTCCCCTTGCACAGCCCACGACACAGGGGGAGCTGCTGAGACGGGCGGAGGGCTCTGCTCATTTTCAGCCCCATTTGCTAAAACACCGGTCCCCAAGAGCAACACAGGAAAACTCACTTGCACAGCGCGGGGCAGGCCCGCTCCAGGTCATATTTAAGTCCTCGCCCGAGGTACAGTAGATGGAAGACTCTCCAATCAGCGACAAGCCCTCGGCACAGCTGTACTTAACCTCCGAGCCATAGAAGAAATGTTCCTTGGTGCCGCCAGAATGCTGCCCTCGCTTAATATCTGGAGGGGGCCCGCAGGCTGGAAATGGAGAAGACAGTAAAGGTGGCAGGTTGGAGAGGCCCCATACTGGTGTGACCAAAGGTCAGGACAGGCTCCAGGGGAACTAGGGCAGTCACAGGAGTATCCAGCTCTTGGTGCTTATATGGCGGGCAGATTCCCTTCAGGATGACGCTCAGCTTCTGGCAAGATCAAGTCTGCCCATCGGAGCTGCTGACTGCTCCCACAGTCATCTGCGCCAGCGCCCAAACCTCCAGGGTCAAACCCCCGACCTGCCACCGAACCTCCGGACAACTCCTTGATGCACAGGCCTATCCCTCCACCCCGGCCGGATGAAACTGTGGGAATTACAGAGAACACTACAACCGGGTAGAGCCAGAACTAAGAGGAGGAAATAAAGAACAGGAAATATTAGTCTGATAACGAGGAGGAAAGCTCATCGAACGGGATCTGCGGTGCGTGGAAGACGGTTGGGAGCTCCATCAGCTGCCACGTTTCATCGTCAGCGGGAGAAGGCATGGGTGATAATACCCACCACTTGCCCAGCACTTCAACGTGGAGCAGTTCCTCTGAAACAACACCTCCTCATACGAGTGCTAGAAGCAGATTTGGCTTCTTGCTGCTCTTCCCAAGTTCTGGGGAGTGGGGGAATGAGTCACATTTATATTCACCTTTATCACAAAAGGGTACTGGAGATTTCCAAGTCTCATCAGGCTGGCATTCAATCGACTTGGGGCCAATGAGGACATAACCAGCATTACACCGAACCTCAACAGTGCTTCCAGGCGTATGCACCATTTCAGGGCTAGATACCAGTGTCCCGTGTTCAATATGTGGGGATGGGCACGCAGGCACTGAGAATGATAAGAAAACAAAGTTTTTTCAAGTCAAAAGTTTAAACTAGTAACTTTTTAGTAGTACAGGCACTGTCTGCTAGCCAGGAGGAGCCAAGCCTTTGGACTGAAGCTGGCAGGCAGACTTCGTGGCGTGAGCAGGGGCCACCACCCCTGCAGTTTTCAGCCCGCTGCGCCTTAACACACACAGGGTCCTCTGTGACACGAGTCTTGCCTGTCAGCAGCTTGAGGTGCAGTGCCCCCGAAACCCCTGCACTGATCACCTTCAAACTGGGCAGGCTTTGTGGCCTTAGCAGGGGCCACCATCCCTGCAGTTTTGACCCCACCGTTGCTTAACACATACACGTGACATGAGTTTTCCTTTCACGAATTTGAGGTGTAGTTTCCCCCAAACCTCTATACCGATCTTCTTGAACCTTGGCAGACTTCATGCTCTCTGCAGCAGCTACCACCCCGGCAAGCTTCATCCCAATCAGACAAAAAACAGCAAAGTTATAGATATTTCATTGATTCCCCATTATATCCTATGGCTGGATCTCCGAGGCGGCTCCGAAGCTTCAGAGCAGCTTTTACCCGATCGAAGTGGGAACCCGGATCAGATCCCTGGCATCCGAAGCGGCCGGATCCAAAACCAGATTGAATAGCTGCCTACTCGCACGGGCCTACAGGGCACCCCTTTGAATAACCAGCAACAACGACCACAAACGGACAAGGAGCAGATTTAGGTTGGACTTCGGGAAGAACCTCTTCGCAGTAAGGGTTGCCAGGATCTGGAACAGGCTCCCAAGGGAGGTGGTGCTCTCTCCCCTACCTTGGGGGTCTTTAATAAGAGACTGGACAAGCACCTGGCTGGGATCATATGGCCCCAGCGCTCTTGCCTGCCACTGGCAAGGGGTCGGACTCGATGATCTGTTGAGATCCCTTCCGACCCTAACAACTATGAAGCTATATCCACCGAGTGGATTGTACACCACTGTTGTGGTCACGCTCTTATGTTTCGGAGCTGGGCAGGGGATAGGAGTGAGAATGCAGGAGTCTGGGCCAGTTCAACACTAAGGACACACACACACACACACACACACACACACACACACACACGAGATAGCAACTCCAGTACACCTGTGGAACAGGAGGTCTCCAACCACCAGAACTTTCCCTTCTATACCCACCTCGGACACACTGGGGTATTGCAGGACTCCAGTTGCCACTTTGGTCGCAGAGAATCACATTGTCACCGTGGAAGCCATATCCAGGATTGCACTGGATCCTAATGGTATCGTCATACAGGAATTTCCTCCCCACGTCTCTTGTTGCATAGAGTCCCCGTAGCCAAGAACTGAGCACCACCGTTCCATGGTCAATGTGAGGGGTTGGACACGAAACTCCTGGGAAGCAAGAGTGAGAAATCAGAGCACAGGCGGCTAGTGGGAGCAGCCTCACCCTCCCAGGAACCTGGCATTTCCCTGCAGGTCTGAGGAGGTTCATTTCAAGGCAAATGGTTTCTGCCTGCCACGAGTGGGGCAAGCCTGTCACGTGGGTCAGGGATGTTCAGTGTCCCTTCTGCAGCACGCACCTGGTCCAGTTCCAGCCGGCCGGGTGCATTTGGTCCTCAACACGGAAAGACCACGAGCGCAGCACCTTTTGCGAGCACTGTGCTGCCTGTGCACCTCCTACCTCGGCTATTATCTGCTGCTATGGAATAGGGAGAGGGGGGTTGGGGGCAACCCACCAGGCCATGAGCATGTAAACTTCCTGGGGGAGATCCCTGAAGGCGCACGCAGAGTTTGTGATCCAGCAAAGGCAGCTTCTACTGGGGTTTGAAGCTACCTTTTGTGCCCTGCCTGTTCTGAACTGGTCATTAGTCTCCAACGAGGGATGGTCCTAAGGGCTTGTGCCCAGTGCATTCAGGACTTGAGAAGGGCCCTGGATCTCGGCTGTACGATACATCAAGACCTGATACATCCACCCGACACCACACCCTACAAGTGGGTATTTCTATGCTACAACAGAGCAAGCACACTTGGAGCGACTCTTTCTTCCTTTCTCTCACCCGCCCACCCTCACACTTTCAGCCACTCTGCTTTTGAGTACGAACCCAGCGTCCTTCACTGCTAATAACACTGCGCCCTAACTAGGCTAAGGAAATGGCAGATTCATATACTCACTCTGACACGGACTCGGATCTTCAGACCACTGAAAGTTACTTTGACAGGTAATAGTGAACTTGTTCTCTCCAGGCCTGAACTCATAGCCTGGCCAACAGGTGTAGGTAAACACAGAGCCCACTGGAAACTCGGCGCTCGGCTCTTCGCTCGAGAAAGAAAAGGAACGTTGCGTAATCCTATCAGTCATGGGGGGGTCATCGCAACTGCCTGGGGGGAGGAAAAACAGTTTAAGAACAAAATGAACGAGGAGCGATGGCTGCAGCTGGAGAATGCTCTACAACACCGGCACACGGGAAACGTATATGACCCTGGAGCAGAATTTAGCGCAGTCATTGCAACGACGCTGAGTAGCAAAGGTAACAACTGTATCCCCACTTGCTGCAATCTGCCCGCCCCGGAGACAGTCGCCTGGAGTTGAAGGCCGGAAGGACACGTGAGTAATTTCAGACCACACAACGGCCTCAGCTAGAATCCCTGTGTTCGGTGCAAAAGCCTTTGAGCTGCGGCGTCACGGGACTGCGTTAGTAACATCAGAAACGTGCCCGCCATCTGCACGGTGCAAGGGGTAGTCAGTTCAATGCACGGCCGCCTCCAAAAGCCCCGGGCGCTCTTATACCGAACCCACCCTGTGCATTTGCCTTCGGTGAGGACACGCAAGTCCTGCACCCAGATCCTGTCCTGAGATTTCTGACTAGCAGCTCAATATTACTTACACCAACTAGCAATTACATCCTCAGCTGCCCTGCTCCAGACACAACGACCCCATTCAGGACTAGGCGAAGGGTTGGTGATATTGCAAGTAAGGCAGGAAAATAAAAAAAAGATTCAGATCCTTTCTTACCCCGACCCCAGTGAAGTCAGCCCAAAGCTTCCAGTCAATTCACTGGAACCAGGATTTCAACCTTTGCTTCTGCAGGCCCAACTCCTGCTTTTTACTGAAGCCATTTGACTTCACTGCACGGCCACCATGACCCCATCATCACAGGCCAGCTTCTCACTTGTGGAACAGCATAGCTACACTGCTGGCATTTACCCCACCTGAGGATGTGGCATCACTGCACGGATTTCTCATCATCATCAACTCCTCATCATCTCTATAGGGCACATTCTTAGTCCCTTTGAAGTGAGCGCTAAGACTCGCTGGTTGCAGTGGGACCAGGTATAAGCCTATCCTGCTTGAAGTTTCGGCTTCCTAGAATCATTTTCCTCCCCAGAGCAGCCAGGAATCGTTTCTAGGAGCACAGCAAAGTGCAGCACGGAAAGGAGTGCTCATGTGTTAGGCAGGCTGGTGACGAAAGCTGAGGAGCTCGAGCCTGCAGGGTCTATTCAAGCCCCACTCCCTCTTACCTCACCAGAGTCTCACCCAAGCAATGCTTACAGGGTGCGTTAGAAGATGCGGTAGCCAGGACATGATACTTACTTCGTTGGCAAACTGGTACTGAAGGGCTCCAGGTACTATTCTCATTGCACTGAATGGTGCTGCTGCCATAGAGAGTATAACGTTTATTACACTCAATCAACAGGATGTTTTTGAAGGTATGGAGAGTGGTGTATCTGTTCATTACTCTTCCATTGTCAAGGTTCGGAGTTTTACAGTGAATTGCTGGGGAAGAAAAGTATGAGTTTGGGAGATCTACTGTTAGATGCCTGTTTGGGAAACAATACAGGGTTTACCAGGAATCCCTGAATAAGCACATGGACAGAGAGATAACATTTTCTAACCACTCCTCCACCCTCCCCTCAACTTGCATTTATCTATTTACATAGTTCTAACATTTCAGTAAGGTAAGGCAAAACAGCATCAAGAGGATGCCAGTGTGGTACAACACCAAGCTTCCAAATTAGGCGCAACAATTTTTTTTGCCCAGCTCGGCATATGGCTTTTGCAATTCAGCCAGGAGAACATTCACATGTGTTCCGCTTGGAAGTCCAAACCCAAGTGCTTACAGCAGTTACCAGCACAGCCTTTCATTATTCCCACGTTACGTGAACAAATAAGATGATGCCAGGGCAGTTCCAACAGCTCCCACGGACCATCAGGTTATCGTGATGTCTCTCCCTTTCCCTCCGTAGCCCTAGAGCCTTCTGCTGCAGAACTGCTATTCAGGTTGCCTTGCATTGCTGATGGTCACTAATTCAGCAGCTGCAGTTTGAGTGATAATTTGCTCAAGAGGAAACCAAATGAAGAATAACTGCTTTCTACCCCACTTCTCTCCTCCCCGCTCCAAGCCTCGTTTTCTCCTTTCTTCTCTATACCGAGTTTCTTCTCACTCAGTATGTTCTCCTCCTCAGTTTAAGCTGGTAACTTGCTTGTACTGTTACAGTGCACCAGTTACCATGCATATATACACAGTGCCGACATTACCCCAATTTATGGGAACAGTACAGGGTCACCTTTGCATTCAGGGGGAGGCCCACTCCAGACTCCATTATGATTATCCTGGGATGTACAGTAAATGGAGGCTTCTCCAACAAGCGAGAAAGGAATCTCTCCTGGCCTGACGTTGTCACACTTGTAAGTGACTGATGTCCCATAGCTGAACTCCTCCAAACTCACTGCGTTGTGTGTCCCATGGTTTATTGTCGGAGGAGGCAAACACGGTATCACTAACAAAAAGAAAGGGGGCACGGAAATGAGAGAAAGCGAGCGAGACAGAGAGAATTTAACTGATGTTGTATGCAATGTCTCACAAGAAGAAGAGAGGCTGAAATACAATGGGCCAGAACCCGTTTAGTTGTGCCAAATGAGTGTAGCTCTACTGAATTCAAGGGAGCTGCAATCATTTATGCCAACAGATGCATCCTGTTGACTTCACTCTATATCAACTGGGGATCTGCCCTTAGGCTCTAATGGCAAGGTGTTAGCTCAACTAACCTGATGGAAGTCCCACTTCGGTAGTTAACCCTATCCCCTGAACTCCACCTGCAGTATCAGTGGGTTACGATACACTTCATTTTCTGTCTTCAGCAATTACTGCTCTTTTTTGTGAATGAGGCCTGCTACATGCCACCCCCGGGATAGCTGCACTTGAATGACAAGCAAAGGGACAGGATCTGGAAAGCACCTGAAGATTGCAATGTGCCATACGCATGTTGGCACTTTGTATCTGAAGAAAAAGGATTTGGTATGAAGTGTCCAAATTCTATTAACCTAGAGCATGACTGTTAGGTGATTCTCTCTCCCTGCCAGACTTATTTGTAAAGTAACAGACTTCTCTGTAGCATGGTACAGAAATTAAAAGTAAAAAACTACAAGCGTAGCCTGCAGGGAAGCGCTAAACTTGATTCCTATTTGATTCCTAGCAGAGGAACAAGCCTTTTTCATGATCAAATCCAATTAGACTTATAGCAGAACACTATTAAATGTCTCTACTTACATTGACAAACTGGCACATCTCGATCCCAATTAACACCGCCTTGTACAATCACACACCTGGACTGTGAACTTCCAATTAATCTGTACCTGAATGGAACAGGGGACAGGAGGCGAGGGATGCAAACTCAGACTGTCTATCATCATCAAATGGTGCTGTTTTCTGATGAGATTAGAAACTTGGCAGACAAAGATACTGTATATTAGGCATAGTACATTCAGCTTTCTGTAAGGCATTGGATTTGGTACCTCAACACATCCCAATTAAAAACTAGCACTCTAGAAACTAACACTTTACAACATTAATGCAGGAATTCTTGCTACAATTTATAAAACAAAAACTCTAACTGATGGATTTCTAGGAGGTCACTGTATTTAGGAACAACATCCCTAAGGAGTGCTTGCAGTAGGATTCCTGCAGGATCTGTTTTTGACCTACCATTAATTCAATACTTTCACGATTTGACAGAAAACACAAAATCATTGCTGACAATTTCCAGGTGATATATTGGCAGACTGGTGAATAAGAGCTATCTGGATTGCTTGGCAAGGCAGGCTCATATGAATATCATACAAGGCCATGCATCTAGGAGCAAAAAAGATTAGTCAGTCATGATTGCAGCATGGGGAAAGGAGGCATGCATTCAAATGCAGGGACTCTGAAAAAATAGAGAAGCAAATAAGCATGGGCTCCCCTGGAGATGCCATAGCTAAGAGGACTACAGTGATAGTTGGAAGTATAAGCGTAGGACCAGTCAGCTAAGGAAGGAAGGTGATGTTAAAGTACCATGCCCAAGCTATATGCTTCAAAAGAGAGATACTGAAATATTGCTGGTGCGATGAGCAAGATTTGAGGTTTAGAAAAAACAACCTGAGGGGAAAAGATTAAGGAAGGCTTGGAAAGATTAAGGTGACTTGAGCTCTAAATTCCTAGACTGGCAGAAAAGTTGTGAGAGTAGAGGGCTCTAATTGATCAGAAAAAGGCAAAAGTATGACCCACAGGCTGGAGGCTGCACAAATATCTGTTTGTTACCTCTAGTCTGAATTTCACAGCAAGTGTCACAAGCTGCTGGAACAACTTACTTGCAGATATGCTGGAGTCTCCCTCACTTAGAGCCTTTTAAGCAAGATGAGAAGCTTTCCTAAAGAATATGCTGCAACTGAAGTGCAACATAGTGTTTTCATGCAGAAATCATGGGTTGAGCTTCTCTGCCCTGTGTTATTCAAGAGGTCAGACCTGATGGTCATTGTCAGGGAACCTGGTTTTAGGCGATTAAAAAAAAAAATCCCCAATTTTTGGATTTAAAAAAGTAACCCAAAAAATCCACATTTTTCCGTGATTAAAATGACACACTACTACATCTATATCTATCTATTAGTGGTGTTTTCTTTTAATCATGGGGAAATGTGGATTTTTTGGGTTACTTTTTTAAATCCAAAAATTGGGGATTTTTTATTTATTTATTTTTTAATCAACAACAACCAGGATCACTTGCCATTATGGGCCCTACTCTAGGCCTTAAAGTCTATGTACTAGTCAATACAAGCTGCTTGTTACTTACCCGTCTTCACAGGTGAAATTTATTGTTGAACCGAACTGGAGATCCGTAAGAACGGCCACTTGGCCATTGTCTGGTGCTGCAGGATGAGGGCATGGTCTTCCTAGAAGACAAACACATTGGAATTACTCTTTATTTATGCGTGTTGATGACTTGGTAAAATATAATACCAGGGAGAAGCAAAACTCCCGTCTCCATTAAACCCCATCCATTTTCTCCAGGGTCTGTCAGATCAGGACACACATCCTTCTCGGTAACTTGGAATTTTTGTACACATTGGTTTAGATTAATTTCCCTTCTATCGACATTTTTATTTGGGAATATTGCACACGTGGCATTTAGGATCCTTCTTCTGGCAGAAGTATTTTTTAGTTATACACCAAATCCCATGTTTAGCCCAAAGAAATTCATTTTTAAACTTCTCCGGGAATGCCAAGCAAAAGATGGAAGCAGCCAGTAAAAGATTTCAGTCTGTCTTGACCTAGTTTCGGGTAGGAATTGACAATTTACTGCTGAGAAACTCCATATTTCATCACTGCTTTTGCCCCAGCATGTGGTCTCCCTCAGCCTCCTTAATTAAAATAGGTGCTGAGGATCAATTAGATTTTTAAAGAAAGGAAATAAATTACATAAAATACTCACCAGTACAGAAAGGATAAAAAGGGACTACCCACTCAGAATTGCGTTGGCAACGAAGAGAAGATGTTGAACGTTTGGTATAACCTGGGCGACAGTTGAAATCTACTGTGAACCCAACAGGAAAAGAAGTCCTATTACTGTAGTCCTCTTTTGGCACAGCATAATTCAGACGTGGTAGTGGGCCACAGGCACCTAGTGATAACAGCAACAACGAACAGTGAAAAACTGGCAAGGTAAAAAACTACAGGAGTTGAGACTCCCTTGACTCAAATGCCAGGAAGGTCTTAAAACACTCGACCTCTGCTTCCTAACTGAACCCCTATTACCTCATCCGCTGGTTTCTGATAGAGACTGAGTTTAAAAAAAAACCTGAAAAAAGCCAAGCCTACATCAAATAAGTCGAAGTTTCCCTTCAAGTCAGGGAGATATTAGTGGAACAGCCTGCGGTGGAGGTTCAAAACGCAGCAGCGGTCTCCTGTGCAGGTTGCCTGGCAAAGCCACAGTGCATCGGTATTTTCATTACTGACCACGGTTTCCAGGCCTTGGCCAGCCTCCAGATGCTGTAAGAAGGCAGCTGGGCTGAGGCTAGGCAGAGCTAAAGCTAACGGTACGTCTCTCCAGCTGGCTCTGCAGACAGGGATGCAGTAGGCTACCAGGGAGCTAGTACAACTTCCCTTTGTTCCAGCTGTGCAGAAGGAAGTGGCCCAAGGTGTTCAGAGGGAAAGTGCTAGAGTTAGGTCAAGAAAAGGTTTGTCCTATCTATTTAGCCTCTTCAATGGGAAAGGCAACTTAGTCGCTTCTCTCGTCACCAATGATCCACCAGTGGAGAAGTACCCGTAAGTGCCTGCACGAGCTCTGCGATCTCCCATGTAGCCTGGCAAAAACCTGAGCCTCAGACCAAAACTGGACGTTAGGTACGTGCTTGACTTAACATATAAATGCTTATCCACGCTCCTTGGTTTTCCAAAGTCAGTCTAGGGGCTCTGATCAACTCTTTGCCTTTCACCTCATGCAGCCACTTACACCAGCAAAGAGTGAATGCAAATGCCTGCACTCTTGATCTGGAAGCACGGCACACCCTGCGTGCACTGCTGCACATGACTGCGGGTGTGGAGCACTGGACCCCTTACGTCTTGGGATGACAAAGGCTCCCATATGGATTCTTAGACTATCAAAGACCCAGAAGCACAGGGGCAGCAAAGAAATGGGAAGTGTTCACAGGGGAGGTTTCATTCTTGTGGCATGAACCTCAAGAACCAGTTTTGTTCCACTGAGGGCTTGAGTCGACTCAGATGGATTTGCCTGGTTCTCACACAGACTTACTCTGAACAGCAACAACGAGAGCAGCAGCACATAATATTCGAAGGGTGGCCACATAACAGTTCTGGTCCCCAGGGCACAATGATGCCATCTTTCCTTTGGCTGGGCTCTCTTCTTCAACACCTAGCAGGGCTTACCACATTGTCCTTCCAGACTAAATAGCTGCAAAAGTAGCTGGTGGGAGAAAGAAAATACAATTTGTTACATTTAGGGGAAACCCATTTTTAAGTTTTCAGGGCAGCTTTCACAATGGGGTCCTGGAGTCTGACTGGAGCTCTTAACTACTGCAATATTAATGAAAAGGGGAGTTCAGCTCCTAAGCTGGTGTGAACTGGTATAGGTCCAGCAAGGCCACGCTGATTTACATCTGCTGGCGGTCCCAGAACTGGGAGGAAGGTTGAGAGCATAAGTGAAGTAAAAACAGATCCTTTTGATAGGGGAGGAAGAAAAAAAATTGAGTCCAGTAATGATACCTCCTACACGTTTAATTCTGTCTCATGCCATTGCATTCTTTAGGGTTGTGGTTTTCCCTTATCATTCAAAATGAAATCTCCAGGAACAAGAATACAGTAGAATTACTTAGTTCCTGTAGAATTACTTAGTTCCTGGCTCTAACAAAACCTGCCTCAACTCTCACATTTCCCTGGCACATTCATAAAGGAAAGGAAAATAGGGCTGGAAGGGACCTCAGGAGGCAGTCCCCATTCAGGACAAGCTCATCCCTTGCTTTAATCACCAAGATAAATATTTCTCTAACTTCACTTCAGCTTCCAGCGACATTGAGACTTTACAGCCTCTCTAGGTGACCCCTTTCCAGGGCTTCACTACCTGCACAGGTCTTCCTTATAGCCACCCTAAATTCTTTTTGCTGAGAATTTAAACCCATTACTTATTGTCTTTTTCCCTGTGAAAATGAGGGGCTCCATCCTCCTTGTAACTTTTTTTAGTATTTGAAGACTATTATTGAGTCCCCCTGCAAGCTTTTTCTCCAGAAGGAATAGTTCTTCCAACCTTTTTTTAAGGCATGTGCCCTAGACCTCGCCATTTTTGTGCTCTCCTCTGCAGTCTTTCCAATTTGTCCATTTTCTTGCAGTGCGGTGCCTGAAATTGGACTCGTCACTCCAGGCAAGGCCTCACCACTGCTGAATACACCGGTGCATACATACACTCCTGTACCGGTGTATTCTGCTAGCTTCTTTGCAGTATTACATTGCCAGTTCTTCACGTACCTTTGCAATCCCTTATAAACCCCAGGCCCTCCTTTGCAAGGCGACACCTAGTCAGCTCTCTGCCTCCCATTCACACTTGTGCATTAGATCGTTCTTTCCTAAGTGCAGCCTTTGCATTGGTCTTTCTCAGCTTTCTTTCCCCTGCAGCCCTGTATCCCAAAGCCTAATGCTTTTTGCTTCTCTTTGCTTCGCTAGCTCAACCTCTCCTTGGAACGACATCTGGCTTGACTTCATTAACCAATATTTGTGCTTTTTGGAATATTTGTTATAATAGATTCTACCAATTTTTCATGCTTGGAGGGGCCAGGAAATCCAAGACTATTCACTTCCTCTGGCTTTTTCTTGGAGCAGCACTGATTAAACTGCAGGGCCTTAGCTGACTTACCTGTATGTTGGCAAGAGACAGAGAAGGGCAGGCGAATTGGTTCCCCCCAGATGAAACAATGCCTCCGACTTCTCCAGTCTAGTTTCTCCTGGCTGCAGGCATCGCACTGCTTAAAAAGGAGCTAGCCCAACATGCCCACACACAGAAATGCACCAAAATGGAGTTACGGTTTAGAACGGGGGTTGTACCACCTTATCTACCAATGATTAACTCCTCCTTTAAAATGACAAGGAAGTAGTAGAGCAAATGCACTTCAGCCCAAGCCGATGTCGACACTGTTTATTTTCTGAGCTGATGTGCCAGCTCTTTACCGAAAATGATCTGTAGGAGAAGTTCCCTGGAACTTGGATGAATAGGTTATTGTTTGTTCCAAGAGCAAAAGAAGACTGGCGGGCAAGCTAAGCCCACGGGTACCTGGTAAACCATGGTGGGCCACTCCACCATGCCTGAAGGGGATCATTGCCATGACAGCCCAACAACAATGGTATATACGACTGGAGGCTTTTCGATCCATTTTTGGTGGGTATTTTGAACCCACACAGTTCCTTGTGATCTCTAAGGGAACACAGTGGCCTACCACCCATAAGCCTTGTCACACCACATGGTCAAATGTCCATCTTCTGGGTCAAATCCTGGAGTCCTGGCTCAGGTCCAGGTAAATGCTCCTTGATACCAACGGGAATTTCGATGGTTCCTGCATCTTTGGGATTTGGCTTTTCTGAGCCTTTGCTTCTTCCCCTTCAGACTGGTTGCACTTTGGGTGCGTTTGAATGTTCTTACCTCACCAGTCCTAGCACCTTAGGAGTATACAGGAATCGTCTAGTGGTCCTTATACCCCTGAGTCCTGTTTTCTGCACAGAAATGGTTTATTGAACCAATGTGGGGTTCTCCAGGAATTTAACTTGTCCAAGTGCAATATCAGACTACTGCAGCAGAGACTTCTTCTGGGTTTACCTGATGCTCTTTGCTGCAGCTGCCCCGGGGAGGCTGTTAAAACACACACTCAAGTGACTTCTCACTCCTTTACATGCCACTTAAAGGGTGAGAGCGCACAAATACCATCAAGGCACAGACCAAAGATTTAATTCTGAGCCACCTGGCTCCATACTGGAACCATGTCAGTGGTGACTATGAGAATGGAGAGACGATCATGGATGGCACTCTTTCTAGAAAACAGGTGAACCAGCATAAAAACCGCCCACAGAATTGGCACTACTTGTCTCCCTTTATCAGTGTATCCACTTCGGATGAGCGGTCAAAGGCTGATGGAGCCAGGGAGATGGGGCTGTCCCCTGTCCCCTAGCAATGGTCTTTGCAGGGAAGGGCTGGGACACCAGTGGGGCCGTGTGGAGGAAGTCTGATCTCCAGCAGCCTCTACCGCTCCTGTGGATCACACAGGTTATCCAACAGCTCTTGCAGGCACTAAATCCACGTGGAAACGAATATCAAACAGAAACGACAAAAACTAAGCGAAAGAGCAGCACAGGTTGTTTACTGAGGTCTTTCTTGATGGGGTCAGCTGGGCTTTTTGCCTCCTCAGCGCTGGAATTTTAGGTTTTCCAAGTAGAGCGTTTCTATTTCTAACAGGGACCCGAGTTCAGCCCTGGTCATCTCGCACGACAGGAACCCTGCAGCTTGCGCACACTTTCACAGGTGTCATGAGGGTTGTGATCTTTCCGGGAGAGGCTTAGCAGAGGGACCATCACTAGGTGACCCCAAACCAGCTTACATGTGTCTGTAAATTGAACTAAGCGCCACATTTGCATTCTCTTCTTGACCCAAGGTTGGATTCCCAGAATATTACATGGGAGATGAACACGATCTTGTCTGTCTCGCATTTCTATCTCCTAATAAGACCAGAAACAGCATTTCCAAGGAAAGCAGTGATGTTTAAATAGAGCTTCCTACAGGCACAAGTAGACTTCTCTTCTCGTGCTCCTGAGAAAACATCCTGGTAAAGAGGCTTGTGAGCAAGGAGGCACTTAAGACATGCAAATAACACAGCAAACTAGGGACAAGACAACCCAAGAGGTTCGTATTTTAACCCAGCAGCAAAGGGTCAAATGTAAAAATCAGGAAAAAAATATTTTGAATGAGATTTTTTTCTAAATACCTGAATCCAAGACAAAAAGCAGCAGTCCAGCTCCTGCTTTTGCTTTGGTCAGACTGTGCTGCATATTGGCTTATTTTGTGCCGCATGCTTGGGCAATCTGAAGGCAACCTACCGACACCGACAGGGTTACTGACCTCAAATCAATATTTGCTGCTTCTCTGGCACAGCAATGCAGCTCGTGTCAAAACACAGGCCCTCCCCTCAAGGTCTCATTTTTCAAATGGCTTCACAGAACAGCAGAAGATACGTTTGTGCTGAAAACCAGCTACCTTATCCATCGGTATCTAACGTCCATCTGAAGGAGAGCGCGCTCTGCTATCTGCAGCATTGCACCACGGCAGGGGATAAGTCAGGCACCATAAACATCTAGATGAAAACCTGTATCCTACAATACAGCACCACAATGTCAAGAGGTTTCCTTAACCCACAGCTCTGCCTCTAGCACTGGAAGGGCAGGGAGGAGGTGGAAAGCGAGGGAGTGGAGGTGGGTGGATAGGAGAGGGAAATGTGGAAGCTGGAGGAAGCTGTTCCCAGAGAAAAGCTGGCAAATATAAATCCTGAAACTTAAAAGGCAATTAAAAAGCACCCAAAATTGATTATTTTTTTTTAAATATCATGATTTTTTAAATTAACAACATAGATTTAGGAGTGGGGAGGCTAACTCAATGATTCAAGACCAGTGTTAAAAAGTCTTTCCCAAACCTTACCGTTAGCTGATTTTCCAGGGCCAGACCAGCCTGATCTCCTTTAGATATTTGAATTTTACCTCTGTGAATGATTTCCACAAACTCCTCAGATTCCCAGACATAACTGAAGCTTTTTCTGTAGACCCCAGTCATTGATGCAAAATGTCCCTAAGACACCTTGCCTATTGCAACAAAACCCAGCGGATAATAATGGGGAAAAAGAGACTTATTTTCAGAGATTCTTTATTGTAAATGAACTTCATGAAGGTTTATGCAGAACTACAACCAAGCCACAGGCATGTTGGAAATACCCTAGTCTTCACCATGAAAACAAATATTAAAAACCAATAAAAGTATCAAAATTCCAGGTATTCTTGGGGGAAAGATCCCAACCGCTCACAAGATAAGGAACAAACATGAACACAGCTCCTAGGTAGTGGTTTTGATCCTGCACGCCTTACATAGACAAAATTCAGACTCCACAAGAGGAGCAGGATCTTTCCAAAGCAGCAGCAATGCACATGTCACCATAACTGAGGACAGGAACTTTTCCCATACAGCTGGGACAACCGCCCCCCAGCATCACAGTTAGCACTTGATGCACAAATGCAGATCACCCCTATTTGGGAAGGGAGTTCCTACAGGATTCAGCTTCATGGATGACCAAGCAGATGATGGGGATATGGTACTATCAAGCAAGACCCAAGAGCTCTTAACGTGAGGTATTAAGAGGAGAAAGAAAAAAAAGGAGGAGGTGGAAACACATTCTGAAAAGCATCCGAGGACCGCCATGGTCTAGATGGCCAGGGAGTGCCAACAGTAACGGAGACCATAAGAAGCGCACACAGATTCAAGCTTCTCAGGTGATTAGCACCTACATTCTGGTAGGGAAAAATATATTACTTATCTCTTGTAACAATTAAGCATAAGTCAAGGAAAGAAATGCAATTAACTCTGTAACAGCATGCAATGGGATTCCAGCAGGTTGCGCGCAGACCGATTACAGCACAGGGTTATTTTCCCTTGCTGCAATCAGGGCCATTGTTTCTACAGAAGTAACTGGCTTAGGCAGTGAGCTCATGAGCTGAGGCAGGACGATGCAGGGAAGTGACTGCAGATGCCAGGATGTGACAACCCTCAGGACTGCCCCTCCAGCAAGCTCTCTCCTCCTGTGCATGCATTTGTTTCTAATGCAGTGCAAGTGTCACGGAGCCAGCTGGAAGAGAGGGGACCCTGCTTCCACAGGAGTCGTGGGAGCAGCTCATACAAGACAAATGACCTGAACTCAGACTCCTCATCAGCTCACCCCTCAGCCCGAGCTATGAGATGCTCAAGTCCTCCGGAGCACCAAGGCCTTGTAGTGGCTCTAGGCAGGGGGGAGGACAACAGGCTACAAGCCTTCCATTACTAAATTCCAACAATGGGAGAGGTCACAATTAAAACAGTTTGATTAATTATCTATGAGCAAAGGGATCTGAGCTCTCCGCTTCCCTAGACGTGAGCTCGATCCTTCGAAGTGCTGACTTACTTCAGACCAAAGGCAAAGCAGCAGCTCTTCTCCATTAGACATACAATCCAACATTTTCAAGCTTGCGACTGAACATGGGCACAGGTCATTCTTATTTAAGCGCTAGAAATAAGGGATTTCATTTACAGAGGTGCTGGACTCCTATAACACCCCCACCTGAAATCACCGATAAGGACAGGTGCACAATACACCAATGAAAAAGCTCCAGTTGAGTGGTTAAATAGGAGTTTTTGTATTTAACCCTAAATTGTCAAGGAGAAAATTCTGTCCTCAGCGCATGGAGAAAGTTTCAGAGTACGACAACATGGAGTATAACAAAAAAAGGTTAAGATTTACAGGAGAATTATATATAAAAGTCTGGATTAAATTTGCCGCCAACACAAAACCACCAGCACAAAGCTTACACATTTCTGAAAATTAGCTTTCATGTGATATATAGCCGTTGTGCTGCCCATGTGCTTGGGGAGAATGCCACCCTCTGTGCATCAGACAGTGCAATGTAAAGCTACATTATAAGCTATTTAAGGCTACATGTAAGGCATTTAAGGCTACTTTATAAGCTATTTACTTTCACAGTTCATTTATGTCCCAACTGAAAATTTGCTCCAGGCCTAAAAGCTTGGCATCTTTAAGAGTCATAAAAATGAGGTTTCTATTTTAAAACTGCACGCACTGCTGCTGCGCAGAGACTCTGAACTTTAAAAACACAGACGAGTACAGCAAGGAGGAACTGCTGGTTAATGTATGAACAAAAATAGGAGGGAAGGAGAAAGGAAATGACACCCGTGAGGATAGGGTTTAGGTTATAGTTCAGATCTAAATCAGGTTTGGCATCTGGAATCACTTGCAAACAGGCCTGAAGGCTCGGACTGTTCTCCCACAACCTCACTTCAATGTGCAAGACGTGTGGCGAGATTAGCCGATCCCACAAAATTCATTTGTGATCCAAATTTGGGGACTCGGATGCAAGCCCGCCAGAAACGCAAAGGGGCACAATCTCAAGGATCCACTTTGTGGCCCATAGATGGCTTAAAATTAGGGGATGCATGTGGTCTTTTGATAGCTGGACAATAAGGGTGTCTGTCTAACCCTAGGAGCTGGAGTTCACTGGCCAAATTAAATGTATCACTATAATTACTTGGAATCAGCGGGCATTTATAGTTGAGCTCCTAGAGCCACTCTAATTGAAGTACCCGGAGCGTGACGCATCAGCACCCCCAGGCTGAAAAATGGTCTCGAATGAGCTTTCAAGTGCCCCCGCTGCCATTTTTCAGCCTGGGAACGCTGACACACACAACACTGGAGTCTGCCGGGGTGCAGTAATTAGCACAGTCCAGCAGACTCAGTTAATTGACTCTGCTCCAACACATTACAGTTACCAGAGAAGCAGCCTTTCTGCCCATTGCTCTCCAAGCAGAAATGTAAAATGGCCTTGAATTCATGATCCAGGCTATGTCAGTGGGAACTGAACTGCAAAAAAACCCCCATCTCTTCTATTTAACAGATGAAGTCATCCAAGAAGATTCATCCTTTGCGCAGTTCCTTGGTTTTTGTCCTAATGCCATACCTTGAGAGCCTTAGATATATGAAATAACAACAACAGAGCCAAACTCCGAAGCCCACGCTCAAAGTCAATGGTATCTACGACCTGAACACCAGGTATGAATTGAACAAAAACATCAGGATCAGGTCCAACAACCAACACCACCCCGTTGAGAAACTCGTATGGCAGGGATGAATTTGGCCATATTTGGTTATGCACAGAGGTTGATGTAGGAAATGATTAGAAAAACCTGGAGCAAACTCAGTAGGATCAAGTCTTCAGGACCGCGTGCTCTTCTCAAACACTAGAACGTGGTATCACAACATACGTATATAGACTAGCACTCAACCCCCGCTCTCCACCCCCCTGCTCCAACACACACGCGCATACACTCACACTTACAGTATTTTAAAAGAGAGTGCAAAGTTTCCCTGGGGGGTTCCTTCAGTCCCTGCTGCGAGTCATTCTAGCACGCACAACAAGGAAAGCTCTTTATTGCAGACAGTTTCAAAGGCAGCTGGACACACGTTACCGGCCCCAAAAAGTGCCAGACTGGCTCACTGTGCTTCCATGTATCCAGAGACAGCCACTCCAGCCAACATGCTGACTCCAGTAGACTTGAAATGCAGGAGAAGAATTGTCCTTTACAGTTTCCATGACACGGCCAGCCAAGTTCAAGATGAAATCAGAACCCTTTACATCACTAAACCAGCCATCCACTAGAAATGAGAAATCAAAGGGACAAATTATAACCAAGCAACAATGGAAAGGAGGCAAACCAGTGAAACCTACCCAGACGCTGAAGCCCAAACTACTTACTGCTAATTACCAATATATGTTAATTGTACGTACACACACACACACACACACTCTGTAGAGCTATTCTCTCCCAAACCACTCCTACAGATTTCAGTGGGGAGAGTTGTGGTGCCCACCAAAACGAGACATCATTTGTTTTCCCCTGCTCTAGCAACGAGCATCTTCCCAACCACACCTTTGCATTCATTATCTGATGTACTCCTACACAATTCTCTCCTTCGATTTCATCTCTGCATCAGAGAATAACAGCTCTGAATGCATCCAGTTTGGTCCTCCTCTATGCATTTATTTCCCTTCTGAGGACTGGCATCACCTGTGAGTATTAGGATAAAAGCCAATGATTTTACTTGGGAAATGACAGCCTCAGTCCACACAGACCTGCAAAATGCAGGTGTCCCTCAGGCTGGTGGTACTTCACTCGTACACTTTTGAAACCAAGCATAGGAAAAACAAGAAGAGAAGATGACTAGAGTACACGCCGGGAAGGAATGCAATAAAGAAAGCAGCCTGGCAGTTCAGGGTTACTTCATTTTATTTATCTGATCCACAAGAAGGTTTACAGCTCCAAGACAAAACATTAAGAACAAAAATTTCCACAATGGCTATTTTGCAGGCCTGTCTTTGAAAAGTTAACCACGTGAGACATCTTGCTGGTTTTATGAGATGCACCTTCTGTACACGGAAATGTCCTAGTGGTGGTTCGATCGTGAGTCAGGGGAATGCATTCCTGTGAGCAGAAATGGAGTATACCTTTGCAGACACACAGCTACATACATTCAAATGCAAAGGCCACAATGTTCAAAAGCGGCCACTAATTGTGTGCGCCCAGCTAGAGGGGCTGAGCTGCAGACACCCCTGAGCATCAGCCCGTCTTGCACCAAAACCGTTCAAGGGGCCCATTTGAAGACTGCAGCGCCACGGTATAAAATCAGCCTCTGAAATGTTTCTTATGGTACAACCATCATTCTTTTGCAGACCAGAGAAAGAACTCGGTCACTGATTCCATATCGAATATTAGCAATTCACATTTTCTCTTTTAACTACAAATAGTCAGGAAATCCATAGACACTGCATAAATTGAACCTGTGATTTACCAACAAAATAAATATTTGGTTAAAACGCAAATCCCTGTTCCAATCAAATCAATAGCAAGGGATTTAAGACAAACTAACGGCAATTTAAAAAGTTGTTGTTCTAGAACAAACTGGCCGAGAGCAGCACATTCGGATGGAGCAAAGTGACATCACTAGAGAAGAAACGGGCTGGGAACAAGTTGCAAGATAGGTTTTATTAAGTTCTATCTGCTTGTTTGCACCCCCGCCCCGCCGCCCCAATGACCTTGAGTTTTTTCATTTTAGAGACTCAAGCAAAGCACAGATAGGGCTAGAAAAGCAATCTTGCAAAGACAGCATTGAAGAGATCCGCTGTTTGTTCGTCAGTGGGAAAAGGAGCAAAAAGACAAAAGCGATAACCCTCTACCAAGGGAGGAATTTCAACCTCGCTGATAAAAAGAAAAAAAAAAAATCACATTAGCTCACTTTGCAAGTGAAGAAGAGGATCTATCCAGTTGGAGACCTATTTAGCAGGGCTCCCTTCTCTTAATTAATCCCTGGTAATTAAGATTCAGCAAGGCAGGATTAGATTGAGATTCCCTGCGGCTTGATCTCACTCCTAGCGATACCATAGCAATGCTCCCTTAGATTGCAAAGAAAGTAGGATAAGTCTCATGGTGAGGCCTGAAGCATAATGTAACTATCTGTCTTGCCCACACAGGGCTGCAAATATGCTTGTGTCAAAGTCCACAGATGGTACTTGAAGACACGCAGGGAGCTACAAAGTACAACAAAGAGATGCCTTTTTTTGGCATCTCTCCTGGCACCATCTAAAACATTCATTCTAGCATATAAAATATAATGGAGCAGCTGCCAGGCTGGACATTTTGTGCGCTACTGCAGCTTTGGTAAAATAGTCGCATTGCTTTATCATTTAAATAGAACTTCTATGAATCTGTTATTTAAAATATATATCTTAAAGTTAAGAGTAGAAGACAAAACAAGGCACATCAACCTGAAATTCTTAACACAGTCCCTTATCCTAAGGGATGTATGCATTTGGAGAGGGAAACGATGGAATTGCAATTAAAAATGTTACAGAGTTTCACATTAGGTACAAAGTGCAATTAAAATCCTATCGCTGAAGGATGCGCTGTTAACAGCTTCTGAAGGAAATTCCCATCCTGCCGACATATGCCTGTTTATAACCATTCCAAAGAAGTTATTCAGATCCGGAGCGCAGAAATGTTACTCGTCTCGACTCAGACGGCACACCCCTCCCTGCTTGGCAAGAGGTATGACTGGCATATGACAAGGGTAAGACATAAGTTGGACTTGAACGTGCCGGTTTCTTGGTGCTACAAGTGAGGGCAGATATGAGTTCTCTTAATCTTCCAGTGAGAACATGTGCATTAGATGCCTGGAAAAAAGTAACTGAACCAGCAAGTGTTTTCATTTCTATGCAGAGAATCATAGAAAAGGAGGGTTGGAAGGGACATCAGGAGGTCACATCTAGTCCGACCCCCTGCTCCAAGCAGGGCCAGCCCCAGCGACATCATCCCAGCCAAGGCTTTGTCTACCCAGGTCTTAAAAACCTCCAAGGATGGAGAACCCATCACCCCTCTGGGTAACCTGTTCCAGTGCTTTACTACCCTCCTGGTGAGAAAGATTTTCCGAGTATCTCACATAAATTAAGTTCTCCATTGAGAAGGGCTTGGCATACAGTTCAGAAGCACAACAGCTCAAGGGATGGGCAAATGTACACTAACTATTTGAAAAAGGGAGAAGCTGCTGCTGTTCCAAAGGGCGCATCAGCTCTTCCCTTCTGTCATGGCTAGGATAGTTTAGGGATAGTAAAATATTGCATCTATGCAAAGGGTCAGTCTAGAGGGATGCTGCCTGAAGTCCCTTCCAAAGGTCTGATTTTATGATCAATGGAAATGAAAGACAAGCACACTGCCTTTGAAATATAGGAAGTCATTAGATTTCCATTCCTCAGAGCATCATATAGTTAGCATCGGAAAGTATTTGCAACGGTGATAAACCGCACACATGAATTCATGGAATATTACTTTCTGCGGGGGGTACTCTCACAGGTGTTGTAGGATGTGCGCTTGGCTTATGCAATGGCTGGAATACCTCATGGGACTGGAGGGGAACAGGAGACATTCAGGGCAAGTGGATCCACGAAATGGTTTTAAAATACCGTTTTTCCCCATTAAAAGAAAATAACTGATGATCACAGCCACTGTGACAGTTCAGTGGTGCAAAACTAGACAGAGAAGCTCTCCATCAGAAAGCAAGGGAACCTATAAAGGTTTTCTTTAAAAAAAAAAGTTGTTGCATGATCAGTTCAATAATGTAAATCGAGTCCTGCTACATTCATTGACAGAAATACATTGCCCTTATACAGCACCTTTTGCTGGAGAATTTCAAAGCACTTTATAAACGCAAGTATTATCCCAAGAAGGGAAACTAAAGTGCAGAGATTACAAGTCCAAGGTCAAAGCTGTCGGCGGCTGGATGGGAACAGAGCGAGAAGTGCGGCCGACTCCAAGCTCCCAGTTCCAAAACATTCTTCTTGCTGTCTGGATGGACGTGGCATTTCTAAGGCCCAGCCTTAGAGCTTAGTACATTTTACTGGCAAAAGTTTTTCAGTTTCTTTTGACACCACACCCTTAAGCAAAATCATTTCTTCAATGTAGCAAAAGAAACAGGGCTGAGTACTGGAAGTGCTTTGGACATTTCATGTTAAATGGCTACAAATGGACAAACACCACACCTTCCACTGTATATCCCAGAGTTAACCTCAGACTAACATCTATGGCAGCAGACAGCCGCAACAGGCAAAGCTTTCTAGGAAAGAAAAAAGAGTATTCAGTACCTGGCAAACAGCCTTTCTGCAGCGATTTCAATGAAGTTACCACAAATGCATGTGGAATAAAATTACTGCTCCACAAGGGAAAGAGCAAAAGTGTTGCAAGAACTGTATAAACACACAAAGAAAACCAAGGACACCTACCAGCAGCCACCAGAGAACTGAGTATAACCAATTGCTATGTTGTACAGTCAGGTTCACCAATAAGATAGATAAACTGCAACATCAAAGCTGCAACATCGAAGTCAAAAAGGCAGTTACACATGTACTATTTGCATTAAGATTGCATTCAACTATTTGCATTAAGATTTGCCAGCGACAGTCACGGAGGTGATTAAAGCAGGGCTAGAGATGAGTTTCATAACCAGCAGGGTCATAGCAGAGCAGCACAGGTGCAAAGTGGAGTGAAGACAATTTCCTGGCCATTCTGTACAAGTGACAGGAAAGGCCTCTCTCTCTGGACTGCCTTACTCGATGGCTGAGATAGAAATCAAGGGCTCACAGGCGCTCTTGTCTGCTCGCTCCCTGGAGAGAAGGGATAACACACTATTTATCTGTCCTCTCTAATGAGGATGTGAGAACAAACAAGCAAATAGATGCTACGGTATCCTCCCGCCCCATCCAATGCATCCCTCCAGCGGGGTCATGGGATACAATAGAGACAAGTGTCATTACAAACCCGCACACACATACCACTGAAGCACAGATCCAAAATCTCTTAGGTTTGAAGGATCTCAGGCCTCGTGCTCAATTTACTCAACTCTCAGCTGAAGTCACTGGGAGCTCAGGGTGTTCCACACCACCCAAAAGTAAGCCATGATTAAATCATCCTCACTACGCCCCTGAGAGGCAGGCCAGCGTTCCCCCACATAGCGAACATAGAAGAGAGCGGGGAAGACAGCAAACGCTTTGCCCCACACCTCAGAGCAAGCCAATGTCCATGCTGGGATTAGAAGTTGGCTATTTCCTGAACAAAGCTGCTCAAGGACTGCAGGATTTCCTCAAGCAGGTAATTAATATCTTAATATAGGTCGCTCTGGAGTGATGAGCATTAGGGGCTGCGTCCCGATGTCACCTCTGTGCATGATCCTCCATTCGTGTCAGGAGGGAAACTTGGTGCTCTGATCCACAGCTAACTACTGCTGTCAGCATTTCATGCTGCAGACCGGCACCCAGGCCCAAATCCTCCCCTGGTGTAATCCCGCCGAATGACCTCTGTGGGGTGACCCCAAGGGTGGATTTGGCGCAAGCTACATTGTTCTTTTGGGCCCGATGATCTTGCTGATCTGGGGTAAAAGGCGTCATCCCACAGATGGCCTACACACTGTATATGCACTAGTCAATCCTCTTTGGACTCTCACGCTTGCCTCTGCAGAGAGATGACTGGCATCAAGCAACACACGTATGTATGCCTCCCCCAAAACGGCCTCGCTTTAATTTGCGGGACAAAAGGCAAAATGATCCCCTTCTGCCCCATGCATTGATTTTACTTCCAAAGCAATTTCCATGCAGCTAGATTCAAGATAATTCCTACTTACTAAACAAACCCAGAGAGACAATGCATACAAGCTCTTTTCAGTGGTACTCACACGCAAGCATTTCCCACTTGAGGCTGCAAAGGAAAAAGAAATAGCACAAGATAGCATATACCGCGTTGTAATAAAGACTGAAATCCCCTCCCCAACAAAAAGCATTGCAGCAAACGAGATGAGAGCTAAAACAACCCCCAGAATCTCACGTTGGGAAGAGACCATCGCAGACTTGTTATGAGAACCGGTGATATGATACAAGCCAGGCAAACTGCACCCTGAAGCATCGATAAAGCTGAGCTAGTCATTCAGCTTACCGGCTGCACGTTCATTTATATGGCTGTGTCCAATTCAGCATCATCCCTCATAATAGGCAGTGTTCTTATTAATGGCGGAGCAAAAAGAAGTGATTTTTACAAAGCTAAATTTAAAAAAAAAAGGCTATTTTAGGTTTTAAACGATTGCATTAGGATGGAACCCAAACTCACACAAGTGAGGAGTGGTCCTGAGCATCTCCATTTATGGGCCACCCTACTTAGGCACCATAAAGGGGCTGACGTTCAAAAGGAGCCTGGTATTCAAAAGGGCATGGTCTGAAGGGTCTTAAGTTGGATGTCCAATATTAGCTGTCACTTCCAAAGAGTTGGGGATGTGTTTTACTGCAAGCACCTTAGAATTACTGAACTCACATTGAACTTTGGGTTCATCAGAAATTACTTCGTTTCATTGCTTGGCAGATAACAGAGCAAGGCCAGCCTGAAAACTGCAATGCGCTGGCGAATCAAGACCAAAACTTTTAAAACTGTCACGCTCCAGTCTTTAAGCCGGCTGAAGTACAAACACAGGGGATGCTACTTGAACAACAAAAATAGGTTATATTTCATTTTTGGCTACTCCCAAAAGTATTTGTTGGCTCTTGTGTACTACAGCAGCACCGGGTTATAAAGCCACCGCTGGAAACAAGACGGAGGGAATGTTTAAAGAGGTTTTTATTGAAAAAAACCTGTCTTTAACATTGAAAAAAAAACCATTCTTCTGTTTTGTTTTTTTGACTAGCTCATATGCTAGCAGGGGGGAAAAAAATGATCCCAAGGAGGTCTATTAAATAGTTAAGAGACTGGGAGCTGTAATTGTGACTTGCCCTGCTGTCCTAGGAAAAGGTGGAATCTTGTCACTGATCGGAGCCCTGTTTATCTGATGCAAGACACAAGAAGCAAATAATGGGGAGGAATCAGACTTCACTTTCTCCCTCTCTCACCTTCCTACATAAGCCAGTGTCATTCCCAAGAGAACTGCAGCAATCAGTGCCAGAGAGCAGTCCAGCAGCACGCTGGAAATAATTGCTTCACTAAAGATGGCAGGCCCTGGAGAGAGGAGCAAAATGCAACATAGGTGCAGCTGCAGCAAGAGCCTGGTTCTGAAAAGACCCTCACACTGGCTCACCAATCTGTCTTAATATTGACTTTACAGGTCAGAGAACAGTTCAACTCCCAGCCTCTTCCATGCTTGGTCTCTCCCCTGGGGCTCCCAACAACTGAAGCAGTTATAGCCAATTCTGCGCTGGATTTCTTTGTGTCACTGGGAAACTGGAATAAGAATCATCACCTCTCTCCCCCAGCTCGTTCCTCAAGGAACTGGGGACAAAGAGAAATAAAAAAGCAAATGGGGCTCCACACGCACACAGCAAGGAGCGAGTCAGGCCTACATTTTAACAAAGCAAGTAGGAAATAAAATGGTAGGGTTTGAACATGAGACACTTTAGAAGTTGGACAATTAGACATCGAGGCACCCAAAAATCTATGGCTGCTTTTGCAAATTTTGGCTCTCATGTACAGAGATGGTAAAAGGAGGACAGAATGATCAAGTGCCTTGAAACACCCTCTGATCACAGCTCGAACCAAGAGCCTGCAGAACAAAAAGGGCAGGAGCAGCAGAGTGAAGAGGCATGGCTACTCCTCATCACGATCGAGCCTGCAAAGATGCTGCTAATCAAATCGCGCTGGGATGAGAGGACCATTTAGCTGCGTATACCTTACAGCATTTGGACTTGTAAACAGGCCGCTACTCTTACCAATCTACCCATCCTGCTGAGGAGTGGCCTACTTTAAATTAACCAACCAGAAAATCAGCATTATGCGAGGAGAGTCACCCTGCCGGCAGCATGCGACTGTAATGCTTCTGGATGACAGTTCCACTCCAAGATGGTGTTAATAGGTTTGTCATCTTAAGTTATTCTCAAGATTGGATGGTGATGGAAGGTATACATGCTAAGTGGCTACTTTTGCACTTCAAATGGAATCACTGGAAATGATCAGTGACTGTTTGATCGTTAGTTGTGTGCGCGACTGTGTGAAGGGATAACAGAGATGAGTTACCACTTGAACACTGACTTGTAGCTTCCGATGGCGACTCCCATCCTGAGCCTCTGGGAATACGAGAGACTCCAGCGGGCTGAGAGGCCTGCTCCCAACACTGTAATTTCGCGGGCGCTTTATTGTGTCCGCACTGGCCAGAGGTGTAAAGCTGTTTCTTCTCATCCTTAAGGGGGTTTGGTTCTTTGAAGGGTTGGTCTGATTAAAAATGGAGGATATCACAAGGAATGAAAAGCAAAACTACAATCTGAAATCAAAGTCATGCCAACACATTTCGGTGACACCGCCAACACCCTGAAGCTACTGTAACCACCAGCCGAATCCTGCCTCGGCTCTGTGTGCAGACCTCCTATTCAAATCAGTAGGAGCCTGACTCACAAAGTCCAGGGATGTCCACGGAAAGATGTGCCTCTGCAAAGGACCAGGACAAGGCCTGTGCACCATGCAAGTTCCCCAGAGGCTGCACCCGAAGAGCTCACACACAGCGGACACGTTGGGTCTCTGGGAAAATTTAAACTACAGAGTGAGGGCAGGATTGGGCCCACTGATGGTAAAATAAATAAATAAATAAATAAATAAATAATCTACCTAGCACCTTCTCAAAAGCGGTTAGAAGTGCTAAGCCAAATACTAGCCATTCCCTTTATCCTCAATCCACTGAACATGGAACAGCTGAGAGACTGCTGCAGTCAAGAAAATGCTGAAACAGTCTAGTGACAAGCACAGTTGCAAAAGTTTTATTTCCCTTTCCCCTCTGTAGTGAAGATTTTGTTTATACAGTTCAGATGAAACCATGCATTAAATATAATCAATTTTCCCAATTACTTAGATTTATCTTCAAGCAGCTCCATATTGCCAGAGGAAGCAGAGACGAGACAACTGCTAACTCTTCCCTGCAGACAACTGAGTATCATGTAACAATGGAGTAAAAGTACTAGCCACGTGAGTCTGAATTACAAACACCAAAACTACATTAGCCACAGAAAGTTTTGCTGCTCATCCTACTCTCACAGTCTCTACTCAGTTCAGTGAAGCTTTACCCTTGTAAGTCACCGTCCAAAGTATCCCCCAATGCACACCTGCTTAGTACTTACCATAATGGAGCTAAACAAAAGAAATTTAGATGACAGCAAGAGTCAAAATAAATATGAATGAATGACAGACAGTCTCTTTTATACTCACCTTCAAAGGACTGGACTAAACAGAGAGGCAAAAGCCCAAGTTGTCAAACATGGGTCTATATTTAATAGATTCATTACAGAGACCCTGGTCTAGCTGCGCAGAATTTGGTATGGGGCCTCCAATTCTGAGCCTTTCCTTTTTGAGTGTTGGGCTTTAAATGCAGTCTCTGTATATTTACTGATGGTGAATACCTAACAGTCTTTACTGCAGGTCATGGTAGCGTCAAATGATTGACACCTCTGAAAAAGCTAGGTTCTGCATGCATGTACAAGGGAGAACTCCAAAACTAAAGCCACTTCTAAAATTGAAGCTACGTAGGCCAAGGGATTAAGCCCTTTGCTGAACAAAGCGCTTAATCTGAATGAATCTAGGTGTAAGGGACTATGGAGACAAAATCTGACAAAGCTAGCACTGCGTCTCTAAGTCCACAGTCCATCCATCACTAGCGTCAAAACCTTCACACTGCAATGGAAGTAAACGTGGCGCTCATGCTTAGAATCTCTGCTGCTCCCTGATAAGTGACTGCTTTTGATTTGTAACATTTTCTGTAATGCAGGTTTGGGGTTTTTATGTTTTGTTTTTTAAAGCTTGTCACACAAGTCACAGGCAGACATTTTCAGACAAGACTTACTGTACTCACAGAAGGTTTGTCTCGGTGGGTGTTGACTGCTTCGACATTCAGGTTGATCATTTCTACTTTGCAACCTTCACCCGAAGAAAAGAGAAAACATTTTAGGAGGAACTACAGCCGATTTTAATATAAATTATTTTTAAACTTCTGCTGAACTGCAAAAAATTGTTTTCAAAAGACAGGGAACGGTTCATTTCCTTTTTTTGTGAAGAACTCATGCATTTGTCTTGCTTCAAATGCAATATCAATCATGAATTCTACATATATATTGTACTAAATAATTCCTTGTGGTTTGGGCTGTAAAAATGAGGCTAATAAACAATGGCAACTCCCCACAAAGGTATGCACTACGTGGAATATACTAATTGATATGATTTCTGTTCATGTTTGGAGGACAAACTCAGCTTCCATGGAAATATCCATATCCAAGGTGCCTCTGTCTAGAAGACACTAGCCCTTAATCACAGGAGTAGCCTTTTTTGCATGTGTGAATTAAAGATTGCAGTTAGTTTAGTACCCTTAATACCATGAGATGTCTAACTTGGCTGACTAACTGGAAGTAGCTTTGCTTCTGCACCTTGTTACCTGAACTTGGTAGGCAATTTTTGTAAGTCAGAAACAGGAAAATATTCACCGTATGCAACCGGCGTGAGTTTGAACACAGTATGAAGCGGGCATCTCAGGTACGGCAGCTCATCTAGGACCAAACAAAGCGTTAAACACTGCACATGGGGGGGCTGCTTAGAGCTTCGCATGTTGACTGAGTGTTGACACACACTGGAGATATTCAAAACTGTACAGAAGCTAAAACCCAGTATGCAATTTAAGTACATTAACAACATACAAGGGCTAATGCAACCTCATGCATTCACGTATCACTGCATTGCAACTGCATGATGATGTTAAGGTTTTAACTAAATTTCCGAGAAGCCTACAAGACGAGAACAAAAGAACTAAGCTGCTAATATACTGCTAAGCCTTGTTAGTGGAAAACATGTTAAACGTGCCAGATGGGAGTGAAGTTAATTTATGCACCGGCGGGCAGACGGCCTAGAAAAGCCGCAGTCTATACGGAGCCAGGTGCATAGTGAAAAAAGGGAGGTGGGGGATTCCCTAACTAGGAACCAAATCCTTCTCAATGTCTAACTGACAACACCCAGGGACCGACAAGGAACTGCTCTGGACTGGTTTGCAGAGCTCCCGAAACAAAGAAGTCTATTGAAGCTTTCAGGCTTTTGACTACACAATAAAAGATCCTCAAACTCTCACTTGGGAGGAGACTCTCTAGAAATATATTTCAACTCTGACACCAGTGAGCCGTGACCGCAGGTGGTAAGACGGGCAGGAACTGTTGTCAAGGGCTTATGAGCAGGGTTTGAATTACACTTTGAATCTTGCGGGGAGGGCTGTAAAAAAAAGTTGGCTGCCCATCATGATGCCCTAATGAAACTGGAGACCCCTGGTTATGACTTAAATAAGGGGGGCTCTTGTCTCTTATGAGGGGGTCAGCCCCTCTGAGCTCCGCTGTAATCTGAACCCTGATTATAAGTTATATTTCCTTATATGCCTCTTTCGGCTGATGTGCTGAATTATTACTAGTACACCAGCAACATCTGAAGAGTCCCTTAGTCTGATCCATATCATTTGGCCAGGAAGTCAACCCAAGAGGGTGACTCTGGGTTAACTGGACATTGATCTATTAACACCCAGCAAGCGACATACAGGGATGGTGTAAGTCCACTTTGGCCCAGACACTGCAATAACTTACATACAGGCTTAATTCTAAGCACGCGACTCATTCAATGGAGTTTAAAAGGCGGGGTTGCACGCTCAAGGGGCGTGCAGGGTTACGACGCTTGTCTTCAGAAAAAACAGATACACAGCGTAATTGTTTCGTATCGTGTCTGGTATGCCCTGATCGCCCGTGCAGCCCACTCCTGCAGACTCGACAGAACCTGGAGAATCACCCGTGTATTTCCCTCCTGCCCCGATTCTTTGCAATTCCTGAGCCATCGACTTACATCTCCAACTGTTCAATCAAGGCATATTGCTGCCTCTACCCAGTCTGCCAGGAGACCGTCAATGAGAGCGGTCCTTGTTCCTCCCACCAGAGGCTCTATTTATGTGCCTTCTCCTGCCTTAGCCCCCGACAGCTTTGGGACTCAAAGAACAGGAGCAGACCCTAGGCTGAAATCCTGGCCGGGCTGAAGTCAGTGGACATTTGTTTCACGAACTTCAGCAGGATCCTGGCTGCGGCCAGCAGCCCTGCTTCAGTGCACGCACTCTGAATTAAAGGAGGTATTTTCTTCTTTTTCCTCAACTGCCACCCAGTGGTAACAACTCCAAACAGCGGAACTACAGACAACGCTGAAAATCGACGCCAAGAGCTTCTCATAGTCATGAAACTAAGTGGAGGGTCTCAGAAGGGTTTTGCCATCTGCTTGGCACAGTCCACAATGCTTCTCTCTAATGTCCTCAACCCAAATTCCCCTTCCATAAGCCATTTAACCCCTCTGCTGTCCAACACGTCAGTTGGGTAACGTTGTCCCTTTCTGTGGGGACATCAGCTGTGTCTGATCACCTTGCCCTCATTAATGGATTTAATCTTTGCACTGATCCCTTTGGGTGGAGGTGGGGAAAGGATCATCCGCCGCTGGCAAATGATAAAATGACTTCCTAATATCACAGAAGGAGCCTGTGGCAGAAGACCAAACCTAAATCACTTCCAATGATCAGAGGGCAGGAGAACAGGCCTTATGATGAGAGGCTGAGAGCCATGGGACTCTTCAACCTGGAAAAGCGCAGGCTCAGGGGGGACCTGATGGCTGCCTATAAGTATATAAGGAGCGTACATCAGGATTTGGGGGAACATCTGTTCACCAGAGCGCCCCAAGGGATGACAAGGTCAAACGGTCACAAACTCCTGCAAGACCGTTTCAGGCTGGATATAAGGAAAAATTTCTTACTGCCAAGCCCTCAAGGCCTGGAACAGACTGCTGCCGGAGGTGGCGCAAGCACCTACTCTGGACTCCTTTAAGAGTCCATCGGACGTTCATCTTGCTGGGATCCTGTGACCCCAGCTGATTTACTGCCCCTGGGGCGAGGGGCTGGACTCGATGATCTTCCGAGGTCCCTTCCAGCCCAAACGTCTATGAAATGCCAGACAAAAGCCGTACGCAAGACACTGCCTATCCTACCTGTCCGCTAGAAGTGCCTGCATTTCAGTGACCCTGCAAGGAGTAGCTTGCATAGCACTTCAAGATGCCCTCGGCTAAAAAGAGAAAATGCAGGATTACGTGAAAACTTCTCTCAGAAGCCACTGAAAAAACTAACTAGATAAAAGAGCAATACTGATCAGCTCTGCGATACAACCAGTCGCATGCTCGCACCCCAACTCAGCGTATTCATTTTCATACCTGCGTTCTTGTCAAGGAAGTAAGCCAACAGGCACCTCATAACAGCCTGGTGCGCGATAACTAAGACACTGCCTTGGCGTTCTAGCTCCATGATCACAGGCTCTAGGCGCTGTACCAAGTCTTGATAAGACTAGAAAACACAGAAAGGTTTCAGTACAGCACGGATGCTTAAAGGTTAGCAGTCTATTGCCTTAACTCAGTCTGGAATGCTACCATGTACACCAATTGCCCCAAAACATTTCGCTTCAGTTCTTCCTTCTTTACCAAATGCACACACTCAGCTACAGCTGCTTAATTAGCAATTATTATCTTAAATCTTCTTCACCTCTCCTCCGGGATAGCGATAAAGATATTTCTCTTGATCTCTCAGAGCAAACTCATCCGGGTACTTATTTTCAATTTCTTCATAAGTCATTTCTTCACATACCCCCTGGTGGAAGAGGAACTTGTTAAAACAGAACTTGTTGCAAAAGGTTTAGACATTGCACCAGCAACAAAAAGTACATGACTGAGCACACGTTTCTGTGCTTATGTGACAGTAGTATCAAGATTCAAACCTCACTCATACTGTTGTCATTTAAACACAGAGCACTTCTGTCTGAGAACCTCCGCATGCTTACACCTCCTCATGCTCCTACTAAGTAGATAAGCATGAACATCTTTGCTGGACAGATGTAACACAACTTCCTCAAAACGATTACACCTTCTTCTCATGGTGAGTTTTAGGCCACTGTATTTATGCTCCTTGGTAGTGGGTTGGGTCTTATTTTTAAATATATGCAGATAATGAAAAAGGAGTTATTTCTACTCATTTCTGCTCATGAAAGAATTACCACTGACTTGATAACATTTGCCACTACTGTGGGTTGCTGCAGACACCTGGGACCATGAATGGTAACGTTTTCCCTGTATGGGAAAAAAAACCCTCTAGATGTTGCTAACTCTACACCAAACCATTTTATACCTTGCAGGAGTGAAAAGTCCAGCATATGTCTGCCTAGACAGTGCTGCAAAGCTTAATTACTGCTCAGAAAGTGCTTAGACATTTTTGCAAGCTGAGAGACAAGGCTGATCATTTCACATTCATTATAAATGGTTTTTATTTACAAACCTCCAAAGGGCCAGCGCATAGTTGAAGAGCATCCCCCCCATCCTACTCACAGCATCAATCTCATTCAAAATCTTCCACTGCTCATAGGGGACCCCCAAGGACTCAGCTGTCTGGATAGTTCTCTTCAGCTGGCTTGTCCACACCTTCAAATCCACAATCTCCTGCTCCTTGATAAATTTTTTCAGGGTTTGAGCAAACTAGGAGAAATTAATGCAAGTTGGAAGATGATAAAATTTACTGGAACGTGTGCGTTTCAAAACAGAGCTGCAGTAAGAGAGACACAACCCAGAGCTAACGAATGTCATACTGGGTATACAGTTCCCAGCAGAGGGAAAAAAAGTCTTCGCTGAATGAACCGCCCTTCTTAAAGAGACGCAGGGGAGTAACAGCTGAAAGTGTACATAAGGACTTCAACCCGCCCCAAAAAGAAGCCAGATACACCCAGGATTCAGGGTAGAGAGAGACAATCCTTTAATTGGCTTACATGGGGAAAACTCCACTGAAGTCCATACAACTGCATTCATTTACATTGGTAGAGAACCTTGGCCAAAGGCAGAGTCCTATCATGCTAAATGGATACTTTAATAAAGAATATGACAATCCTGACATTGTGAGGAACATACCTGTTTGCCACGGGATGACAAGCCAGAATCTCCACCAATCTTGCCAACAAGGTTGTGCTCGCTCTCGCCATGTCGGCACAGGTAGATGGTACGGGGCTGGACGTGAATGTTCATAAGGTAGTAGACAATTTTACTCTGGATGTAATCCTGGACCCGGTTTACCAGGAATCGCTGCCCCACGTTGATCACTTTAATGAAGGAAAGGTCTCTACAGCCAGCACAGAACAAGAACGCACAACTCAGCATCTTTAAACCTAAATACATGTTAAGGGTGAGGGCTGTATACACACACACGCATGTGCTCTAGCTATCCATTCTGCCGCACTGATATTGTGCTACCCCTTAATGCTCAGGTATCTCCATGCCTTAGAAAATACTTAGGGAGAAAGCACAATGCGATGTTACAGTATGAAGCTATATTACATTCTACTTTGTAAGAGGAAAATACTTTCAAGTCATTTGGGACTTGACTGTATGCTCCTAGCACAAGAAAGGCTGACTTTATAATACAATCACTGGGAATGAGAGTTATGTCGGAGTAGAGAGAAGACCCTTTGAATGACAGGAGATTAAATCAGGCAACAAAAGTGACACAAACCAGCGTATCAGTCTCCACCCAGTGTGCAGACAATACAGTCTCAAATGCAGCCTCTTACTTGTCATAATCATCTGGATCAAGAAGCTGGTATGTGACTTTATAGCACTCTATCCTCTTCAGGAAGTCATCCATCACGTTCTCTCTGTTTCTCTCTGGGTAGTCAGGACTTGAGACCTTCACTTCCTGAACAAGAGAGACACTTTGTAAAAGTGAAGCTTACTTTCCTTCAAAATAGAAACACGACTGAGTGACATGATTCTTTTACAGTCAAACAAACAGTGTTTGAATTTCTCCTTCTCCATCCCCATGTGCCCTGTGAAGAGCCTGCCCCTGGCAAGGAAACAAAGGGCAATTCTCAATGACCTGTTGTAGCATTCGGCCTGGGGACAGACACAGCTGGTGTCCCTTTTGCCGTTCCAGGCAAACAATTTAGTGCATATCTGCCCATGAAAATAAAATCATCCTCCAAGGTCAAACGCTTCATGGCTTTGGTTTGGTTCCCAAGTTCCAACAGAAGTAATCCATCTGCTTTTGCTTTCTGTACCACTACAAATAGCAAGCGCTTATCTCAGGGATGAAACAAGAACGAGACTATCAGAATGCGCCACAGCATTGCAAATAGCCACTCCACCCCCTGTACTTTATACAAGGCTACGATAGTGTCACGCTATGAGCTGCAAAATTACATTTATTGCAAGCAGTTTAGTTTCTACCTCTGCTGGGCTATTAAGATACCACATAAATTAGACTCGGTTATCTTAGCATAAAAATGCTCTGAAGTGGTGTGGGTTTAACCCCAGAAGGCCACTCAGCAGGGGAAAGAAAGGAAATAAAAGGAGATCAGAATGAAAGTTAAAACCCTGATCCCAGTCTGCTGTATGCCAGTGTACATGTAGAGCCCCTCAACAGACTCCAGCTGGATAACTTTGGATCGATGATTATATAACAGAGATCAACACCAGCCCAAGCACAAGATCCGGTTACAGCGCCGTCAGCATGACCTTGCACAATCTCCTGCTAACACTTAGTTAAAATGGAAGAAGACAGAAAGAAGGCTTTCAAACCTAGAATCCCCTACTCTTGCAGAACAGACCCAGCTCTCCGGCAGGGCTTAGCAGGTTCATTTTTCTTCTTTCAAATGGAAGCAACTCACATTTCCCAATCATCCCAGGAATCAGAGTAGACACTTCATCCTAGGTACACTGCTGCCTGGCATCATTTCCACCCCTGAAACTGGTAAAAGCTGCTACTACCATTTGGCTTTGGTAGCCTCTTACAACCCCTCTGCGCTCATAATGCACTGTGGGAAAACAATTGTGTTATAGACAGGGCAGCAGAGAGTCAAGGCCCTGCATGTGCTAAGAAGCTAGTCTGCAAACATTACTGACAGGAGTGTCTGGGACCCTTTCAGATTAGTATTAGCCTCCAAGATCAGTTTAACCTCAAATCCTCACTGTACAAAACTTTGACACACAAAGTACACATCTACGGGGCCAAGGTCTAAGACACACCTTAGCATATAGGATCCTAGAACAATATGCCAGCTGCTTCCTCAAAGAGCGTCAATGCATTGTCCAGAAGAGTTTCAGTTTCATTACTGAACACTTAACTGGATCAGACTGGCTTGACATGGTTTCCTTCCTGTGCCTGGTTTGGAAAAGCCCCTCCTAATGCCTTGAGCTGCTGCTGTTTACAGTGCACATACTACTGAGACTAATGACATAGACCGTGTATAAAGGGGAAAAGGCTATGTCCTATTGACATCGCTTTTCTCAGCTATTAGCTTACATTTTCCCATTCTTATCTCTAACAACTACAAATCTCAGCAATCGCGATGAACCATTTTAATGCTTTGTGATCTTCCACAACACACATCAGATCTTCTAAAGACAGCCACTACACACTGCATCTGCGAATGTATAGCACCTACCAAGATATTGGCAGCAATCACATCAGGATCATCACAGACAGACTCCACAAAAAACACCTGTGGAGAAAGCAATGGCATTTTTAACAGAATAGTGAGGCTCTAGAATAATGCCTATAAATCACATTAATCCCTAGTCTAACCACATACAAAGTCAGCAGAATCACCTGGGGGTGTGGGGGGATCTTGCCCAGCATATCTTGTGTGAAACCAACCTTTCGCCTTGTTTTAATCAATGGATTCCTGCTATCGTTCTGTCTAGAAGTGTGCATCACACATCACCAGATGTCTGCGCATCTAAGGAATATGGACTGATCAAGGCAGTATACTTCATTGGACCCCATCACTGCAATCAGCACACTAAAACTTCCCAAGCCACATGCATACATAGAAGCAAGGGGCCCGACTTTCCCCGACCTTGTACTACACATTATCATTTACACCTATGCAAAGGAACTGAAAATACCATCAGAAAAGGGCAGCACTTTGCACAGGTTGATATGACAACACAAGCTATGTCAAGGAGACTCAAGCCCCCAGAATGCTATCTTGCAGAGATAGGGCAAGTTTTATGAGCACAGTAATGGACCAGCAGGTCTGTCAGGTTATGATCTGTCCTAAATGGTGCTCTTGCTGCTGCCTCAGATGCAGTGGAAATGTGCTCAAGGAGGAGGAGGTGACATTTCTTCCTGGCTTTGAAAGCAAAAAAATAAATCAGATGCATGATCCTAGCAAATCACTGCTCCCCTGGCCAACACAGGGGAAGGGGCAGGCAAGCCAGCACCAAAAGGAAAAGGTAAGATGCAACGGATTGATTGACACATGCAGAATTCCTCTGCCTTCAGGGATTTGTCCACATCCAAGTTGTGAACTGCATGTTAGGAAACTGCAAGCAGCTCAAGAACAGAACCTTAGTGCTTCTATGACCATACAGTGAAATGAGGACAAAAAAGTAAGAGGCAGAAAGTCTGGTTCTGGACATCCCACTAGGAAAAAAAGCACAAGATCTCCAGAAACAATAAAAACAAAGCTCCAAAATTATACATGCTGGCCTTCCAAGACCCTGCCTTTGCAGAATGAGATTGTAAAGGAGCCTTTGCCCAGAAAAAAACCCCAAAAAACAACATTGCCATCAAAGCATAATAAATTGAAATGAAAATTGCTCTGTGCAAAATTAAGAGCAAAAACACACCTTCAAAAGCAGGGAGGCTTATGGCTATGGGAGATACCCAGGCTGTAAATGACATTACTGAAGTCTTATTCCACATTCAATAAATAAAAATCACCTTAAAAGCATTTTCTTTAGCAAAATTTAAAATCAGGTCCCTCCTCTCCCGAGTTGTGTTGGTTGCATCGAAGACCTAACAGGACAGAAGAAACAAACCAAACAACAAGTAACCTCAATAAATGTCATTATCCAAGGTTGTATCAAAGCTGCCAGAAGGGGTTGTCTGCTTGACCAGCCTAAGTCTCTTAGGCAGCTTTGAAAAACTCAGTCATTAATTTAACACTGATCTCATTTGGACCGTGTTTAATTCTAGCATCGCCTTACTGCAATCTGCCCGCACTCCTCCAGGAGATAAGCTTTCACATCTTCCAGGGCCACCAAGGCACATTTTCTGTAAGGAGAAAAAAAATCGGCATGATCAGAGCTGGTGTAAAGCATCCCGATTCCAAGCCCAGCAAATCATGACCCCAGAGTTTACATGGGGGAGGGACGGGGTTTAGATATCTTGTTTCTCTCTTGTCAAGGGCATTCTCTGCATCTGTCCCACAGCCCTGGAGGTTCAGTGAACACCATTTAATCCCTCCTTTCCACCTCCACGCCCCAGCTGTGAGGGCACTGCCTTTCCAACCCAGGAGTTCATTGATCTCTCCTTATGTAGACAAATAGATCATTGCTGAGTCCTGGTCCTTGGAGCCAAGTGCACTGGCAGCCAGGGCAGAGATATTCTGGGAGCAGAAGCTAACTCCAGCCCTCCCCTACATTCATCCATTAATCCCCTTGACGAAGGGCTTTCGAACCTGAAAGCTTGCTTAATAACTTTTCTCCAACTATTTGGGTTGGTCTAATACAAGATATCAAATTCACCCAAGGAACCTTGTCTGCCTTAATCCCCTTGAAGCATTTGAATTCTGTCCTCTGGGCCCCATTTTACTTCTCCTGAAGTAAAGGACAAAATTCCCACTGATTTCACCAGGAGCAAGCCCAGCCTGTTTGGTGGGTTTATTATTTTAGTGCCATTTGGCATCTTTAGGACCTCTCTGGTTTTGAAATTGTCACTACAGTGAACTTGAAATGAAATCCTGACTCAAATAGAGTTTGGCCAGGGACATCAGCAGAGCCAGGATCTCACTCCAAGTGTTCATTTACAGAAAGGATGCCTTTACACTCCAGTCAGAGACACCACAGCTTGTAGCCTTGCTTACTTATCATAAAAATCCATTTGAAGGATGCTTTTGGAGTTTCTAGCAGCCCTAGTCCTTCAGAAAGATAACTGCAGGGCCAACTAGATATCAGCAAGCAGGGGGAATTTAAAATTGGAAAATGTCAATCAGATGAAAACCGTTTCTGTAGAGCACTAGGCCCCGTCAAAAATGAGATTTCATCAGATGTTCCCAAACCAGCTTTTAAAGCCCTTAATCTAATCTGGCATTTACTCAGACAGAACAAACTGGAACTCCATTCCAAGCCTATCTATGCTACTGATGTCTTACACTGAGTGCAAACAAGCTCCACTGAAATAAGGGAGACAAAGCACACCGTCGATTCCTCTCAACCTAAATAGTAGTGGCAGAGTCTCATCCTGTGTTTGCCAATTAGATGTTACCTGCCCAAAACAGAGGTATTGGTACATGAACTTTAGAATGAGAGGAACTTGTGTATCCAATTTTCATAGTTAGCTGGACCTGCCCCCGGTGCAGACTTACTTCCGAATCTCCATGGCTTCTTTGTTATCATGCCTGAAAAAATCGTAGGACTTGTACGACTTCACTGCTTCACGACGGTAGACTCCTAAATTAAACACTTCACAAAAACAAACGCATTTTATTTAGCAACATATTGCCATGCAGTTCCCATTAATAAGTGTACACACATAGATTCATAGATTGTAGAGTCGGAAGGGACCGCAATGGATCATCGTGTCCGACCCCCTGCCCCGGCAGGAAAGAGGACCGAGGTCAGATGACCCCAGCCAGGTGACTATCTAGCCCCTCATTGAAGGCCTGCAAGCTAGGTGATAGCACCACCTCTCTTGGAAGCCCATTCCAGATCCTGGCCACCTTTACTGTGAAAAATTTCTTCCTAATATCTAACCTAAATCCACTCTCAACCAGTTTACACCCATTATTCCTAGCCCCTAATAATTCAGTGCTACATGGGAGAAGAGACCCAAGTAAAGCAAAAGGGGCCTTTTAAGATCTTACGGGGTTTGGCAGAAGAATTCGACTCTTATAAAAGACATCAAGCCTTAGAACCGCAAGTCCTCTGTATGATGAAATTCACCCCTGTGCTCTGGGCACCACAAGGGTGTAAATCCCACCTGTGACCACTTCTGAAGTCTTAGAGGGTATGGAAGCCATGGGCTGGCTTTCCATGCACGGACAACTTGAACCCTCTAAACACAGAATAGATGCAAACTGAATAGCACCATTGCGAGCTTCCCTTACAGACTAACCCTGACAATTTGCCTAGAGAGACCCTGGTGGAAGTACACATGGAGTTTCCAGAAGGATGACCTCCTGAGGTCCCTTCCAACCCCATCTTTCTATTTAGATGCTATGATCTCAGTGGTGGCAGATGACAGAACAAGGAGCAATGGACTCAAGTTGCAGCAAGGGAGGTTTAAGTTGGGTATTAGGAAAATCTTTCTTACTAGGAGGGTAGTAAAGCACTGGAACAGGTTACCCAGAGAGGTGGTGAAATCTCCATCCTTGGAGGTTTTCAAGACCCGGCGAGAGAAAGCCTTGGCTGGGACCATTTAGTTGGGGCTGGTCCTGCTTTGAGCAGGGGGTTGGACTAGATGTGACCTGGTGTTCCTTCCAGCCCTCGTTTTCTATTATTCTATTAATTCAGTCACCGTGGACCATTGAATCTTTGGGGGATTTGATGCCACTGCCAAAAGGCTAGATGGCATGGAAGCGTTTGTGCTACAGATACCTCCCCACAAGTTGAAAAAAAAAAAGGACCTACCCTAAATGTAACATTCAATTTTCAGTCCTTATGTCTCTGGGCTGGATTAAAACAGATGCACCAGCAGCCTGAAACTCCATCGTGGTATGTTTCTGCATACGTACCTTTCGTAGGCACTCCAATCCAGTTGAGGTAGCGGGTTAGTTTCTTGGACATATAAGTCTTGCCCCGTGCAGGGAGACCGATCATAACGATCAGAGTAGGGGAATTGGTCATATAAGAAGCCCATGCTGCAACAAGTCAAAGGACAAAACCGTAAATTAAAACAGCTGAGAAAACAAAACCAAAGTAGAAGCCAAATTCATCCCTGATGCAACTCCACTGCCTCTGGCTATCTAGCAGCCTCACAAAGGGTCGCTGTGTTTTATACAATGGACTCAGTATCACTTCTTTCCATCTGATTAAATGTCCCTAGCTATCAGTGTACCACGTCATTGCTTTCTCAGGTGTGAGGTAATGGAGCAGGTTAGCAACTTAGCAGATACAGCAAAAGGCATTTTGGCTGACGCAGTATACATTATGGCAGTCAGAGTTAAAAATATTTACCAATTAAGCCGGAGCGATCAAGGACACAAGAAAAATGTCTTTATTACAAAAAGACTGCATTCTCTACTGGGACCAGAGAGAAAGTGATTTTTTGTTTTTAGACAGAGCAATCACTTGAGAAACCAAATTGGGAATACTGAAAAGCAGGATATTGTAACATTCAGGCTTCTCTGAAGAGCAGGCTATTGTAACATTCATGCGGTTTTGCCCAGGACTCTAGTACATTACAAAAAATAAATCAGGTGACTTCCTGAATGTCAGAAAATCCACTTACTAAAACAAAAACCAGTTACATAAAATTATATGAAGGACACCAGTTGAATATGATAGCTCATGCACCTTGCCGATTGAATGGGTCAGAGCAGCTGAATTTACACACTGCATGGAACAATTCTGCATGTCAGGAAAGGGACAAGATAGGAGTTTGTAAAAAGTCTTTCCCATCTCCAATCAGCCTGGCAAAATGTTATGGCACAAAATAAAACACGAATCCTACCAATGCATTAAAGGGGCTGTCCCCTGAAATAACTTATCAGTGTCAAAACCTGTTAGGGGCACAGATCTGCAAGTTCACCCTGCCCCCAAATTCCCTTGGGAATTTTTGCAGGTGCTCTCACCTGTTGTTCTGCAGGGGAAAAATAACTTATCTGACCCCGGGGAAACCAACTACATAAACTCCTTTCAAACAAGCTTCTCCTCCCCAACCTCTTTTGGTCGGTCATTTTAAGTATCACATGCTGTGACAGCAGGCAAAACTTATTCCGTTACAAGCATCATGCGTAAATGGTGGTTGTTGCTTTAAACATTCCAATTGATATGAAAAAGGCAGCAAATAGCAAGTTCAATTCCCAGTGACCTAGATTGAGAAGTTGGGGGGGGGGGGGGGGGGGGGGGAAACAGAGAAGAGCCTAGGATTTAAGGACTTAGAAAAAACAGATGCATGAACAAGAAAAAATAAGTAAAAGGAACATGACCTGCACAAGAACATAAGACATTAAGAGAAAAAATAATCCACTGTGCAGACAGACATTTAGTGAGATCAAGGCACTTGGAAAGCCAAGTCAAAACAGAGCTGGGGTAATTATGCATCGTAAAATCATGGCAACATCTGCGTGTGTATTTATATGGAAATATACTATGCGTATACATGTAAATACACAATATCATTACTTTTCATGTAGCTCTTTTCTAATTGAGTTAAGAAATACCTTTGCGATTCTTTGCTGACATCTGTCCCAGGCTTAGGAGAGCAGTAACAAAGTCTGGGAAGGCCCAGGTTAAAAGAGTTCAATGGAAAATTCAGAGGCCAGCTATGGCATGAACTCAATGCATCCCAGGAACAACAAACCCAGGTCACTGCGTGATGAAGCCCATGACATACACATGGAACATTTCACGGGAGGCTATTTTAAGCCCCTGTGTTTTGTCCTGATCTGCTACCTGCTACACAGTTTGCACGAGTGACTCTCCGGAGCATAACGTCCATTAAAACACAAACTGCATGAAAATGCATTTCCCTTTCCAACAGCTGAACCCCTAAGCCAGTGGTTCTCAACCTGGTTAAGCTCAAGGCCCCCTTCATTAAACTCAAACCCCCTTGCAGAAAATGCCAGCTGTGCATTTTCATTCATTTTTTTTGACTACAGGAAAATAACAGAGCACTTCTGTAGCAGAGAACTCAGACCACCCACAGCAGGGCAGAATATTTGTAACACTACAGATTCCTATTTTAATGGGGTTGGGGTTGTATTGTGCGCTAGGTTTGCACACCCAGCGGTGCCTGGCAGTTTGTCCTTAACTTGGGTCAGCTAAAAACAGCAGCAGAAACAAGGTGAAGCTCATTAGTAAGTCCATTAAGATGAGCCAGGTAGGGAAAAACTCTTGTAAGCCTTTCACTCCGCACAGAAACAGGGAAGTGTTCAGCACCCAGGGCTTCCCTGCACCCTTGTGGGGTCCATCCAACATGCCAGGGTTGGATCCTGCTCCCATGAAAGTCAAGGGGAAAACCTCATTGATTTTAAAGGTGAAGGGGGCCTAAAATGAACTAGGGAGTCACAAAACAAACCAAGGTGGCAGTTTAAAATGAACATGGGCAGGTCTTTTTTCCATTCAATGGTGGGATCTGTCATGTGTGGAGGAAGCCAAAAGCTCAGCCAGAGTCACAAAGGGACTGGACACAGGCTCGGACGACAGGGGCATCGGTCACTATTGAGCGTGGGAGGGAGGGATCCAGCCTCTGCAGCTCCCAACCTCTGACCCATTGCACACCCCCAATTTAAAGCAACGCAACCTTCCGTACCACCAGCACATTCTTCAGTTCAACCTTAAGTACCACGGGCACATTTTGGTCCTATAAATGCATTCTCATACATCTGTTAGGGCATGCTACTGAGAGGCTGTGTGCAGACCCCTGGTGGTACCCGCACCACAGACTGAGAGCCCTAAAAAGCTGGAGGCTGCAAGGGAGAGAGGACCAGGGGGAACAACCCTCCTCCCTGCCCAATGCAGCGTGACACCTGCCCTCTGTGGAGCCGTTCCAGACCGCGGGCCAAAGTGCACCAAGCAGACCTGCACGTCCCTACTGAGGAGGGGACAAAGAAAAGGCAAAAAGACTAAACAGAAAAGACTCAAAAAGGAAGAGAGGAAGCGGGGAGAGGAGTGAAGGTCACAGCCCGCTGCCCTCCAAGGCTGCAGGCACGGTGCCTGGAGATGGGGCAGGACCAGGACCAGGACCAGGACCAGTCCCTGCAGGGGCTGCACCTGCGCCCTCCAGGTGGGACAGAGGCGCCCGGTGCGCGCCTCCCGCGCCCCCCTCCAGCCCGGCCGCACTCACAGCACTTCTTCTCCGAGGCGCGCAGGCTGGCGGAGCGGCTCTCCGGTGCCGGGGGCGGCTGGGCGGACATCGCGGCTCGCCGGGGCCGGCCGCAGCGCACCTGGGGCCGGGCGCAGGTGCAGCGCGAGGCGATGCCGTTGTGCAAAGGCGGTGCAAAGCGGGCGGCTGCGCGGCTGCGCTCCCCCGGCACGGCCCGCGCGGGGACGGGCGGACAGATGGATGGCGTCAGCGCCGCGCGGAGCCCGCAAAGGGCAGGCAGGTATGTGCGGCGGGGCGCTCGCACCCGCACACGGGCGCACCAGTGCCTGCCTCCCAGTACAGGCAGGTGGGCAAATACATGCGTGTGGATGTGTGTGTATGAATGCACATGGATGCATGACTGCCGATATATATGCATGACTGCAAATGAACGCCCGCCCCTATTTATGCAAATGTTAGCACGACTGCCAATATATAGACGAATGCAAATGAATGCACGCCTCTATTTATGCAAATGTATGCATGATTGACAATATATGGACGAATGCAAATGAGCGCACGCTTCTATTTATGCAAATATATGCATGACTGCCAGTATATGCATGACTGCAAATGAATGCACGCCTCTATTTATGCAAATGTATGCATGATTGACAATATGTGGACGAATGCAAATGAGCGCACGCTTCTATTTATGCAAATATATGCATGACTGCCAGTATATGCATGACTGCAAATGAATGCACGCCTCTATTTATGCAAATGTATGCATGATTGACACTATGTGGACGAATGCAAATGAACGCACGCTTCTATTTATGCAAATATATGCATGACTGCCAGTATATGCATGACTGCAAATGAATGCACGCCTCTATTTATGCAAATGTATGCATGATTGACAATATGTGGACGAATGCAAATGAACGCACGCTTCTATTTATGCAAATATATGGACGCATTCAAATGAGAGCACGCCTCTGTTTATGCAAATGTATGCACGACTGCCAATAGATGAATGCAAATGAACGCCCGCCTCTATTTATGCAAATGTATGCACGACTGCCAATATATGGATTAATGCAAAGGAATGCATGCTTGTATGTATGCGAGTGAATGCATGATGTCAATATATGCATGAATGCAAATGAAGGCACCCCAGTCGGTCTAATAAAAAGTATCATCTCTGAGCCAAGAGTTCTGGGTTTTTGCCATTCATGCCAATATATGCACGAATGCAAATAAATACACGCTCGTCTGTATGCAAATGAATGCATGAAGGTCAATATATGCATGATGCAAATCAGTGCATTCTCGTATGTATGCAAATGTATGCGGGAACGCCAAGATATGCATGCATACAAATGAAACCATGCCTGTATGCATGCCAATGAACGAATGATGCCAATATATGCATGCATGCAAATGAAGGCATGCCTCTGTGTATGCAAAGGCATGCCTGGATGCCAATGCATGGATGAATGTCAACAGATACATGCATGTGTGCGTGCCAATAAATTCATGAATGGCAGTTAGGCAGACAAGGTTCCTTGGGTGAATGTGATATCTTTTATTAGACCAACCCAAATGGTTGGAGAATAGTTACTAAGCAAGCTTTCGGGTTCAAAAACCCTTGGTCAGCCTAAGTAAGTTTCAGCAGTTGGTGTGTGCTCTTCCTGGATGGCAATTATGCATTTATGCAAATGAAGATATGCCTGAATTTATGCGAATGAATGCCAATACACGCAAGATACAAATCAGTGCATGCCTGTATGTCTGCAAGCGAATGCAGGACGTCAATACATGCATGCTCGCATGTATACAAATGTATGCATGCATGCCAAGATACGCATGACGCAAACACGCACGCGCACCACAGCCTGCACGCGAGCCTCGGCCTCCACTGAACTCTCCCCGCAGCGAGCGCAGAGGCGGTGACAGGAACAGACTGATGTCACCACCAGCCCCGCCCCTAACGTGCGTGCCTACATGCGTCGGCGCCGCTGATTGGCTCCGCCGCCTCTATGCCAGAGGGGTGCGGCGTTCCGTCGAGGGGCGGAGCCTGACGGCAACGCAGCCAATGGCGAGGCGGCGCGGAAGCCTCGCGAGACGCGCGGAGGGGGTCGGGCCGGGCGCGGCGGCCGCCATTTTGCGCTGGCAGGGCCCGGCCGGCGGGGGGAGGATGTTGCGGCTGCGCTGCAAGGCCCGGAGCGGCACCCACCCGCTGCCCGGCCTCACGGCGCACTCCCGCCTGCGGGACTTGCAGGCCGCGCTCGCCAACCTCACCGGCGTGCCCGCCGCGGCGCAGCGCCTGCTGCTCGGCTTCCCCCCGCGCGGCCTGGACCTCAGCGACGCCGAGCGGCGGCTGGGCGAGCTCGGCATCCACTCGGGTGGGTCAGCGGGACCCCTCCCCTCCCCCCCCCCCTTCCTCCCTCTCGTCTTTCCAGCGGGGTCAAACGAGGGGTGCGTGGGGGGAAGCTGCAGGCAGACACGGGTTCAACGCCCATCATGGAGGGAAGAGGAGAGCGGGAAAAACACCGCCCGTCACGACCTGACTCACCTGCTGGGTGTAAACAGACGCCATCTCGCGCGCTCGTTCGATCCAGGCCCCCCGCTTCGGGCAGGGAAGACGTCTCGGACAATTCAGTAACGAGCCCGATGGGGACGGTCGGTCCGAAACGCAGAGCGTTGCGTTAAGTGTGAAACGAGCGTGAGCTTGAAGGAACTGTATCCCGTTTGGTCCCAAAGCTCCTCTTCCGCGTAAACAATCGTTTATAACCAAGACTCGTTCGTCAGCGGTTTTGTTTTTGCAACAAACCGAAGGGCGGGGGGTGTAATGGCTTGCGTCAAACCGCCAGTTTATCTGCGCTGAACGTTGTGTTCGCAGTTCTCTTTTCTAGATATTACCGTGTTGCTTACGGGTGTTTTGATGCTTTGTTTTACAGGCGACACTCTAATAGTCGAAGAGGACACCACGAAACCCACGCCCGAGTCGCCCATAATTGCGAAGAGGAGCGCGCCGAATTCGGTCAGGGAAACGCTGCCCGTGCTTGCGAGGAGGGTCGTTCCGGCAGATAACTCCTGTCTCTTTACGAGTATATACTATGTGGTAGAAGGAGGCGTTTATGATCCAGCTTGTGCCCCGGAGATGCGCAGTCTTATAGCTCAGATAGTAGCGAGCGATCCAGAGTCCTATTGTGAGGCAGTCCTAGGGAAAACCAACCACGAGTATTGCGAGTGGATCAAAAGAGAAGACACGTGGGGAGGAGCCATTGAAGTATCCATTTTGTCTAAGTTTTATCAGTGTGAAATCTGCGTAGTGGACACGCAGACCGTCCGAATTGACCGTTTTGGGGAAGACGCGGGGTACCCGAAGCGGGTCCTTCTCATTTACGACGGCATTCACTACGACCCGCTGGAGCGCAAGTTGCCCAACTCAGACGTGCCTCCCCTGACCATTTTCTCAACAACTGATGATGTTGTTCTTGCACAAGCGCTGGAGCTAGCGGATGAAGCGAGGCGAAAGAGGCAGTTTACTGATGTGAATCGCTTTACCCTGAGGTGCATGGTGTGCCAGAAGGGGTTAACTGGACAAGCAGAAGCCAGAGACCACGCCAAGGAGACTGGGCACACCAATTTTGGAGAAGTGTGATACCTACATGAGGACAGTTGTGTCTACTACCTCACCAACCCGGAATAAGTTTCTGGGTTTTCAGATAAGCTGTATGTAAACATAAAAATTCCGTTCGCAAAGCTTGAAACGCCCTACTAACTTTATGGTGGCCAAGGCGCACAGGTCCGTGCTGGTTGGCGTGCAAGTTTACAGATATGTGTGTGGTAGTGACTTCTCCCAGCTGGTTTGAAATAGATAATTTCTTGCATGCTGATTTGAAGTAAGCTGGCAGGTGTGTGGTGTGTGCTGGTGGCTAGAATCCCTGACTTCTGAAAGAGCCTTATTCCTAAATCTTCAGTGCAACGTGACCGGATTTACGCCCGGAACAATAGTTGCCCGTAGAATTAGTAACACTGGACTACGATCTCTCAAATCTGACTTTCAAGATAGTTAAACTGGTTTTAAAATTTGGCAACTTCGTGTGCGTATATATCCGTGCTACTTTCCCAAGGGTTTTATATAATAGCTCATACGCACGTAGGCAGCTCTTGCAGAAAGAGATGCCTGGTGGATGAGTAACTCCAAAGCTGCCCTTCCTTAGGACATAAATGACAGAAGTAGAATGTATAGTTTGAAGTCATGGTGGTAGTGAGAGGGGTGGCCTCTGAGCTTTAAGATAGACTTCTTAAATTTAATGAATAGACAGTTAAATACCCACAAACTTAATCCTTCATAAGTACCACTTGAAGTGTAGCTTTTAGTTGTTTGAAAGTTAACTATCCTTCCCTTTGTGTTTACACTGCATCAGGATGTTGGCATGTTTTCTGAACTACTTGGATCCTTGTTAACAACATGATCTTAATTCCGGCAAGGAGTGACACTAGCTAAAATCTAGTTTTAATGCATTTAATAGATTTGAGTGTGGTATTCCTCAGACGTGGCCACTTTTGTGGCCACAGAATACTGATAAACTATACCAGGCTCTACATACTCATAAGTTAGCACTTTTTAATTTTTGGTTCTCGTTCTTTTACAGATCAGATATCTTGTTTGAGAAGGACTGAGCATTTACCCAAAAGGGAAATAACTTGAAGTGTCTTTGGTGTCTGTATTCTACCAGATACCTCTTAACTTGCTTGAATTCCCACCAATGACTCTCTTCAGTAGCAAGACCTCAATTTTAATAAGGAATGGAGCCTTTTTAATTTTTAACAGTAAAATAAGCTAGGTAGAATGCTCAACTTCTGACCCTATTTAAAAAAAATAAAAATCAGGGATGTTTGAAATCACTATAACAAAGAAATTTTACCTCATACATGGATTGTGAGGCTTGAAGTGCATTGAGATTTTTCTAAATGGTGCTGTAGAAGTGCGTATTACTGAAAGTTGTCTTCTTTTTGTTAAAAGAATGCCTGTAACACACTTGTGTTAAAGCAATTAACAATATTCTGACCCCCTGCTGGTTTTCTGTTACTGTGTTTTAAGATACCTTTTGTGCAGTTTTACATGTGGGAGGCAAGGAGGTCCACCATGAAAATGAAGTAGAAATGAGTCTGCTGTAGGGAATGGAAGTTTAAATTACCTTCTGTGAAGAACCTCCCAGGTTCCTGAGAGAGGTCATATACAAAGCCCTGATGCAGCAAAGACTCCTTATTCCATAAAGCATGTGCTAAAATGATTCCCTGGTTTGAGACCTACTTGCAGAACTTCAAACAGAAGGGTAATCCTGTTGACACTAGTGGAACTATTAAAACACATTTAAGCATGTGCTTAAGTGCTTCATTGGATTGAGGCCTGAATAATTAAATCACTTAAGAGTATTATGGACCAGGATTCCTTTAACTCACTATAAAAATAAAGTAATTATGACACTGGCGTGAGTTTGCTATAGATATTAAGATAATGTCTGTTACAGCCCAAATGGCTTTTAGAGACTTTTTAAACCTTTTTAAATGCTTGACTGAAAGCAAATGATTATGTATAGAAGCATAAATGACTGGGTCAAAGAAAGGAAGAATATGATGTGTACATCCTTGGAGATGAAACATGGTCTAGCAGTTAGACTGACAGTTTCTTGGTCTAACTCACATGATGCTAACTTTCACCCTGAATGGGTGCGAGACCTTGGACAAAATCACTACACCTCAGCCTCTCTTTACCCATCTGTAAAGTGGGTATGATGTCTACCTCACAGAGGTGTTTTGAGGCTAAACTGGTGTTTGTAAAGTCCTTGGATGAAAGGTGCTAGAGAAGTGCAAAGTAGCTATTTCTGATGTGCCATGTTTGCAAACCTGCTGTAGGCTTTTGGGAACATAACTTTTATCCTGCAAAATCAGTTGACTTTCTGGTATAGAATTTGCAAAACACAAGACTTAATGAATCTGCAGACATTTGCTAGGCAAATTAGATTTCAAAGCCTGTGTGTGGATTTCTAAAAGTGGATAGCAAGGCTAAGTGTTTTTATTTGCCCTGTTACAATTTTAAAAGCCTGTTTCACATATTTATTTTGCTATATCATGTTTGCATTAAGGTTCTGTTACACTTGTAATGCCAACTGTCTGATTGATTGAGGGAGAGTAGTTGCACATGAAAGAAACTATATTTATTTGCCTAGAAAATTGCATTGCTTTGGATCTGAGATCCCAAATAAACTGCTGTAATCATTGTCCTGTTTAACAAAAGTCATTTGTTACGAAAACAAGTATTTAATGCAACTTTTCAAAGAGGAAAATAACCTGTGGAACTGCACTGAAGAAATTAAAGTAATCTGAACTCCCTCCCTGTCCCCAGTTAAAGAAGAAAAAAATCAAACTGTCTAGAAACTTAAATGTATAAATCTCATGTGAAAACCCAACTAAGCTTATTTGTATTCCTTCTGGAAGAGCTCTGTAATTGTGTTAGCTTTGTCATGTCTGATTTACCACTAGCACTTATGTGCCCTTTGTTAACAATAGAGACATGGTAATATTGCACACAACTGCTTTCCTTGCTCTCGGTAGGAAGAACCTGTATCTGTGAGTAGCTGTATTAATACATTTTGCACTGAAACATGTCCTGTAGCTGCAAGACACTAGTTACTGATGTTTTGTTCAACATTTATGTGAACATAGTTGAGACTTAAGCTCAGGTAACTGGCATTAAAACAAGGTGTCACCTGTGCACATTGATCCAAAAAAATACTGTTAGACATGGACTGATGTTCTTACTGCTCCCCTGCTTCCTTCCCCCCCCCCCCCCCCCCCCAAAAAAAAAATGCAATTAGCACTACTTTCTTTGCTGAATATTTCAGCAGAGGGGCCAGGGATTGAATGGACCATGGAGACTGAACTTGCTTCTCCCAGCAATGAACTCCTTAGTTAAAGGTTGAGGCGTATAAGTATCACTTCTTTGATTCACTATGGGACTTCGGTTTCCAAGGCTGCCAGTCTGGCCCCTTTCACCAGCACTAAATTCTTTTTCCTAGAAAAAGGAGCTTAACATACTCTAATCATGTGGCCTTTCACAAACATTTTATATTGTATGAAGAGATGCACATCTTGTGATTTTTAATGGCACTTTAAAAGCTTGTCAAAGTTTACATGTTTAGCAGGGACCTACGCTGATGTAAGCATTATTTGTTTCTGTTACAGTGAAATGACTGATGTTAGCAAACAATTTCTAAAACCTTAGTATTTACCAACGTATTCCAGTGGTATGACATCCTGTTGTTGTGTATCATTAGCACCAGTTATTTTTGGAGAATATATTTCGTTAAACATGTGCCCCTGAATTGCAAAAATCGTGACTGCGCCAATAAATGTGACTGCATGCACACTTTTTTCAGTATAATGTTCATTTGTGGCCTGGGGCTTGGGTATACTTGGGTGTACTGCAGGGTGAATGTCTCCAAATCCCTGGTTCATCACGCTTCCCTAGTTCTGTAGATAAAATGCATGTGTAATAATGCAGTGAATGTTTCCTATGAAATTGGTTGACAAGTCACTTGAGTGTATAGACTGAGGATTACTTTTGGAACATGAGTTAAAGTAGCATGTACCTGAATGGCACGGCACAACATAAAATAGTTGCCTGTGAGCAGGTTAGGTTACGGTTCAAAAGTGCATTTCAACTTCTGAAACTTGTCTTAGAGAAAACAGTATTTTTGCACATTGGAAAAGGCCTCTATTGCAGCAAGAAGCACTTTTCCTATGAAGCTTGGCTTTGACCAGCGACGGGTTTATTTTATGAAATGGAACAGTTATTTTTTCAGTCTTCCTGTTACAGGCCTCCACTTTTACCTTGAGAGATCCTCCTCTTGTAACTCACTGCCCTTGAAGACATGAACGTTTCTTGGATAAGCCTTGCCTGATTTGTAGAGGCAAAGCCCTCACTACTGCCTAAATTAAGTAGACAGGTCAGGTTCTTTGAGTAGGTATCTTTCATTAGACCAACTGAGTAAATTAAGTAGAAACCTCCCTGAGTTCTTTTCTCAGCTCCCAAAGACACAACCGCAACCAGAGCTTGCCTGTATGCTGTAAAGCTTTTATTCAGTTGTTTGCTACCTAAAAATAAGTGATGACCAGACAGAGACCAACCTATACCATGTGTGAAGCCTGCACTGAATTGGCATTCACCAAACAGCGCATCCCTTTTTGTAAATCTGCATGACTAAGTAAGTAATGCTGTGTACGTAGACTTGATAGGGGGATGACGAGAAATTAAGAAAATGTTCGAAACTACCTCTGTTTTCTTCACAAGTTCATTCAGTTGCTTGAGGTAAAAAAAACAAAATAAAAGAAGTGATTTGGCCTCCATCGAGTAAAACAGGCTGAAATGCCAAAGTAGCTGTTTATTTGGCATCTCTCAATGCCTGGTGGTTAACACTAGAGGGTGCTCCTGTTACAAAGAGAAGAGGGAAACTAATCTAGTAATGGTCAAGTAAGCTAGTAATTGTGCTAATAAAAGAGATCTGATTTACAAGAACCTTGTACGCTAATATTTGCTCTCCATACCTTTATTAGGGAGATAATGCAACCTTGCAATTTTTTGCCCCAGTTAAGGAGAGAAGGGGAAGAAGCTCTTGGCTTTCCTGTGGTTTTACAAACCCCTCCTCTCTCCTCCAGCAAGAGTTGCTTGGCTCGGAGTTGTCCAGGTGCTGTAAGAAAAAAAAGTTAACTAATGTTCTGGTGCACTTTTGATATACTAAGAAGACAGCAAAATGGGGCAGGGGTTGAAAAGCAATAACAATAGCTATAAAACAGCTACCCACAGTTTGGTGTTGTTTAATGGCTATCCATGGACCTGTAGTCTATGAATTTGTCTAATACTCTTGGTTGATGCTAAGAGGAGCATGTTAGAGAGTAGATTACACTACACCTGCCTTGTACGCAAACTCTCCCTCTGAAGCATAGTCTACTGCCACGGTTGGAAGCAGGCGAGGCAGACCATTTGTCTAGCCCGCTATGGCTCTGCTCATCTTGGTATTCTGCTGTATTTCTGCAGCAAGGATACTTTTGCCTACGCAGTTGATTGATGACATCCTGAGCAATTGGCTTCCCACCAGAACAGCTGGAGCTTACTCTTTCTAGCAGAGCTGTGATCCAACTAATTGAAAAAAATGCTGTTTTTCAAACAGGTTAGTTGTAGCTGTGTTGGTCTAAGCACATAGGCATGCACAGTTCTTTGAACAGATGAGATATCTTTCCTTAGACCAACTGAGTAGTTGGAAAAAAGTTCTTTGCAAGCTTTTGGGCACTTTTTTCCCCTTGTGTCACTGGTACTTGTCCCCCGGGGGACACCTGTGCCACTTTTGCTCTGGTGTGCCACAGGTTACCCTGAATGGGGTAGAGAAGGTTGGGGCCAGCAACTGTGCAGCCTTTGGGGCCTCCCGGGGCTGCAGCCATGGCAGGAAACTTGACTGACAGCCGGTGTGTGGCTCCGGCTGGTCAGTCTCCGGTTTTGGGTGCCGTGTGCTGCCGCTGCTTGCACCGCCCTGCTTTTTTTGGCATGGGTTTTTTTGACCTACACTTCCGCACTCATCTGGATGCAGCCCTGGACTGCATGGCATACAACTGCAGTGGGGGGGTGTTGAGAATGCTGCTTGCCAGACCAAGCCCTACCACATTACTTAAAGTGAATGATTTCAGTCAAACTGCTAATAAACCTATGTCTTACAATGCTGATGACACTACAGTGTCATTAAATCATAAAGCAATATAGGGGATGAGAATGGGGAATGCACTTTAAACCTGCACTGGAAGTCGACTCAAATTCTCATCTGTGACCTAAATGCTGTTTCTGTGCTCTTAGGTAATCACTTGCTTTCTCTGCCTGCCTTCTGTGAAATGAGCTGATAGGTCCACTTACCTACTTTACAGCCATATTATGGTTTAATTAACATTGCAGGATAGCATATAAATACCAGCTATAAGTGAGCATTTTGCATAATTGCTTTGTCATTAGCGGAACTGAACTGTGCATAGAAACTGGATCAAAGGCGGCAGAGCTACAACAAAACTGCTCTACATGCAAGAGAAGAGTCCAGCCTCGTGGGAATACCTCATCTCCAGTGACACATAAGCTTCCTTCTCTCAGTGCTTGTTGTGAACAAATTGCATTCTTATGTTTATAAAAAAGGTGGGGCGCAATGCGCTACCTAAGGTGGCAAAGTCCTTTTGTGGTAACACAGGGATGTTTGCCTGCATCATTCAACCCAACTGCCATGTTTCATACCGTATATATGAAATCATGCAGCACTTCAGCATGCCCCTGCTTTTACTTTTGGAGGCAGAACCATATGGGGGAGGGAGGGAGAAAACAACATAGTTTCTGTTGAGCCCAATAACACATAGGTAGGGTGCTTAGGCCACCACCACTTTGTGGAGCGGGACCCCCAGGGAGTGGCCCTAGGTCCTGAGACTTTAATGCCAGTTTTAGCCCATTGCAGATGTGGTCCCAAAGGAAGGCATGCTGTGATGCATTTACTCTGCGTAGACCTGCAGGTGTTAAGCTCCAGGGGTCCTATTTTCAAGTCTAGAACTATTCTGAGCCCTTGTGCTGTCTCCATCTCTGTAGGAAAACAGATGGCTCAAAATAATCTGCAATGTTCTGCTTGCACTAGTAATAGGTAAATACATTTTTTAAATCTCTTCATGGGCCAGTAGAAATACGAGAGAGACAGGAGAACCAGGAAGCAGCTTGCCCAAGTGCTTCTCTCCCAAAAGGAATGCATTTCAATCAGGGGAGCTACACATCAGACTGGTTTTCAAAGGAGTCTGTTGAGTGTTTAAAATAGAAAGGTCACATTTTTCATTTCAAAAGTAATGCGCATGAAGCAGGCAGATGCTTACACGTCCAGAGAGGTCAGTGTGCCTTTTCCCAATGGGTTACCTTGTTAATGATTAAACAAGTAGAATGTGAAGTATGTGGAAAACCTGTGTATTTTGTGTTATTACTGCAGGTTGGTGATACTGTGGTGGGAGGGAGGTGGCTAGCAAATATAAACACATGGGAATAACTACTTACCCCCCCTCACAGGGTAAAAATGCTGAGCTGTTCTAGTGTAACATCTTAACTTTAATTTTGGCAAAAATAAGGCGATTATTTTCATGAAGGTAAAATACAATGGAAAAAAAAACAGGTTTAAGTGTTGTTCATAGTGGCAGCCGCCTATTGTGATCTGATATTTTCAAGACTGTTTCAAAGAGCTTGAACCTCCAAGGAAGGACAGAACTAAAACAGCAAACAAACCAAGGCTAGAAGCCTGCTCCTGTCCTTTTTTTAAGTCATTCACAATGTTGCAGTTGAAACTTAACATTTCAGTGGAAGTCTCATGCACCTAAAATCAGTCTCGTGAACCATAATTCGCCCTTTTTGCAGGAGCGGTTGATTCATAGATGTTAGGGGCTGGAAGGGACCTTGCAGATCATCGGGCCCAGCCCTCCCCGCTCTAGGCTGGAAGACAACTGGGCTTAGGTGACTCCAGCGAGGTGACTGTCCCGTCTCCTCTTGAAAACCTCCAGGGTAGGTGACTGCACCACATCTGGAGGGAGTTTATTCCACAGTCTGGACACCCTGACTGTGAAGGAGTTTTTCCTGATATTAAGCCTGAAGCGGCCTTCCAGGAGTTTATATCCGTTGGTCCTGGTCTTCCCCAGGGGTGCCCTAGTGAAGAGTTGTTCACTGAACTCCTGATGCACTCCTCTGATGTAGCGCTAAGCCGCTATCAAGTCCCCTCCCAACCTTCTCCTCTTTAGGCTAAGGAGACCCAGGTCCCTCAGCCTTTCCTCGTATGGCTTGCCTTGCAAGTCCCTGATCATACGGGTGGCTCTTCTCTGGTCTCTCTCAAGTTTTTCCACATCCTTATTGAACTGATATTGAACAACGTGGCACAGGTAGGACCACACAGCCCCAGACCATGAGAAACCTGACTGCACAGAGCTTAGATCTGTAGGCGCTTTGGATCCCATAAAGCAAGCTGAAGCCCAGTTGCATAGCTGGGAGCTAGAAATATCCAATACTTCAAAGAAATGCCTAGGTCTGAAAGCAGAAGCTTCTTGTTTATCTGCCTGGGGGGAGGACAGACTGCGGAGATGCCACTCGTTTCTGGAAGTGAAAATGCTGCCGTAAGATTTGCTTTATCAGCAGCTTCAGATAAGCCCCTTTGGGAGGTGGGAAGAAGGGAGAGACAGTTAAGTCTCTCCTTTCTTTCCACCGTCCAAAGGGGCTTGTATCTGAAGCTGCTGCAGCTGTAAGACTAATTTGTGAGTTGAAGAGATTCATGCCTAAAAGGCTACTCAGTTATTTATGGGGCAGGGGCAAGTTTCCCCCTCTTCATCGGTGAGGGGGATCATAAACAGCCCAGAAGCAAGAAGGCAAGCTGCAAGACCTCATACCTGCATTGACAATAAATCTAGAAACTGTAGAGAGGAGTAGGACATCTCTAGAGATGCTCCAGTCTGGAAAGTACTAGCGATAAATGTGGGCAGCAAGTGAAACGAGTCTGCCCCTATTTTCATAGCCAAGAGGAATCAACCTATTGAAACATCTTATTAAGCTAAGCTGCAAGGGTTAAGCAGTCAACCCAGTTAAAATAATAAATCTGCTGTGAACTCCTGCTCAAGGCTGCTCTGCAAACACCTGTTAGAAGGAGTAACTCTGATGTACAGAGGTGTTTTTGTCAAAGCTACAGTTGGACTCCCACGTATGTCACGAACTATGCAGAAGAGCAAGATGCCTGGTTAAGGAGTCTCCTACGAAATGTATGCAAAGGGTTTAAGACAACCAGGAAATCAGAGCGAGAGTTAGCAGCAATGAATGCATTGCTCAGTGTCACATGTGCAGCAGCTTGGCAGTTTCTTAATGAGAACAGATCTCATTAAGGACACTCTAGTAACCATCAGGCTCAGTCTGACTGGGCAGGTCATTTGGCCTCTCCATACCTTAGCTTCCCTGGCTATAAAGGTGGGGTGGATGCACCTTCCTCCAAATCATGACTGTTCCAAAAGCACACGGCCTCAAGCGGAAGCTGGAACAGGCTAGCGTTATAAAGCACTCTGGACCCCACCCTCTTCAGGCCCAGGCACAAAGCTTGTTGGTAGGATGGGCAAAAATAGAGAATTTGCACAGCTGTTCCATTCTGCAGCTTCAGCAGCTGGAACGGCACAGCGGCATGAAACAACCGGGGGTTTTTAAAACAGAAAGAGGAAGGGCAAATGGTTCGCTCAGGAGCTCGATTTGCAAAATGAATATAACTGCCTTATTGCTGTTACTGGAGCACGAAGAGCTCACCCCTGGCTCCTTAGCAGAGCTAAACAATTTTTGTTACATATTTCAATCTTTTCCACCAACATGCACCACACCCTCTACTCCTACTGGTTTCCATAGACTAGGCCTGAGAGCTTTGGTTGGTGTAGAAATCCTTGATCCCTCCCTCCCTAGCCCTCCTCCCTATTACTGAGAACAGCTGGAATGAGAAGAGGGCAGCAGAGCTTGTGATTGGCGGGGAGTCAGCCACAGGAGGGGTGAGGCAGTTACCTGTCCAGGTAAGTCAGGGAGAGGTCATAGAGAGAACAGAACAGGCGGCGTTTTGTGCTTAGCACTATAGTCTCTTGTCTGGGGAAGCAGAAAGCCTTTTAGCCCTTTGATCCTTATCTCTCTGCTAGAGAAGGTGAGTTAATTTCTAACCATGCTGTATTTGTTTAGCTTCAAAGTGAAGAGATTTGGGGGATAGCTACCACCAGGGTTTGGAGTTCTGTAAAGAGCCCCAGGCTTTCTCCCTGCCTCTCAAATACCAGTTTTGCTGAAACCTGCTAGTTCCTCTGGAGCTGCAGAAGAGAGGACATCCTGCCAGGTAAATTGCATTTTAATCTCTTATTTGCTAACTGATTCTTTCATAACGCCGAGCAATAGTTGCCTTGGAGAGCAGGACACTGTTGCATGTTTAAAAGCCTCCAACGCCTGAGGAACCCTGGTCCGTCTGGAGACGGGGAGGTGAAACGGAGCTAAAATTCACATGGGTGAAATCTTGGTCTTTCTGAGCTTCGTGACAGACCTGTCACTTGACTCTAACGAAGCTAGGGTTACCTATTTGAGTTTTGGCTTTCCCGTGCAAGTAGCTAAAAAGCTTTTATGATCAGTGGGGTGGGGGGAACCATGCCAGCCGTGCTGGCAGTATTATTCATAAAGCTTCAAGCCAGGGTGAACGGGGAAGGAAAATTCCTTGTTGTGAACTGGGTCTCATTCTTTTCACCAAAAGAAAGTCATGTCTATAGGTCTTCTCTTCTCTTCTTCAGGTTTGATGCCTAGTGGTAGATGCAGGTGCAGTTCTAGCTCCTGGGCAGTTTCTTAGCTGGATTTGTGGTGTGCCTATGGAAGCCCCTAGCGGATCGGGATCATGCCATTTGCACCCGTGAGAGATGCGTGCGGTATACTTGCTTTGCTCTCGTTAGAAAGAAAATTCCTAAAATTACCCAAATAGCTGGGGTCAAAAAAGAGGAACGCGCGTTCCAAGTAACCTCTGGATATTGAGCAAGGAAGGCAGCTGTTGTCCAGTGCAATATTGGGCAGGGCTTTGATGCAGGAGGCCAGTCACATGGATGATACAGCTGGACTGAAATGTCGCTGAACAAGTTTGTGTGTAGTGAAAAACGAACTTTTGTTGAAATACTTTTTTTTTTCCATGGGCTTCTAAATAGAAATGGTTATGGACACAGTTTGCTGGCTACTGATTTTGGTAAACGTGGGAAACTCAATAACAGTTTCAGCCCTTACTAAGCAAGAATCTTCAGAGTTGATTGGTTGCTGTTTGATCAGATTTGATGGATTAGGAATAAGTGGAGAGAAAAACAGGAAATTATTTGAGGAGTTTTTTGTGTTTGCAATGGCTTTTGCATTCCAGTGCTGGCCTGACATTTGGGAGGCTTTTCTTCCCAAACTTGCTGTGGAGAATAAGAGGAACTGTGCGCTAAACATGAGACCCTTCATCTTCACAAACAGGCGGATGTACTTGATGGGTGTAGCTGGTCACATGGCATTGTTTCTGTTTTCTGTATGACAAACTTATGGAAAAAGGAAGCTGGCTTGAGCTAGCTACTTCATGTTTCGGGCATTGTCCAGGTCCAAGCAAGACTCTCACTTCCCACAGACATCAATCAACTCTGCCAAATGTTTGTGGGAAGGTAGAAATCCCTGGGCAGGCTGCAGAGACCACTGCTGCAGAGTCCTGGGGGCTTCAGTTAAATAAATATGAGCTTGTGAGTTCTTGCAATGTTAGCCCTGCTCAAAAGTAGCCTACTTAATCCTTCTTGGGGACCTCCCAAAGTCACTCCTCTCTGAGTGCGAAGACCTGCAATGCTCAACCTTGCCCTTGCCTGCTGAAGTACTGCTGTGGACCACAAGGTAACCTGCAATCAAGGATGCAAGGTTATTGCTTTTATTTGATAGTGCTAGTTTAAGATTAGAAGTTCAATTGAACTATGTATGCACTAGGGGATCAGAGGTGCTGGATATGTCTTGAAACTGCTTCTCTTTTCTGGAAATCTTTTAATTTAAAAGGGGAGAGGGGTTTCTCCCCCCCCCCTTTTTTTTTTTTTTTTTTTAACAGCCTAACTCCTTAATGGCTTCTTTGGAGAGGATACACCAGTTTTGTTCATCTGTGACTAGATGCAGCATTTGGAGGCTGTTGCAAAAAGGTAGCAGTGGCAGTGCTGAAAGCCTCACCAGGCTATATGGCAACAGGCTGCTTTGGTTTTCCTGCTGGGGGGCAATGCTGGCTTCATGTCTGTGACCCAGCCCTTCTGTGCTCCTCTCGGGATGGACTCGTGAAGTGCTGCGGAAAACAGATACTTATCGATGTTCTTTGTAAATGGATTGAGCAAACCGAGCGAATCAATTTTATAACCTCTCAGATCTTATGTCTGTAAATAACTGTCCCCACTGAACATTTGTCCTTTGTTAATCTTGGAGGAGTTAGTCATGCACCCTAACTGCTTGGCAGCACAGTTCAGGGTTAAACTTATAAAAGGCTATCTGTGTGCGTGTGTGAGTGCTATACTTCAAATTTCCTATCTTCCCTAATGCTTTCATGACATCTATGACTTTCATAAAGCTGTTGCATGAAAACTGCATGTGCCAGCTTGGCTAAAAGCAATGGTTTATGTCAGCAAATTCAGACGGAGGAGAGAGAGAGAGATTTTTTTTTTACAATGCCTGAGGAGGTAGAAATCTTTCAGGAGCTAGTTGATAATACATGTATGTTTTGCTGAGCTGTGCTCTTGCTCCTAGCCTTGTGCATGTGTTTCAAGGTGCATTCAAGCACCGGCTGGTATTAAAGGAAAAAAGTTACCATACCTAAAACTGCAGCCTTGAGAAATGGAGGCAGGCCTCATTCAGGTAGCGCTTTCTGGCTGCTCCTAGGACTGAAGATACAGCGTCTCTGCAGATACCCTTTTGCCAGAATCATGAGCCTGAAGGGCACTGGGCACAGTATTCACAAGCTAGAAAACACTTTTTTTTTAATTTTACACTGACTATATAGGGGCTTCCTACTGAGCGGGGTCTGAATCTGAACAGTGGCTGCTCAGGCTGGGAGGGGATTGTGTTCCTCAGCTCCTGGACTGCTTTTTAAAAGGTGACAAAGCTCAGGGAGAGTCAGAAATATACAGTATTATGGCGGTCTGCCCGCAGGGACCCTAACTGCCCGGCCTAGCAGCTGGAACAGGGGAGAAAGCGGCTTGCATTTTCAGCTCTGCCATTGAATCACGTTGTCTTTGAACAAGTTGCATAACCTCTGTTCCTGCGTCTAAAAAGGGAGTCTGCAATACGCTCCGCCCTCTGCAGAGTGCTCCAGATCCTGAGACGAAAGATAATTTAGTGAAAAGCCCTCTGGCTTCCCTGTATATTTGGGCCGTCGCTGACCCAGGGAGAAGGTGAATTGGCATAGATCTGAATGCTCAAGCACCTGTGAAATGTTGTAGCAGAAGGCATACTACAACCAGCAAATGAGTTACTGGAGAGTCTGTCGTGGCCTGTGAGTCTGGATCTACAGGGAGCAAGACCCTCTGACATAACTGGCACATGCATTTCTCAACCAACAAGGCAGAACTTCTCAGAGGTGTTGTGCTTTATACCAGCGACAGCATGTGCCGTGAATGCACACCCACATTTGTGACTTAGCCATAGGGTGAGGTGCTTGATTACCTCTCGACAAACTTTAGTCATTGCCGTGTTATTGTTGGTGACCCGGCTGGAGAACTTTAGCTCAGCCTGCTCAGGTGAGCGCTTCTGAGCTCCCTGGCTGGGTTTCTCCAGCCTCGAGTGCAGCGGGCGCTAGGAATTCTGCAATCGCTGTCAGTGAGGGATGCGCTTGGGCTCCAACTGCAAATGGAGACAAGGACAAAGTGTTCAGCAAAACTTATGAAACTGCTTCAACCCAGCCTGTAGACAGAACGGGTCTGATTAAAGAACTAAATGCTGCACTGGGGGTATTTTTGTCTCTCTTTCTCATCGCTCATTAACCAGCCTGTTCATGTCAGAGAGACAGTCGTGGATGACAGCTTTACAGCTACTAAAGCAGACTGGATTGTTCACGGTGCCCTAAAGCATACCCCGTTATTGATGCTCTGAACTGTAAGGTTTCCCAGGTGAATCCCTTGTAGGCATGTGTGTGCGCATGTCTAAAATCCACCACTTTGGCTGCTGAGCAGCTTTGGAGAATAGCACATGTCTGCACCTAACAATTTAGCAATCCTGATTGCTTTCTTCCCATTGGCTCTAGCGCGGTTCTAAACTGAACGAATGCAACTCTTGACGCTGCTTTCTCTTTCCCCAGTTTGACCTGGAAGCTCTCACCCTGGTGCTTTGTGCTATGCCTAAGGAAGAGTTGTGGCTAGGGATGGCTGGCCAAGATTCTGGCAGCTGTGACAGCATGGGCAGCACTACTTCCAACCACTCTGGATTTGTAAGTAACTTTCAAATAACCTTCACTTGACTTGCTACTAGTTTTGAGCTGCAGATTCAGTCGCCAGGGACACTATAAGCCTCTGAAGAGAGTCTAGGTTGGCACAAAGGACTGTGTTCTACTTCAGATCAACACTTATTGTGACAGCAGGTGGAAGCCTCCGTCCCAGACAAGGGTCTGCTGCGTTAGGAGCTAAACTAGCAAAACACATTGCTTTCCCAAGGAGCTGTAGGTCCTGCCCGCTTCCAGCGAGCAAAGCCTGGTGCAGTTCAAACACTGGAGGTCACTTATGTGGAGTCAAGGGCAGGGGTGTAGTTGGATCGTGAGCCTCTGGGCTGGTTCTAAAGCACTTCCACTGCCACCGCTCTCCTCCATAAGGTCCACATGCAATTGGGCTTCCCAGGGACACAAGGCAAGGTTAAGTCTGGCGGGATACATCACCTGTGAAGAACCAAGCAAGTTGGCAGTGGAGTGCTAATATGGCACACACCTACTAGACTGTAACAAAGGCAACTCCTTCTGAAATAGCCATTAAACCATGCTCATCCCTAACTTACCACACCATAATTAAGCCAGGAATTAATTGGGCCCATGATGCAAATGCATACTATTTCTCAGTCTGTCCATTCATACCTGTTTGTATCAACCATGTCAGGCTTGGGAAGATTAATTACATCCTGTCTGATTTGGAGTATAATTGAGGTGTATTAATTGCAACTCTCAGTTGGTCCTCCCTGCCTTCTCTTATACATCAGCAACAGATCCGTGTGTAATTACCAGGGATGGGCCAGCTGGTTACTATATTACATGGTGGAGGACTTGACACAGAAGATAGGGGTGTATGTGGTCCAGTGAAGAGCAAATTGAATCTTGCAAAAGCACTTGAAAAGCAGGAGACAACTGGGAGAAGCAGCGCCATCAACAAACGAGCTGCTGAATAGCTGGGTGCTTTGACAAGCTTTCCAGATCTGGCAAATCTGATCCATACAGGTGTGGTTGGCCTGTGATATGACTAGCTAGCAATGCACATTATAGATCTATCAGTGCTTCAAAGGAAAACTAAGAAACATGGTTGATGGCCAAATTGTATAGTTAAATTAGGAATGGTAACTATTCAGTGCTATATGATCATGATGCCCAGAAGTGATATGTCTGCCCTTTGCTTCTAAGAGCAACTGGCTGGGTTTTCACTAGCTGTTGGTGCTGATTTCTGAGTATTCAACAGTTTGGTTCCAGGGATGAGAACCGGGAGCAGAGTCCTGTTTTGCTACATGTCTGCTTTAAACTCCAAGTGATTCTGTTAAATAGTGTGATGCCTTGCACATCTCCCATATGTCGGTGTCTCCTTTTTATTTTCTAGAGCAATAACAATTACGACTATTTATCTGTGGAGGAAAAGGAATGTTTGATGTTCCTAGAAGAAACCATTGATTCTCTGGATGCAGAAGCAGACAGTGGGGTCTCTACTGATGAGACGGACTATGCTGAGCCTTCAAAGGCATGGTCTAAGAGAGAGGTTATTCCAAAGGGTAAGGCTGAGCTTGCGTGTAGGTCCTCGGACAGCTCCCTGCTTTATCTGCCACAGGGCTTGTATTTTAAGACTCGTTCCTGGCTAGAGTTAATGTTAGCAGGAGGGCAAGTAGCATTGCATCAGCTTTCCTCATTCATAAGTGAAAACTTGGTATTGGTCAACTGAAGTCTGCTGGGGTTAGGGGAGGGGATGAGATGAGAGGCTTGTGTGGGTCAGTACTCAGCATTAGACTCTTGATTTTTTTTTCCCCCTGGTAAAGTAAATTGCTCTTCAAGAAAACTTCAGAGCAAAACAGCTTTTCTTTTGCTTCTTGCACACATGAATATTGTTGTAATTAAGTCTGTATCTTGTCAGCTGCCAGCATTCCCCTTGCACCCTGTCGGCATGGGGAGGGTGGACCATCAACCTGTCAACTGGGGAGTGGGTATTGCTAGACTGTATGTAAAACAGCAAGGTGCTTGTGCCCTGCTCCCCTTACTTATGGCTACCTTTTCTTCTAGGTCCAGACAATAGGAGTCGCAGTGAAAGTCTTGCTCAGTGGCATGAAGTTGAGCAAAAGGGTGACCCAAGTGTGTCTGCTCTCTCAAGATCTGCTCCAGCACTGGTTTCCAGCTCAGGCTGTTGCAACCTCCCAAGGGGTGCCGGTGTAGTGAGCGCACACACAAACAAGGCTTCTGTCTGCAAAGCCACTGACCTCAGGGTGCAGGGTCCAACGCCGACAGCTCAGGAAACGGGGAGGTCGTCTTGGATGTTTCCCAAGAAAGAAGGGATAAAGGACATGTCCAGTGACCGGCCCAACTGGAGTATCAAGATGAAGCCGTTGGAGTCCATAATTATACAACCCCCTGAACCTTTCCAGGACCCTGTAACAATAAACAATCAGCAAATAGCTAGCAAGGGATCTGGTAACAGCAGCAAAGATCCGTCCTGCGAGTCTGAGGCCAAGATGGAATATGTGGAGGCCGACAGGAATCGGCCTCGGGCTGTATCTCAGCGTCCTGCCGCGGAAGAGGCAGAGTTGCCGCAGAAAGAAGTAGCTATTCCAAACCCAGTGGCACCTAAGCATTGTGAGATGGGTCTGCAAAGAGACGCTATCCCTCCAGGCAGCCCAGACAATTCAGCAACTGAAGAGGCTGCCCTGGATTCAGACCTCAAGCGTGGGCCTCCCACAGCCCCCAAACCAAGGAAACTGCCCCCAAATATTATCCTTAAAACCAGCAAAAACTATCCAGTGCCCCTCATCATAGACCCCAGCCACAGGATAAAAGCACCTTCTCAACCACCAGCCAGCCACAAACCCAGCGCTGCCGCAGCCAGCGACACCTCGGGGCATCTTGACCCTAAAGAACAGGAGAGAGCCAGGCGGGAGGCTTTGGAGAAGCTGGGACTGCCACAGGATAAAGGAAGGGCACCTGATGCCCATGTTAAACCTGCCACTTCTCCCAAACCAAAGGAGGCCTCTTTCTTCATTCCTAGGGCAGCTGATAGAAATGACATAGCCAGCAATAAAGAAGTCAACTTCATTGCTAACAAAAGCCAACCCCATGACCCAAGCTTCAGCGGACCAGAGAAGGTTGCTCCAGGCCTGAGGCAGATGCACTTCAAATCCAACACCTTGGAGCGCTCTGGCGTGGGTCTGAGCAGCTACATCTCCAGCAGCAAGGACCAAAACGTTAAGAACAGCAGCTCGCTGGGCAAAACGTCCTTTATCGACAAGATCACGCCCAGCTTTCTCAAAAACAGCCGCCCACGCCCGGCTTCGCTGGGCATGGGGAAAGACTTTGGCCACCTCCAGGAGCACCAAGTCGGCAAGGCGGAGCTGTCAAAAAGCGACAAGCGACGATCTGACTCGCTGCAGAACTACTCCAAGCTGGCCCGACCTCCTTGCATCAGCGTCAAGATTGCCCCAAAGGGCGCCACGGAAGAGCACAGGAGGGAGGCTCTGAAAAAGCTTGGCCTGCTGAAGGAGTAGCCCTGTACTTCGCCCTCAGTGCGGTCACAGCCCTGCTGTCACGTCGCACGCCAAAACTTCGCTGTCTTTGCAGATGCTTTATTTAATGCAACAGGACAGACTCCATGGGTGGCAAAGTCTGGGAGCGCTCGATAGATCATCTCCGAACACTTTAAATTGAGAGCATGAGAAGGAGCATGTTTAGCCACTGCTTCCCTTCCCGTGGTCTCGGGAGGGCAGCCTGAACCAGCCCGGCCACTAGAATTGCTGAAGCTTCCTACCAAATCACGTGACATGGCATGTACATAACCGTGTATGTAGTGTGTGTGTGTATATATATGCAAACTATTTATATGTGACAGGAACAAGTGAGCGGATGGGAGTAATCTCCTACAGGTTTTTATTGCACTGACTGACTTGTGTCACTGTGGGAAACCCTGGGCTCTGGCTGCACGGAGAAGTGGTAGCTCACCACAGGCTGTGTGGGGCTAAAACTCCAGTATTGACTTTTGGGCTCCAATGGATGCATGCAGCCAGCGAGGGATACACATGCACCTGCCAGGGCAGTCAGTGCACCCAATATTTTAAGCAGGGTAAACTCAGGGTGGGAGAGGTAGGGTATGGGCGAGAAGGGAGCACGCTTGCTAGTGCTCAGACCTTGTTGAGGCATCCGAATCAGAAGTGCTGGCCCGCACAAAGGGCAGGTTGGAGCAGCAGATGATGACTTGTTCACTCTAGTATACTTTCATCTTGTGTCTGGCATTTCTCATACCCAGGTGCATGAACTCCTGCTGATGCCTTCTGTTAATTTTTACATTACACGCATTTTACAAGAAGGAGGTGTTTTGAATGTCTACAATAAACTATTTTATATGGCCAGATAATGACTGCGCAGTCTGGATTTCCTTGCTATAAAGACAGCAATATTTGGCAGTAATAACATCCTGGAAGGGTGGGATGAACAAGGTGGTTTTTTTTCCTTGCGTTTCCATCTGCATAGAGACGGAGGAATGGTCATGTCTGCATCAGTTGTGCAACCTGAGAACTTAGCACCAACGTAATGTAGCATTTACTGTAATTTGGGGAAATCTCTCTCATTCCTGAACTGTCTCCACTTGCTTGCCTTAATGTGGTAGGGCACAGTCCCACTAAGACAGTAAGATTGTACTGGATGGCATAAAGGCTTCATTGAGCTACACTGGAATTATATGGCCGGGTATTGTAGACTAGCTACAGCTTCTTAATAACTGCCAGTTTTTGAACTAAAACATCGCAATCTTTGGTCTTGGCTCTGCACACAATACCCTCTGCTCATTTTTATAGCTTAGTGGGGGTAATTAATTAGCAACAAGCCTGAGCAATGCAGTGTTGCCCCAATAAAAACTCACAAGGATGCATGTATCCATGGGCAACATGGTCAACACATCAATTAGTCACAGGGCGAGCAGCACTTTGCAAGCAGTGGCCCGTACGTGGTGTACGTCCATGCACTGCAGAATCTGCCTGTTGGAGATGTAGTCTGGAGTGGTGTCACTTTGTGGAGCAAATATAGTTAAAGCTTCACTGAGCTGCGTACAAGACCTCACCCTAGCCCTCCATGTTTCTCAGATTTTTATTCCACCTCAACCTAGTCCAAATGTCTTCCCTCCCCAACATCTTCCATCATAAGCGAGACAAACCTTTTAGCAGTGGGGGGAGTATCAGCTGGTGACTTCAAGATGTGCCCTCTATTCTAACCAGCTCTAAATAGTATGCTAATAGGTAAACTAGATACCACCACTTTTTTTATGGCTCAGAGGGGTTTCTAAAATCTGTTGACAGTAATGCACCTTCCGCCTTGTTTGGAGGCAATAGGAAGAAATGAACTCTTAAAATGCCTGTTGCCAGTGAAAAGTCACCACCAGCTTCCTGTCTCTTGGATAAGTAACATCTTCACTGAGACCAGGGTGCTGTAGTGGCACGAAGCTGAATACCTAGAAGATGGGGCAGCTTGTCTGTGCACATGTCTGAAACCATTCTGATCTGTACTACAGCAATGCTCAGTTTATGGTAACCTGCCCTGCTCTTTAAGTATACGTGCACAGGCCCTGTATTTTGTTATTTCCATAATAGTGGCTGTGCATACCCAGTACAGATTTAACCCTCTCCACTGCCTTTCTACCCGCACTGGTTTTCCAGGGCTGAGCATAGCATAAAAGTTAATGTATCCCCACTTGAACACCCAAAAATTGCAGTTCTGTAGTCACATGGAGCAAGTTCAGGGAGCAATTTGTGTATGATCAAAGAAGGGGGCGGGGGTCTGTTTGCAGTTGCTTTTGCTGTTATATAAATTGCTAGAGCCCTTCAGCCTCGCGGCGGAGCATGGGTTTTAACAGATCCAAACATGCATCTCCGTCAGTACCTGGAGTCGGTTTAGAAGGGCAGGCCGTGCTCTCGGCATAGCTATACCCGATGTGGTCTGTGTCTAGCTCTACGCACGGTCATCCGAGGGGTACACACGGTGCTAATCTTGCGAGCGTTTGTGCAGAGGGGCTCTACTCGAAGTCCTGAGGTCTGCCTGCTGCACACATCGACTTGAACCTCTGCAGCTTTGATGGGATCGTGTGGAATCACGGTCAGCTCTTCCCAACGCCTCTAGCAACCTCTGGTGTTGATGGGGAAAACACTGTCTCCCAAGTAACTGGTGACTAACCATTAAGGAATTCCTAGATGAGAACAGGTCTGAAAGGAGGCCTGGATCATTTGAGGAGAGCTTGGCTCGAGTCTGCCAAGATCGGTCTTCTTTGATTTCATATAATGCCGTACTCTGCGTGAGCTCTACAGCTATAGGCGCCAGCCCGGTGGTCTACAAATCTCTCCACTTTCTTTGCAGCCTTTCCCTTGCACTGCAGCTGGCCCAGCATCTCTGAATCTACCTATAACATCCTCTCTCCAGACTTGCTCTTTTGAGTAGGCTTCTGCTGCTGGCCTTCCTCTGTATTTTAGTAGGATTTTGCACCTTGAATTCCCAATGTCACCTTGTTCTCCCTAAACAGACTATAGAAGTAATTCATAGGGGTAATGGTGCTGTGCATCTTCACAGCATGCCTGACCGGCTCTGCCCATGCTACACCTTTTCAGTAGGAATTAAAAGAACAGGAACTTCAAACCCTCTCATGCAAGTTCTCACAGCGGGTGTCCAACTCGGCACATGGCTTGGGATGGTGCACGCCCCGTAGCCTGGCCTCTAACTGGGCCTTCTCTGGCTCACACTGGGTGTCCACAATCCCCGAGGGCTTTGGGAAAATATCCTCCTGGGGCAAGTCCTGCTGTTGCTGCTACTTCTCCATTCTCCTGAACAGAGTGGAAGTGGACCCCAAGTCATTAGCATTTCTCATCAGCCAAAGATCGGAAGGGTGCAGCCAGCCATGCAGGAGGGGTCCTTTCTGCAGACTGGGCTTTTATCCTTGCAGAGAAATCTCATCTCAGTCCATGTTCACACTTTCAAGTCCAGAATGGTGTGTAAAGCAAGCATCCATATACCCAAGCAGGCATCTAAACAGATAAAATAGTGCAAGCTTTCAATACACACATTAAAAAATGAGTGCACACCCAAAATCTATCAAAGACAAAAATACCCAATTACCGGTGGGGGCACATTTCTCACAAGACAGCCACTCTCTCCAATCTCTCAGTTCCGATCCTCAAAGGGAATTTACAAAACACCTTTCATAGACAAGCCTATGAACTTTACTTCATAAGTCTACTGGATATAAAAAAATCATGGATTAAATATAGACGTTGGATTTATGGCACATGATAACCTGCCTGTTATCTGATAACGCCAGGTTATCTGTCTGCATTTTACCAGCTACTTTCTATCACCAGTTCAACATTTCCCCCTTCCTCCCACCTACCTATTGCATATTGTTGTCTCTCATTCCCTCTGATCCTCGCTGCCACACATTTCATTTTCACAGACCTGCATTCTGCATATTGGCTTCTCTTCCCCCGCGGAGAACACAACACCAGCAGACTCTCCCTGTGCCTGAAGAAGGGTGCTTGTGCCTGAAAGCTTGCAAAGAACAATTTTTCCAAATATTTAGTTGGTCTAATAAAAAATATCACATTTACTCAAAGTCTGCCTATGCCCTTAGACCAACATGGCTACAACCAACAACATTAAAGCTTTCAGTACGACGTGAAATGAAAATGCTGCATCTTGGAAACGAAGGTTTTAAAGCTACACCTCTGTCAATGATTTTCAAATATCTTTGGCCTGTTACTTAACACAGATAACACAGCTGACCCTACAGGGAAATTAAGCAAAAACTTTCTTAAACACAAAGGTAACACAAACAGCACTTTAAGAAATGCTAAATCCAGAGCCTGGTTTCCACTTGGAATCTATAGTTTTGATTCAAGACCCATTTTTTGTTTAAAAAGAAGATTCTTGTGCGATCACCAAAGAGTCTGCAAAACTCACTGCAGTCCCTGCAGCTCACAACAGGTAAAAAGAAAAAAAAATAGGAAAGAAAAATAGTACTGCCTTCTAAAATGAATCCAAAGACATCAAAGAAAGATGCCTGATTACCAAATTGCTTATGGGCTAATATTTACCCATCCCCACATGCCACCGAGAGGAAATGAAGGTGAGTCATGCTGATTACAGCCAGGTCAGCTGGCATTAAATATCCACGGACGCATTAGTTGCAAGTGCAGGCGTTTCTGAGTTTTCCTAAAGGAGCTTTGCTAACCTGCATGTTTCACAACCTGATTTTGCTCCTGGCATCAGGCTGACCACGGGAATGCTGCAGGTTTGGAAGGTCCCGCTTTGTCGTCCTACGGTAACACGGACCTAGAGGTCTGCAAAGGGGCCATATCTTGTCCCAGTCTGGCCCATATACCTAGGCACAGGAGGCTCTGCAGAAAGGGGGCTGCTTCTTCCCCGCAGGAGCCCTCTGCAGAAGGGATACCTGGAAAGTCCTTAAAGGCCTTGGGTATCCAGATAGCCTGCGCAGGGAGCTGAACAGGGGCCACTCAGCCAGGAGCTCCTTGTGTGTCCTTGCCTATCTGGTGATCTTGGTTTGGCTCCATGTGCTTCTGGGTTGATCCCAAAAGAGGCGTTAGGAGGAGCTGCTCTATCCCATACCCATCCTGCCCACCCCATGAGGCTGAGACACAACCAACTGTGCTGCTCTGCGGCCATCTGCTCTGGGTGACGCTGGGTGCAGAGAGGCGCGCTGGCCCTGGGAGGCGCTCCCAGCTGTTGCAAGAACCACTGCTGGGGCAGCTTGGAATTTGTTGCACCCTCCCTGTGACAGTGATTCACCCAGCAATGCTGCTTCCTACCAGGGCTGACCCCAGGCAGCACCAAGCATCATGGTGTCACGGCCCCAGCCCAGCCCGCATGCCCTTTGTGGGAATAGGAGGGCTGGAGGAAAATCAGCACGCTGGTTCCTAATGACTCCTGTCAACAGATCCAGCCTGAAAATTGCTGTTTGCAGGATAAACAGTAACATCTGCTCGCAGGCCAGGGCTAAAAGCAAATGGTTCAAGGCCCAACAGCAGTGAGTCAGCATCGTCTGGAAAGCTGAGGCATGCAGAATTAATTCAGAGGACAAGTGTGATGTTGGTGCGGAGCGGCTATTCTCCTGTTAGCTTTTTAAGCTCCCTTTCTAGTTGCTGGGCACTGGGCTGGATCCGAAGCTGGCATGCGTGGGTATAGCTCTGGGAAGTGAGACCTCTCTCATGGAGCTTAACTGATCCCTAACCCCAGCTCATGGCAAATGTGATGCCATAATATCCCCTGAGTTTGATTAGACAACCTGACCTCTTGCATCTAAGGCATTTCCTTTATCAGAGAAAGCGTTGGGAGACTGGTGCCTCTCGAGTCTGGGAGGGGCACCCACAGGCGCCACTGGTGGCGGCCCTGTCTGGGGGGGCACATGCCCCCCCCACCCCATGCCCCTCCCTGTGCATTGCCTACGAGGCTGAGGTTTTGTTTCAGATACAAAAGCTCTTTGAGGGAAGACTGGCAGATTCTCCACATTGCTGCTCAGATAAACAAGCTCAGGTTACTTTTAGGTGAAGGCTGGTCCAGAATCTGTGCCACTAAAGTATGTGTAGTAAGTTAACACTCCTTGTAAGAAGTGTGATCTGGGGGTCACGGGTGACTACAGAGGAATGGCTCAAATTCTTTTGAAAGGACCCAATAAAACCACCTGCCTCATCTGGGCCATTTCAAAGGAGAAGCAGCATTGTCAGAGCTGTGATGGTCCAGGGAATAGGTGAGACGCAAAATATGTTTGGTAATAGGTTTTATGGTGCAGAAGATCATATGGTGGAGTAATGATAGAGAGTTGAGACTGGCCTCTGCCAGGACAAAGAGGGAGGAGTGTGACCACCAAGACCTGATTTTCCATGAGCCTGCATTTTGTAAGAACTCTCCATCAATAAAGATGGAGATAGCCCCTTGAGAGAGCCACTTTACAAAGGGTGTTCCTGCAAACTGCTCCATTCAGTCTGTGCTCAGCTCAGAGCCATCTTCGCCTCTTTCAGTTATATATTGCTAGCTTTCCATTCAAGTCAGTCATTTGCACTTTAAAACAAATGGCTTAAAAGAGTTTAAAGCTGGGTGGAAACCTCTTATGCTTCTGTTTCTGTACCAGGCTAGTTTAAACCTGTCAGCTCCCAAGGCAATTCACCCACAGCAGCAGCAACTCCTTCCACCGTGTTTGCGGTAGCAGGGGCTCGAATACAGCCTCAGTCATGACATTCTTTTGGGTATGTTCATGGAGGTCATTGCTCACCGTACGGACAGAGCAACCCATCCTGTCAATGCAAGCAAATTGCTGGGAGCCAACACTTTTTCTTAGTCTGATGCAACTCATAATCCTTAGACGCCAATAATTAATTTATCTTCACTCTAACCTATATACTTGCTGCATGTCTGGGATACTAGTAGTTACATGGGGGGTAGAAACTCAGGCCTAATTCAGGAAACCGGATGGTGAAAACGATGCTCAGCGGTAGTCCTCAGAACTGTAGTGCATGCGACTTCAGGGCTTTAAAAGATGCTATAATGCTTCGTAGGCCTAAGCCTCTTGCCGAGCATGGTGCTAAAACCTCCAGGGATCTAGTTCTCGGGGCCGCTCTGATATTCCCTTTTGCAGAAGCAGGGCACTAGCCAAGTTCAGACAAGGTAAGATAGTAAAGATAAAACTCCATGAAAGGCGTCGTTTGTGGGCTTCATCACAAACTCCTGCAGATGAAAAGTGCTTGAGTTTATGAGTCCAGCTTTTGATTTTTTAATTGCCAGTGACACCAACTTAACCAAAGACCTTGAAACTAACCCGGGCCCTTTTTTCCCCTCGTTCCTAGAAATGGAGTATGCATTCTAACCTTGTCCCGTTCAGTGAGATTGGGCTGATTTATCATGAAAAACTAACTGAGGCCTGGCAAGCGGAGACTGAACAAATAAATACGTATAGTTATGTAGGTTAGAAGCAGATACAGCTCTATTCAGCTTTCAAATGCCCTATAACTTTGCAGTTCAATAAAAAGCAGGAGGGGTTGGTGTGGTGCTTTATACAGGCAGACAAGGTTCTTTGGGTAACTCCGATATCTTTTATTAGACCAACTTTATATAGGCAACTTTGCAGAGTGATAGCTTATCTGGGCTGTTTCCGAGGAGCATGTTTCTAGCTGGGATTTAATGATTAACTCTTATGGGTTCTACAGAACTAACAAGAGATTGCTGCCAGGTATTGTATTAGTAGCAACGCACATCAGGACAGGATGTGTTGAGTTGTTGCACACCCATCCCTGAGGACTGCCCACCAGTAACAATTGTTAGCTTATCAATTTGGTGTAATGTCCCAGTATGGTATGAGGGGCTACACACAGTGTATGTGATACAATGTTGTTTAATTTCTACTATAAAAAAAAAGGACAGATCAACACAGCTCAGCGTCACAGTCGCCTGAAGGAGGATGTCATGCAAGCACAAACACTGTTACTCCCCCGTAAGTGAACTCTTCTGCATGGGTGACCAGGGATCCCAGCTCTTCCCCATCTAGGAACTGCACCCATCTTACTATTGCTACCATATCTCCTCCCTTGGCTCTTGCTAGACTAGACTATCTCCCTTGTCTGCTCAGCCTGGGCTTTCAGTCTGCAAATTCGTGGGGACGGTCATTCACTACAATTGTACAGAAGCTGGCAGAACAAGGCAACGGCCTGCTTGGCTTCGGCGCTCTCACAACACAAATATTAGGCATTAACCATAGCCTACAGCGAAGCCAGGTTTCTTCCAAGCTGGATCGTGCCCCGGGCAGTGCGGATGTGGTGTATTCCACCAGCACGTGGCACAGGGACACAGCCAGTTACCAGACTCCCAGCCCCGATGGGAAGTCTGGGATGGCGAGGCTATGCTTTCACTGCCCCACCGCTTGGACGTGAATCCTTCGGGCTTCCAGCAGACCACCGCTCCACAGAGCAGGCCGTCAGGGACTCGTGATACGACATTGCTCTGGGCCTGCGGTAGTGGGGAAAGGCCATCCTGCTAGCCTAGCATCTTGTCTTCGGGGCTGAGCTGTGCCAGGTTCTCTGGAGGCAGAAGTAAACCTGCAGCAGGGCACCATAGTATGTCACAGTGGGGAGGACAGGGTGATGAACAGCGACTCTAGCCAGGTTTGCGGTAGACTGGGTGTCTCCCATTTGCGGGCATGGGTTGCTGAGTCATGAAAACATGTAAAGAAGGGGAAGGAAGAGAGGGCTGCCCTCTTTTTATTAGAGACAGAGAGAGCCCAAACCCTACAATCAAACACCCACAGGCCCAGAGGAGTCAGGAACCCAGATTCCAACCTGCATTTTCTGGCGTGGGCACCTCTATAAGTAAAGCTCAAAGGAAAGGCTCAGGAAATGAGTGCTGATTTGGAGAGAGGGCGCTGATCTCCAAATGAATGCACTCAAGTCAGCTTGCCGTGAGCGCGGAAGTTACTTGCCAAATCTCACTGGGAAAATACCCGTCCCACGTGCCTCCAGTTTTGCTACCGATGTTATTTAAAAACTAAATATTTAATCGTCCGAATGGCTGATCCAAAGGCAGCCTGGCCCCACCCGGCCAGCCCTGCCACCTCCCTGCACATTGCTTTTTGTTGTTGTTGAGCCCAACCGACTCGGTCTCGTCAAGCCAGTTTGACAGCAACCCGATGGGCCGCCCGTCAGCTCCGCCGATCCTCTTCTGCTTCGACAGAGAGCAAGTCGTCTTGGAAACCTCAGCTCCCAACTGAGGATTTCTCCATGGGATTTCTTTTTGTTTCCTTTCCTTTCCCAGAACAGGCAGGAGGCAGGATAGAAATCCCAGAATAGGTTTCCAGAACGGATTCAGTTCTCGACTAGAATTCGCTTCCCCTTTGGAAAGCTGCTTCTCCACCCCCACCCGCGGCCGCTCCTTAACTCTCCTGCTAATTGAGGGTGGAGGAGAGCATCTACCAGGTCCTCCTGCCAAAGTGGGGACAGAAGTGATGCAAGGTGTTCTGCCAGGATCGCACGCCAAGAGCTTTTCAGATGAAGTGCTCTGCCTCTCCACCCTGTGGTCACATCCTGCAGTCGGACGACTGCTGTTTCTTTTCATCTACCTCGTTCAGTTCTTATGAAGCAGAATGCAGACATCGTATCAGCACAATTAAAATAACTGCCTGTTGCATATTACTAATGGATTGCCTTCCTGCTGTGATAGATGGGGCTGTACCTGCCAACTCTCCATAAAGTGTTTGCCTTGACTTTGCATAGCATTTGACAAGGCTTGGGCTCCTACTGTGCTCGGACACCGAAGTCTGTGACTGCAAGGATGCAGCTGGGTGTATCAGGAATATGCCATAAAGGGGACTTTGCCTTTGGAGTGGATTTTCCAAGGCAGGCACTCAGATACAGCAGTGTTTGGCAGGAGTGTAAAACCTCAGGGTAGATAGGCCTAGTGTTCTTCAGGTACCTGGGACAGTTGAGAAGTCACATACTGATTTTCTCTCTCTTACCTCCCCCAGTTATCCCAAGCCAAAAGCACTCCCTTGCAAGTCAGGAGAAAACAGCAAGAGAAATTAGGTCCATCCCCCAGATCTGCACACCCTTGAATCAGAGGCCAGGAAATTCATCTCAGCTGTGCAGCTCAGGCCCCCATCTAAATAAAATTACTCACTGTAGCAGCAAGCACTGAAGCTCCAATGTCTGATCTCTGAAGAAATTTGCTTGAAATCATTGCCTAGGAAGACAGGGATTGCCAGATAACCCCTGCCAGATCAGACTGAGGCCACTGCTCCCTGCTTCATAGTAAGGAACAATGAACCCTACACTGGACAAGCATGAAATAACTAGGACAAAGAGAAAAAGTCTTGCTAGCCCCAAGGCAGAATGGATTTCCTGTATGCCCTGGTGCCTGAGGGTGTCTATTCTCCATTATCTTCTCATTCTTCATGGAAATGGCTCACCTTTTTTTTTAATCCCTCTCAGCTTAAAACATGATTCTGGTTGAATGAGTTTATGTATGGGCCTGCCCATGTCACGATGGTTAAAACTTTGTCATAAAGACTTATGCCTGATGAAGGGTGAGTGCGCCTGAAATCTTGCAGATAATACAATAATTTGTTTGCAAATATCTAGTTGCTTTAATAAAAGATACCACCTCTTCCATGCGTTTTAATTCTTTTTGCCTCTAGACTAATACGGCTACAACCTGGAGAGAGAGCTCTTATCTTATCCAACTCACATACCTTCTGAGTTATCATACTTATCTCATCTCTTATTTTATCTCTTATCTAATGTAGATACCTTCTAAGTTAGAAGTCTACTGGCCTCTCAAACTGGGAAATTGTGGTGACATTTTACACTCATTTAACACCTGGAACAAAACACTGCAAAACTTCAAGGCAAGGAACTCCTGGGACAGGCTGAGACGTTGTGCGTTCGGGTCCACCTGGTGACAGTGTTCACACAAGCGAGAGGGACCTGAAGTGCCGAATTCAGCACCATGCAACTCGGGGCAGTGCTGTCTCCTGCCCAGAGCCAGGGGACACCTGAGAACCGGTGACCAGCGTGGCTTGGAAAGAAGATATATTGCAATATGCTGCAAAAGTCAGATTCAGCCCTTGTGAAACCACAGATTGCATTCAAAGCAATCTAGCGAGGCCAATGGAGTCCCACTCATATCGCAGCCTCCTGTTCTGCAGCGCGCAAGTTGACATTATTGATTATGAATAAGCTTTCATACTGGATCCCGGGCTAGAAGTTTGTCTCCCGACCTAGAGCACAGTTAATGTTTTGCTTCTTGTATCGATTGCTGGCATTCAATCAAGGCCCTTTCATCCTGGAGAGCCTAACAGCATTTATAGGCTGCTGTGAACCAAGCGCCTGCCGCGTGCTGTTCTCTCTGGTGCACAAAAGGAACATGGCTTTGTCCCCAAAGAGGTTTGTAGTCTAGCATGCAGGCTGCTGGAATAAACGCCCTGCTGTTCTACAGAAAGCAGAAGGAGTTTGAAAGGGCTGGCACTAGTTATTCTGGCATCAGAGCATTTGCACAGCCTGTGCTTCTGTGACTTTTCACAGCACTGGTCCAGACTCAGAGAGGTGTTAGCAGGAGCAGATGAGCCTCCAGTGCTCCTTGGAGAACTGAGGCAGGTGGCTTCACTGCCTAGAAGCAGCTCATTTTTCACAACTGACTTAACAGGTATCTCCCATGAGTGCCAAGACAGGTCCCCGGTGTATATGACCATTCAGCAGCACCTTACCCAGTAGGGTGCTCTGAGCATCACATGTACCTCAGCAACTGTATTTCTTGTGTATGCCCAGAGGTCTGAGGCAGTATTAATCACCTTGTGCCCTGCTGCTGCTCCATCCAGCTACCTTTACAGCTCATTAGCAATGAAATGCTTCAGGGAGCATTTGCAGTTACATTAGATTACAGTCAATTTATTCATAGCCTAGCAAATTTGCAAGGAAAATTAGATCCCTGCAAGGAGCAAGCTTGGGAAGGAGTCTTCCATTTCCATCAAGTCAGCATGTAGCTGAGATCTTCCCACTGGCAGTGCAAGTGGGAGGTTAACTATGCAGTACCTCGGTCAGAGTACTTCCCCCTGCCACATTCATGGTCTTCCCCAGCCAGTAGGAAATCCACCTTGGTGGTCATGGTATTTCCGCTGCCAGGTAGCTGGATGGACAGAGAGTTACCCTGTGAGATAGGTGGAGCCAACAAGGGGTCAACGTGCATAGACGGCAGGATAATGTTCACACCAACACAGTCACAGGTTGTCGGCGAGTCCTGGCTTCAGTGATCACTCAGAGCCAAGAAGCCTGGAAGAGGCCTGCTGCGCGCAGCTGGAGTTGTGAGCAGTCAGCACCGTGCAGCACAAGCCTCTGCGCAACACAGCAGTAGATCCCAACACCCACCAGCCAGAGGCTCCTTCAAGGCCCCTCACTGATCGAAAGGTAGCCTAGACTAGATACCTTCCCTGAGCTAATTCCTTCCCCTGCCTCTCTGCTGAGTGGATCAGCCTGCACGGAGGTCTCTGCTGCCAGGGCTAGGCTGCCTCTGGTGCCAAAGCTACCTACAGTGACATCCCCGCAGTCCGTCTCACAGCAGCCAAAGGCCCACATCCCCAAACCACCCTGGTCCTCAGCCTCAGCTGGGACAGAAATGACTAAAGAAACCTTGGTGGCTGCATGGCTTGATCATCCCCAGAGTGACTTCAGGGCTCAGGACTAACAGGTGGAGCCATTGGGCAGAGAGGGAGAGAGGGAAGCCAGCCCTGCCTTTGCCCTTGCTGTACTTGTTAAATGAGCAAAAAAGGGGAATATCCACCTCTCGGGCAGTCACCGCAGAGCCGGTTACCTCAATCCACGTGCAGGTTTTTCTGGGCCCCTCTCCCAGCCATTCTGTTGCAGCCCCTTCCCACCCCGTGCTGCGAGAGAGAGTGCTCTTGGAGGGCCTGATTGCTAGGCAGACAAGGGGTTTGGGGTAAATCCGATATCTTTTATTAAAAATCCAGTATCTTTGATCTAAAAAATTCAACTCAGTAAAACCCTACCTATGTCCTTAGACCAACACGGCTACAACCTACACCCCTGACGGCTAGGCAGAGTACTAGGTTTCACTTATTGCATTACATAAACGGGGGTGACAATTAATAGGTGATATCCCTTTCCCTTTCCTTTTTTTAGCAGGCCCATGCAGATCTTTCAGGACACTGGCACAGTTTCTTTGCACCTCTGAAGGAATTCTGGGTCTTTGGAAAATTCAGGGAAAATCCCGGGGAATGAGTCCGTCGGCTGGGCCGCAGGGGGGCAGTGCTGTTCCACAGCTGAAATGCAGCATGCCTGCAGGCACAGCCACAGACCGGCTTGCTCTCGTGGTCTGTGTTTGCAGCTCTCTGCATATGTAATATGTACACAGCTGGTGATATTAGGGGCTTCCTATGGTAGGAGAAAAGGAGAGGGCAATGATGGTGTCCCGTTATTCATACTGTGATCCACAGACAGATATCTGTTCCCCCACTACAGTGACCAAGGTGTTTATCAAATCAACAGATCTTGAATTTCAAACTCCCTGGCTTTGCTCAATCCTGTGCAGACCTAAGATGATTTCCACGTGCCTTTTGGTCTGGGTGCTAATGACTGTTTAGGTTACACAAAATCAGGGGTGAGCAAAATGCGGCCCACCAAGCCATTCTATCTGGCCCGCAGGACCCCTAAAAAATTTAGAAAATTAATATTTATCTGCCCTGGGCTGCCTGTCACGCAGCCCTCGATGGCTTGCCAAAACTCAGTAAACGGCCCCCTGCCCAGACTATTTGCCCACCCCTGCACTAAATGATCACGGCTGCTTCCTGGATGCCTCAGAAGTCTGCGGGTTTCATGTTCCTTGCTAGGAACCTGTCAATTGATGCAATAAAATGGTGCTGTCTAAAATGCAAATTAAAATGTGAAGGCAGATAAGACAGATGGTGGGCATTGGATGGCACAGACTTGACCGTGCATTGCATATGCTGATCTAAATTGATTGTGCTTTGAATCCATTTCATAGGTCCTGGGTCAGTAAAAAAAAAAAAAAAAAAGTATATGTGGTCCATACAAGTGTCATTAAAAAAATCCATTACTGGGAAGAAGGATGATATATTGCAAGGTGACACCCCAACCGGAAGGTGCAAAAGGCTTGGGCTGACTTGCACCAGGGAAGGACAGAGTGACACCGTTGCTGCTACCACAGAAATCAGTGGGAGGGGAAAATGTGGGAATATCTGTATTTTAAAACACTTCCATCACTGAGATGAGGCGGTCAGAGCAATGAGCTGTCAGCACTGCGGCAGGTTTCTTTAAGTAAATAGGACCCATTGCTGTGTGATCAGTTCTACAAACAGTGTTGCTAGCAAATCTGCCTTTGAAGATACAGGGAGGGGCAAAGGCAGCCTAAGGAAATAAAAGGAAGAGGCTGGATACCGCCAGTGTGAACAGGACTTGCTCCGCCAGTGCTAAGGCCAGCCCTGAAGGAAAAAAGGCATGGCCATTGGCACCCCAGAAGTGCAGTGACCTGAAACAACTAAATTACCTACTGCCCAGTTGCAGAGGCCATTCCTTTGGGGGTTTTAATACTGAGAACAAAAGGGGCAGTTCAGTTTTTTAAAGAAAACTTCCTTTATTTCCTTCACACAGCTGCACCGGGACCTTCATGACGACAAGGGAGGCAGCAATGGCTCACGCTTCTCCATGATCCATGCTGTTTCTGTCTTGTGGGATACTGAGAGGACTTCACCCTCCTGGGCTGCCAACCCAGCACCTCTCTCAGTGCAAAGTTCACTCAAATAATTTAAGGAAGGAGAGGAGATTGAATGGGATGCCCGCTGGCTAGCTGATACCACAATTAAAATGAATTATTAACAGTACTAAAGAAATAATTTGGCCTTGCCCTATCAGAGGCAATAAAATTTTTATAAGGGTGACCTTTGCGCATATCCAACATGGGGGGAGGAGGGGATAAATAAGGGGAAAGCTAAGAGGTCTAAGTCAGTTGGCCAGCATGGTCTCTAGGATGTGTCTGAGGCTGAAGGCTGGGAAGACATGATGGGTGGGGGGGTTACAGAATGGGCCACCACCTGTTTCTTGCATCCTTCCTCCACAGCATCTGCTACTTGCCATGGTTGGAGACAGCATACCAAGCTAGGTGGACCTTTGGTGTGACATCTGTGTTCTAATTACTGTGGACTGCAGGTTTCTGGACTTATCTGTAGTATTTCCATAGCCCCAGCTATGGTAGTAGTATCAGAGCATCTCACAGCCCCCACCCTGTGAGGCAGGAAAGTGTGATTTCATTTCCTATTTTGCATGCCAGTGCCTAAGGCCCAGAGAAGCTAAGTGACTTCCCAGCATCCTGCAGAAAATCAATGTCAGAAGAAGGATTTGAACTCAAGTCTCTCATTCATGCCCAACCAGCTACTGTCCTTCCTCAGTAATGCTGCCAGACGAGGGCTTTGATGAGAATGGAAAACTGGCCCGAAGTTCAAATTTCTCAGGGGACTGAGAAGTTGCATGTGCTATTAACTAACAGGACGGGAGAAGGACATTGCACTTTTGCTCAGGGCTGTTCAGGGGCGTCAGTAGAAGGCTGTAGATTGAAAGGAGAGCAGGGATTGCAAAATAAATGTTTACCTGCAGCTTTGCCAACAGCTTTTGACTGAATGGGCCTTGTAGATCAAGCTCCCTTGTGACCCCTGGGCTGGGCTCCTGTAGAGCCAGGTTGAGGCTGGTGAATAGGAAGAAAGCTTGCACTGTTGGGCCATAGTTCCCCTCCATACCAGTGTGGGTGTAGAGTCAGAAAGCAGACTGTGACTCTCCTTTGCTGGGGTGACCCCCAGATGCAAACCAGAGCAGCCTTAACGACTGCAGTGTAGCTGCCATTGCTAATGATCTATTGTAGAATAGCCAACACATTGAACACGTTGCAGAATAGCCAACACCGTGCTTCTGCTTCGGGCAGGGTGGGGGAGATCATCAATCCAATCCATTCTTTGGAGGTGTGAATGTGAAGTGCACAAGGGATGACCGTACTCTGCGACTGTCAGGCCATGTCTGTCACTTAAGCCCCAAATTCCCCTCTGCTCCATGCAGAAGTGGTATCATCTCGTTGCTTCTCCCTGTAAGCCATTGGGCTCAGAAATGCTGAGGCATGAACTCCAAGTTCAAAGGAAACGTGCATATTAAAGAGAGGAACCGTATGTTGTTCCCAGCTTCCTCTTCCCTGTGTCTCAGTGGGGTCTCTTGCTTGCAAGGGTTTTGGATCAAGCCTTTTAGAGAGACCACCCTGAGCACTTTTACAGCAGGCAGAAGTCACGCGCCAGCTTCTCTCTCTTTTAAGGTGTGGATAATCTTCCGAAAATTGCCCCCAGATCAGTATTTCATGAGTATGGTATCAGTAATATGACAAAAGGGTCAAAGAGGCGCAGTTACAAAGCAGGACACAGAGCCAGCAACATGATGCACACAGTACTGCTGGTCTGAATGTATGATCAGGCGGTCACTGGTTGCAGACACAGCTGCCATCTCACATGGCCATGCACTGCTATGGTTGTAGGTCTTGCCTGGACCAAGGGAATGTTGCTGTCTGTGACCTGCATTGTTGCTGTTGCTGTAGAGGGCCCAAAAGGCAGTAAAATCCTCCCAGCTATTTCCTGGGACTGATTTCTTCAGCTGAGACTCCACAGTGCACAAGACACTTTACTGCAGAGGCTCAAGCTAGGGTCTCAGCAGGTGTGGCAGAGTGGTGATGAAAAGAACATTAAGTCTCCATGACAATGCTTACCTAATCTCCTGATCACACGGAGACCACCAAATGCCTTGGACTTGGAGGTCCTTCCTCATCTCTGTCCCATCTCAGGCCTTGCACCACGTGACTTTGGTCTTCTAAAGGGAGCCCTGGGAGGAAGACGATCCCAAGGTGGTGGTGCAAAACACTTCTTCAGGACCTGCCTGGAAGAATGGCCTCAGTGCATGCTGGCAAAAGTGCATCAACATGCAGGAAGACTGCACAGAACAGCAACCCAATGACTTTTGCCAACTGGCTACAACAGAAATGTACTCGAGCATGATGTCCTGCTACTGTTTGCTTGCCCTTCACAGGTACCAGCAGCTCAGTCAGTGCCCAGCATTGCAAAATTCACAGTATCCTTCCAGAAGTGACTAGTGATTGGGGAACCCCAGCCTGATGCCTTCAAGGGGCCTCATTCTCAGAGGGAAGGTGCTCAGTGCTGGGTGAATATCCAACCTTTTAGCATATCAAAGTTGAGTGCCAAAAATCAGCCACCATGTTTATAAAATGCAGGGCCTGTGGAAGATCCTACAGAAGGACGTGGAAGGCGCAAACCCGAGGTGAGAGGAGAGCTGTTGTGCGTCCTAGGAGAAGAGGTAGGAGCAAGAGAATGAAATTAAGAAGGAGAAACTTCCAAGATGCATAGTGGGATGTAGTATTTAGGAGCTGGAGAAATTAGCACAGGAACGAGGCCCGAGCACAGCTGGAAACCTCAAACAAAGCTAGAGCAGGCTCTAAGTGGTGCCTGGTCTTTGCGATGGCTCCTCTGCACAGAGCTGAATATCACCCTGCCAGATCTAGTAGATGGTGAAGCAAAGTCCTGGGAGAAGGCATTTCAGTTCTGGTTCAGAGGGGATTTAAAATGAGTAGAAGCAAATATAAGAAATAAGACATATAAATATCTTTGCTCATCGCATACCACAGCCCAGATGAATTGTGAGCAAAGTTTTCAGCTGTTATTTCAGAGGGGCAAACCCCTGCCAAGCTCACTCTCTCAGATCCAGAGTCCACACTAAGGGAAACCGAGCACTGAAGAACTGGCCCCTTGGCTTCCACCAACAGCAAGCCTTTTGAATATACATTTTCCCAATCCCCTCTGCGAAAATAGGAGAGACCAGACAAAAACAAGTCAGGTTGGGGCAGATGATCTTAGACCTTGAGTTTTAAACTTTATTGTGTTCAACTAGGCTTAGGAAGAGAGCAAGATAAGGAGGAATGAGTTTGGGGAATGTTAAAGTCTCAAGGTCTGGGAACAGATAACACCACAACTGTTTATAACGAGCTGTCCCCAGCCCCTGCCGGCTCCTCCAGGAAAACAGATTCCCACAAAGACCAAGAGGTAAATTATGCAGGATTATTGGAGAAATGTTACTTAAGGGAACAGCCAACAGTAGATGGTTGCTATCGATTGCCAGATCTGTCAGAGCCAACTAGCAAGAGTCAGCATCTCCCATCGCTAGCCCTGTCGTGAGTATTTGATGAAAAGCTTGTGACTGTCATTACTAGTTCAGGGTAACTGCTTTTGCAGCTAGTCTGAAGCCTGCACAGTAGAAACCTGGTTGATGTAACTGTATAAAGGTTGGCCTAACTGTTTGGGTCTTAGTAAAGAAATGTTCAGTTGAATTATGGTTGTGGTCTAGCGAGCTCCTAATACCCTCCCCTCCAGATGCTTTGCTCGGGGGAAAATGCCTGGGCTGTAGCCATCTCAGGAAGAGGCACTGAACTTCACCTTTCAGAGCTGCCAACTCAATGCTTTTCCCCAGCACTAGCTTCATTCAAATAATTTACCAAGGGAACGCTGTGGGCTTGCTTCCCCTATCCGACAGGGGTTTAACTCCATCAACTTCGGGTGAGTCCAATTGTGTTGCCTCTGATTTTCACTGGCGGATGGCGCAAATGTGCGTCATGGAGTGGCCTCTGTAGTGCCACAGCTCTGCGAAGAGTATCAGTGAAGACAGGGACAAATTAGTCTAAAGGTCTGAGCCCTAGTCCTGAAGCTACCATGCTGGATTCCCTACAAGCGTGTTCAAGAACGCCATCTAATGCAAAACACTGCATTTTGAGTTTCTAAGCCAGGGACTGTGACTGAGTGGGTCCAGAGGGCTGTGTACATCTCCTGGTGTCTTGTGCCTCTGCTACCTGAAGAGCTTTGTTCTGAACCTGGCAGGGAACAGTAGGTTCATTTCTACTGCGTTGCCATCTACGGGAGTAACGGATGGCATTGGGAGGCGAGTAATTGCACATCTATTGCACTGATTTGGCACCGCGCAACAGAGATTATCACTGCTGTTGAACTAACTGCAAGATCTGCTTAACGGAGTATTTGCCTTCAGCTAACAGGATTACACAATGCCTCACAGATTTGCAAATCGTATGCACTCAGGTTTTCAAAGTGCCGCTAAACACAAGCAATGGGCAAGATCAGGATCTTTATAATGATTTTGCCACTAAAAGAAATGATGCCCTCAGACAGACACTACCAACCCTGCCATGAGTCCCAGCATTTTAGGCTATCTGTTGCATCGCTTGATCTTACAAACTCACCATAGCTACTTTTCCCTTAATGAAGGCAGTTTATTCTGAGCTATACGGAAACTGCCTGCATGAATAACACCTTCTTTGTTCTTCAGCTCCCAGAAGAAAGTGAGTATTTTTGTTTACTGTATCTTCCCACAGATGTGCAGTAAAAATACACATTAAGCCTCACTTTGCACTAATAGCTATAATAACCGTGACATTATCGATGTCTCCTCACTGTTCGCATCCATGTAGCAAGCCTTGGTTTTTCTATGTTAAATAAGTTCTCTTTGCTGTCCCCATTCCCCAACGCTGCATTAACACCATCAAACATGCAACAGATGAAACATCCCACAACAAAATAATACCACGTCTGGCATACAGAAGTACAGGGAGGGGAAGTGGGGAACCTCATATGTATCAGTTGGTCAGTGGTAAGAGATTGTGTCTGCTCTCTTCTACTGGAAGTGGAAGCTAGCCGTAGAGGCAACCAGTTCTTAATTCCTATGGGAGACAGCAAACATACAAAACAGTTGCAGCAGATCAGCTTAATGGGCAGAAAGTTCTTCTCCGTCTTAACTTGGTGTAATTGTTACATCTATCCATAAGCTAAGGTAACGAGCTGACGGAAGAAGTTTTCAAATGTCGTCCACAGAACAACGATATTAGGCCTCTCTGCTTTCCCAATCCTTATCTGTTCAGTCAAGTGGACATTTAGTTCAACTGGGCTATGTTGCAACGCTCTGATATTTTCTTCCATTAGCATGACTTTAAAAGGCTGGTCTGGAATCAGAAGACCGCCATGTCATGCATAGGCACATGCAGTTTTCATGCTATTGAGACTGCAACTTCACAGGTAACATGGGAGTCACTGAAGATCTTTGAGTGTATGGTACGCTCACCCCTCTCCATTTCCTTTTGTCCTATGTTCGTGCAGCATCTAGCACAATGGGCTCTTTGGCTGCAGCTGGGGCTCTAAGGTGCTACTACATTACAGTGATAGTCATGTTGGTGTTAGGACCTTCCCCTTTGTTTGAGCAACAGTGTGTTTTGGGGGTGGGGAAGAGAAGGATGCACAAAGTTTGATTCAAAGAAGCTAATAAATTAATTCACGTTAGAATACTGCTTTGGAATATAAAAAGTGAGCTTGAGCTCATGAAAGCTGTGCTAGATATAGATATATGGATTTTTTTTAGCTAGCCTATAAAAGGTGCATATTTATCCTAACACAGTTAATTACCTCTCTCTGCTCTTGGAATATAGCCCCAGAGCCGTGCGTGAAACAGAATGAGACGTACTGAGCTGAATGGACTAGGACTTTGTGCTAAAATTTTCACCAGTTGCCCAGACATCTGGAAATTCCCCTCCTAGCTGCTAGCTCTTTCTGATCAGAACCTCTTCATTTTTTTTTCAATGACGTCATTAGCATCTGAGGTCATCAAAAGGGTTGAATACAAAAGGACAAGACTGCAGGTCCCACGCGCAATGTGCTGATGGTCGTTCCATCATTCCATTAAAGGTCTTTGATCACTTCTGGTCTTCTTGGTGGTGTGAATCTGTGACGACAGCCAAGAGCTATTAAAGGGGACTGGATCTGAGAAGAGAAAGCTGGGCAAATACTAGCAGTGCTGGAAAGATGGGAGCTCTGTAAATCCAGCTCGAGACACAGCATGGAAGAAAGCCTGCAGTAGAGATCCATTTTAGCCAATGGTAGGTAAAACACACTTTAAAGGTTGGTATACAGGGCAAAGTGCTAACCTCATAGCAGTCTGTATTCAGGAGAAGCTCTACAGGAGAGTCCCAGGGGACACTTGCTACTATGCTTTTGAGTTCAACTCACCATTAGCTCTTATCTGGCACTGCTTCCTTCAAGTCTTGCCAGCCATCACTAAACTATATTTCTAGACTATGAAAATAGTGCTGGACTAAGTGTGAAGATAGAGAGACCTATAGCAATAGATGGAGCATTGTAAGCAGCTATAATGGCATTTTTAGTGATTATTAAAAAGCAGTAATTGAGTTTGTTGATACTCTGCTAATACACACTACAGCACGACTGAAAAGCGTGAAAGCAGCTAAGATAAACCCAGGCACGTATGCTGTCTGTAATGCTTCCAGCTTCCCACTCCAACTAAGGAAGCTGAATATCCAAGCCCTCCTGTTCCTGTCTTTGCTTCTTCTCTTGCTTTCTGCTTCTTACTTCTTTACCAGTAAGAAGGAACTGGTGCTCAGCAGTAGCGTAATGAATGGTGGGTGATGAGGGCAATCGGTCCCAGGTGCCCACTTAGAGAGGGCACACGAATGGCAGCTGCTGCTGCCTGGCTGCTGTGCCCCTAATGAACAGGATCTGGTGGCGATTCTGTCAAGGGTTCACGAGGCAGGGTAGAGTCCTGCTCTCTGTCCCACAGCTGCTTTGCAAAACTCAGCAAGATTAAAAAGAGAGCTCAGAGCACTTAGCACCCACAGCACAAAGATGCTCCAAGATAACAAAGAGCTACTTTTATATCATTGTGTTTTCCTCCCTTTCCTGCATTAAGTAAGGCCACTTTAGCCACAAAATAAAAGGTTGCCAGTTTGCTAGGGGGTTCGGTACTGCGTGCATGGGTAGGATTGCTAAGCCAGCTTTCAGCTCTTGGGCCATATTCAGTTTGAGTACTTTGGGTCACGTGTAAGGTCCTTTGGAAAATGGCATTTTACTGAAGAAGAGCAAATGAGAAAGTGTTTCAGCAGCTCAGCTATAGCTCACAAACTGGCTTACATTCTTTCCTGAATCCTGACACAGGACAGGGCTGTAGATTATCCTTTTATAAAGAGCAGAACACCTTGAGATGGTGAAATTAATATATATTTCAAGTCCTTTCAGCATTTTGTTAAATCACTGGTATTGTCTCGCTGGTATGAAAAGAAAGATTATCTTTGAACTCAATGACAAAGTATTGTTCTGTAACTAGACAACCCATGTACAAGATCTCAAAAGATCACAGAGATGTTCTCATGTAGGCATGGCAACCAACTTCTAATGACAGAGAAAAAGGAAGTATTGATTTATCCTTATGTTAAAGGACTTAATTGGGCTGACCCCAAAAGTCAGTTTAGCTCAATGAAACGTGCTTTCTGGTCTAACTTTAAGACAGAGCACTATTAAAACTTTCTGTTTAAGGAAGAAACGCTCGATCAGTGCTAAGTGCCCGGACATGAGGTTTCCAGACCGGTGGGGTAGATGACAGCCCAGAGAATGGAGTAGAATTTCTTTCTACTTCTGTGGCGTCAGGACTTCACCCAATCTCCGTAACCTCAAAAGGAGCAACAGATGGCAAATGCTAGCTCAGCTATAACAGTGTATGCCACTAAAGCTAAGTCTGGCTATGATGTTGTTCTTGCTAGTTCCTGAAAGTAAGCTGAACAGGAGTAGCTGTTGCAGGGTGCTCTTAGCCCCAAGCAGATGCTGATATTGGTGGTCAGTCACCGTGACACAAGTTAAGCTACCACTTTTGGTTTCAGACACTAACCTTTGGGCAACCTTGGACTGAGATGCAAATCAGGGTGGAATTTTATACCCTTAGTCTCACTCTGCTTACAGTACTTTTGGCACTAACCACCAAGCTACTGCTGCAGCGATGCTGCCAGAGATGTTTTGCAATGTCAGGCTTTATAGAGAAGGGGAACAAAGTCCGGTCTCATTAAAGTCAGTGGGCACTGACACCAATTACACCATGTTTGATCTACGGTGCTTAGTTCTGATGCCTCCCATTGGCACTGCCAAAGGCAGAGGAGACCTTTGTGATTCTCTGCTGTGACCGCTTGCATGGCACAGACCAAACGGCCTTGATGAGATTTCCTCACTGCATGACCCGGTGCTCCCTTTCCCATATGACTAGCCGCTTTCAGTTGGACTCTGAGGCAGTTGAGCTGCACGGTGGGTCAGAAACCCTGTTTGACGGCAGCAACAAGGCTTATCTGCTATGGATAAAAATGAATTTGAGTTTGTTGTGGGCTTTGAAGGCTCCTTGAGAAGCTCGTTATTTGTGCAGCAAATCCTGGAGAAACAGAGAGAAACTAAATGACAAAACCCGGCATCCTGTGGAGCTCTATTTGGTGTCTGGTTTATTGGAAGCAAGGAGTTAAAATGCAGATGATCCCAAATTTACATTTCAGCAGACTCAGCACAACCAGCTCACTCTCTGGCCTAAATAAAGTGCATTTCCTCAGCCCCATCTTACACAGTTCCCTTGTCCTTACAGTGTTGCAAGAGTAAGGACTGAGGAGGAACTGAGGTCCCAGGCTGGGCAGCCTAGCTGACGCCTGCGGCTGATGTGAGCTGGGAGCGGGGTGGAAACATGCGTGCTGGGCAGGCAGCTGGGGGGAGGCAGGGGGTGGGGAGCAAGCCAGTGCATCCACCTAGCCCAGCTCTTTGCAGTTCCCCACAGCCCAGGGCCACGCTCAGCAGCTTCCAACCCCTGTAAGAGGTGCTCTTCCCTTCCTCATTGGCTTAGGGCCCGATCCAAGCTCCATTGCAGCAGGCTGAGGGCAGGTTAGAGCCTACTCTGTCATTTGGAAGTGTCTAGTGGTGCCGAGATGGAAGATCCCAGCTGAGCTCCATCGCTGCAGTTCCGCTTCCTCGTCGCTCCGCACGCTGCTCTCCCGAGCTTTACCGGGGTCCCGGCCAAGGAATGATCCAGACGAGGTCAGTGGGGGTATCGCAGTCCATTTTAATACAGCAAAAAAACCCAGATCCATCATTTTTCTACCTGCCTGCTTATTTTTAACAGCTCGTGCACTTTCTCAGCTTGGTTGCTGGAGCAAAATGCAGGCAGAGAGAGGCTGTCAGGCTAATGGTTAGAGCACAGGCCCAGCAGTCCACATTCCTGGGCTCTGTCCTTCATTCCTAGGCAATTCATTTCGCTGCCCCGCTGCTGCTTATGTCTTCAGGATGGTGATAACACTGGCCCACCTCCCAAAAGCCTTTACAGAAGAGTGCACTAGTGTGTTTCTAATAACTCATTCACGTCCTAGGTACATCTCTTTGACACCCCAATGGGATATCAGTTCCCTAAAGCATTTCTAAGCCCACGAACAAGCGCACGTGGAATGAGTAGCTTGTACAGTTTACGGCTGGTTTCAAATGCAGGTGACTTAACCTCTTCAGCGCCCGGGCTTTGCTTCCTGAAATGCTTGGAGGTGACTCGCGTGGACCCGGGGAAAACACCCTGCGGTAGGAGCTGAGGTTTTAACCAAGCCAAGTGTTGAGCAACTGTCAAGCAGAGAGTTGCAACAAAGACTATTCAGATTGAAACACTAGAGCAATCAGAAGTGAATTTTTAACTCGGGATGAGGAAGTGAATCCAAGCGCTGAGCACGGAGCTTGACTCATGAACAGCGTCTTGCTTAGATCCGTAATTGGCTGCACAGATGTCCCAAAAGTGCCACCGAGAAGTGTATGGGTTGGAAAGAGGGGATGTTGTTTCCAGCAGGTCTGACACAGGACAGACAGCCCCCGCTGCGGAGGGGACTTCTGGGGTTCCCCAGACTACCACCGAATTTGCCCGTGTCTTCCTTCACCTTCTGCTATTGTTTGCTGAGCTGATAAAAATCTTGCATTCTCTGTCTAGGATTTTGGCTGCCCAAGGCCTCAGAGGCCAGCTGCAGCTTTGGGGCAGGCGTGTGGACTTCCAGAAAAACAAATTATTAACCTCAGTGGCTAAATCAGACATGCTCAAGCCCAGAGGTCTCTTCCAGCCAGCTCAGTGCTGGGGCAGCCTCCCACCCCAGCGTGGCACAATGGCCCCAGCACTGCATGGAGAGCGAAGACCCAGTTCAACCACTGATCCATAAGGTGACCAAGCCCCTCTCCATTCTCTGAGCCTCGGTTTCCCCATCTATAACATGGCAATTATGTGAGTTGGTAAAGCTTTTTGAGATCTGTGAATAAAAGTGCTCGCAGAACTAGTTGTTATCACCAGGCTCCACTCCTCTCCCTCAGCACAACTTATTCCATGCCAGCACCTTCCACTTCATGTTGTGTGGTCAGGTTTTACCCTCACACCACACTTCTTGTAGGAAGTGGCATTTGATCCCTGTTCGGTACAGCGGGCACAGAGTTCAGTCACAGCACCATATGAATAATAAAGATTTCATTTTTATTTTCTGACCGAGCTTGCCCAAAGACTTAAAACGGAGTCTAGTGGGTCCTGCACAGATTTGGCAAGCAGGACACCTGAGTCCTATCTGCGGCTGTGCTGCTCACGGTAAATTTGGACAAGTTGCTTCTCTGCTTGAGAGGCTTTGGTGCAAGGTGATCTGTTCGTATCATCATCATCATCATCATCTTTCAACAAGCGTTATCCTATTTCAACAGGAAAAGTTCCCAGCGGCTGGAATGGTTACAGGCACCAGTGGGATTTCGGTGCCCGGTTCCCATTCAGTTGCATTAGCAGTCGGGTGCTTAACTTCCATAAAAGAAATGCAAACTTCCAGAACTCTTGGTTCAGAGATGATACCTTTTATTAAACCAACTGAGAAATTGCAAATATTTTTTTTTCCTGCAAGTTTTTGGGCTTACACGCCCTTCCCCAGGCTCAGGAAAAGATGGTAAAAAGTCCCCACATGTAGGAAATAAACTTCATTTTTGCACAAAGGAAGCTGATGCTGGAAATCTGTCCCTCTGAGTAGCTCTTTGAAAATCCTGGTCTTTATCTTTTTTCTCATATTTGATGACAGGTACGTGTAAAGTTAAGCGCTTTGGATTTCCAGCTGGGAGTTGAAAGGGGACCCCGGCCTCCATACCCAAGTGAAACTCAGATGTCTACCCGGTGAAGAGTAAAGGGCAAGCATGGATGGTCTCCTCCTGTTACCGCTCTTGTTACAAGGTGAGTAACTTTAGGAACCATCTCTGTGATGCAAAGCTCTTGCAATGACACAGAGTGAGAGAACTCCAGGCTTGCAGGGAATGAAAGGAAATTTGGGGTTAAATAAAAGACAATCCCTTCTAATACAGGGCAACTCCCCCTCTTCACAGTGGAGACAAGGGAAACTTCCCTGTCACAAGACACAGTTAATGATTCTGCAATACCTTGAAGGCTCAAGGCCCACGTGTCCGTGGTCCTGCCTATCCTGCAGCCATTCATAGCTGTGCAGTGTGATTGCAGAGGGCAAATAAAAGCTTCCAGATCAGGACGGTATTTATACCTACTTGGCTTTGGTGTAAATGGTCACACGAGGTACGGGGAACAGAGAATCAAACCCTGCATCTCTCATTAAGACCTGACCAAAACCTTACTGAAACCAATAGAAAGGAGGCAGATGCAACAGGTTGTAGAGTGCTTCTGCTTGCAGGAATGGAGACTTCAAGGGTGGAAACGTTTTACAGAGATGTAAAGCACAACACAGGATTACTTCTTCCTCTGAGATCTCCTTGTCACTAAATACTGCCCAGCTGCTCTGATCCAGAGAACTAAGCTCATCATTCAGCTTTTGGCAGGTAAAACACCTGCTGGGATTGATAGGAGTCCTGCCTGTGAAAGGGCTGCATAATACTTGAGCGGTAGCTCGGGGTTTCTTCCTAGATGCTGCCACACAACGTGGATAAAGGATTGTATCCAAATCCCTTACCTGCCCAGGTATAGAGTAATAAAGCCCGGGAGCGCCAAGAGATGTGGATCTGCTTTACAAGAACTTTTACATCTTCCAAAATTAGTATTAAGCTGTCTGGGCCAGGTCATCAGTCTCACATGCGTGGCGCTGTGCTGGTTTATACCACCTGGCTAGCGATTTGGCTAATGCACTGTCTACATTTCTTTGAATAAACAGTTTCAGGTGCCATGAACGGGCCCAGGCTGTTGACAGCGGGGGTTGGAGAATCGGTCACTGTCCCGTGTTTGTATCCAAAGACTCCAGCCAACAGACACGACCGGAAGTTTTGGTGTAAAGTGTCAGTCGCCAAAGTGTGCAACACCATCGTTTCTACCAACAGTTACACCTCCGAAGAGTACAAAAACCGAGCAGAAATCACCGACTTCCCTCATAACAGCACAGCCTTCCTGCGAATGACCAACCTGAGGAAGAACGACAGTGGGATCTACAGATGTGGCATCGGCATTACCAACAGAGGCTTATTTATCAGCGTAAACCTCACGGTGTTGGACGGTACAGTAGCTGGCTGCCTTCAGAGCCAACCCATTGCAAAATGTGTAGATTCAGGTCTCTCCTCTGAGCCTACAAACCCAGACTTGGAAAAGCCCCATGCCCAATTTATGGTGTTTGGAGCCACACGTTCTAGCGGTGGCTTATGATGACCTCAGTCTAAGGCAACGGTTGTTGCATCAACTTTGCTTGGTCCCGCTCTTCCTCCCCTTTGCTGAGAACAGTCATTTACTTGTGAGAGTAAAAGAGAATTTCTTTTCTTTTCTTAAATAAAAGTGCCCAGAGATTGACCAAAACTCACTCTTAGGAAATGTGAAAGGGCTAAGAAGGGAAGCTGCTCCAAGCGGCTCCTTACTGTGTTCTGTTCTGTTGTCTCCCAACAGGTCATACCGTGCCAAAATCACCAGACCTGGTGCTTGGGGAGCCCAGAGGATCCGTGACAATCCCATGTCCCACGGAAAACGTCAAAGGCAGTGGAAGGAGCTTTTGGTGTAGACTGGGAAAAAATGGCTGTTCTCTCATAGCAGACACGGACGGTTACGTGAGCGAGAATTATAACGGGAGAATCGTCATCACCCAACAGGAGAGCTCTGGGACTTTTCACATCTTGATAAATGGACTAAAACCAGAGGATTCGGGGCTGTATAAGTGTGGGACAGGAACGCCAAGTGATTCCAGAGACACAGAAACCATCGACCTCCAGCTCACTGAAGGTAAGGCTGGGAAGAAAGAGCAGTTAATGATTAGGAGCCGCTCTAGGTCCTTATTTGCTGAACAGCGTCTGCATTTGCAGCCGTGTTCCAAAATCCCGCATATATTGTTTTTTCAGGGGGCAGGATTCAGAGTAGTTTGGGCTAAGCCGCTTACCCAGTTTCTTCTCAACCTCCAGATTCAACCATCCCCAAGCAAGTGAAACACTTGAGTGGAGTGGTAGGTGGCTCGGTGTCTGCTACGTGCCGCTATGATCCCCAAAAAGATTATGAGACGAAATACTGGTGCAAGTGGGAGAAGGCAGAATGCCGCCTCGTGGTGGATACCCATGGATTTGTAGATGATGCATTTAAAGGAAGAACAAGGATAGTCAGCGATACCCAGAAAAATGGAACTTACACAATAGTGATGAGCCGCCTGAGAGAAAAGGATGAAGGATGGTATTGGTGTGGGGCTAAAGATGGAAACACGGAGCAGACATTTTCTGTCATGTTATACATCGAAAATGGTACGTGTTGAAGGGGTGCTGGCCACAGTGGCTAAGAGCCTCTTCTCTCAGTCTCATTCTGCATTCTCATAGCCTTTGGTCCATCACCTCTGCAGGCACTACTGTCCAAAAACCTCTGCTTTGTACTCTGCCTTGGCCCATCAGGCATACCAGTCTAGCTCAGCAACGGCACGAGGTTTTCTAGAGCTTAAGGGGGAGATTTTTGAAGATACTAATGAGAATCAGGAGTGTCAATGGAAGGGGCTGAGTGGCCGTCTCTCCCTAAGGAGAGATAATAGCATTCATTTTTTACTGCTTCTAATACAGTGGTGCCCAGAGCCCCAGTCAGGGTTCGTTGTGCCAGGTCCTATACCAGCACCCACACCGATGCAGTCCTGAAGCTAAATGTGAAAGCTGCATCTTCCAGCTTTGGGAGAACGTTACTGGAAAGCACGCACTGCGCATTTCACCGAGACAGAGACCAGGCATCAGACCGGCACAGGGCCAATCGTCTGTCCCTGCACTAAACGTGTGCTCTTTGTTACAATCCTACTCTTCACTAGGGTCACAGACCTCTGCACCTGCAAGCCCCAAAACAGCAACAAGAGCCAAAGGAGCAGCAACAGCGTCAGCAGCAGCAACTACGAGTGCTAAAGGAGCAGCGACAAGGCCAGTAGCAGCATCTACAGGAGCCAAAGGAGCAGCAACAGGGTCAGCAGCAACTATAGCAGCAGCAACAAGAGCACACGGAGGAGCAACTCCTGTCCTCCACAGCATCCCCAGCCACGCAAGCATCCCAGACCACACATACCCGGCAAGCACAGTTACCGAGAGGCCTTTGGGAACAGCGACCACTTCCGACAGACTTGTAACTTCCAGTCAGGAAGCCTACAGCGAAAGGTAAGATCCTGAACAAGCGCTGCCCACAGGATAGATGAGTTCCTTTGGATTTGTTTGAAATCTTCTGGTACCCAGGAAAGAAAGACTAATTCCCATGTAATTCTGCAAATACTGCACTCCCTCTCTCATAAACTACGCAGGACTAGAAAAGAGACAAGTCAGAGGCAGGCCTATATCATCTGTACAATGATGAATAGATAGATCAGGGACTTCACTTGTCCGGTCTTAGAGGGTGAGAACAAGGGGACATCGGCAGTGATTAAAAAGGTGACAAGTTCAGAATCGGGAGCAGGAAATACTCTCTCGCCCCAGGTATAATCACACTGTGGAACTCACTGCCGGGAGCAGAAGCTGAGGCCAAAGGGAGGGGACATTTTTATGGGATAAAGGAACACCTGGAGTAACAACAGCTGATGCTCACAATATTTGTAAGGGATACCAGGTCTATTGCTACAGGGCTGAATCCAATTTATAGATAAGTAAGAGAAGAAATATCAGGTCAAATGATCCATATTTGCCTTGGGAGCCGTTCTCATGCTTTCTTCTCAACTAGCTGGTGCTGGCTGTTGTGGCGGGTCAGATTCAGGGCGAGATGTAGTGCTGCTCTCTGATCTCGTATAGCAAGCCTTGTGTCCTTGTGCTCGAGACTGGGAAAGAAAATCTCTCAGGACACATTAGCGCTGCAGGATGTGATGCTGGCGATTCAATAGCCACCATACTGCCTTCTCCGCCGCGACTCAGTAATCCTTATCCCCAAGGCTGAGGGGTGAGCCTGAATAAGCCAGGCCTTTGGAAGATTTAAGTCATTTTTGTCAGTAATGACCTTATGTCACTACTACAGAAGCAGAATTGCTAACTCCAGGGACCAGGCTGAGATCCTGGCTCCCTGCCTTCCTGTATGCTTTAAACCGAGTGCGGTATTCTACTTCGCTTCCTCTCCTGAATGGTTATGTAGCATTGCCATGAGCTGCTGTTGCATCGCACCACACCAGATGTAGCTGCAGCACCGCAGCAAGGGAAATGATCCTTCCTGTGCTTTACATGCTCAGGGATGCCGGCACATGCAAGGAATGAAGGGAGACCTCGCTGCCTACAAATACTAGGAAATAGCACAGCCATATCCCACAACACATCACTATGGCTGCCTCCCTCAGACCTGTTCCCTCCTTGAACCCCAGGCAGCAGAGACAGTTGTTACCCATTATAAAATAAGCATTAAGTTGTTATCTAATGAAGAGCCAGCTTCCTAGACAGTAGCAAGCTCAGTGTATGCCCTGGCGATTTGCAACTTGATGGCACCTATGGCGTTTTGCAAGAAGACACTCCACCACCACGGTGATGGGAATGGTATACAAACCTAGATAGACAGGGCAGTAACCCAGCCTGGAAACTGGGAGGAACCCATTTCAATTTTTAAGGGGGCAATTCAACCAAGCACTATAAAACCCATGGAGTAGGGCACAGTTCTAAGTAGCTACAGAAATTACTTCCTCATGATCAAAACCTAGATCGAATGATTTACTCTCTGCTTGACTTTGTTAACTGTTCTTGGATTGCGAGAGAAAATTTATGACCCTTTTTTTTTTTTTTAACACTCTTCCATGTAAAAACCAAGCCTTCGTTCAAGCGCTTTATGTGCCTCCTACATGGCACAAAGTCCCACGTAACTCTTATGACTTATCTTTGCAGTTCGTCAAGTGGCTCACTGTTCCTTTCAGCTGTGTTACCAGCTCTCCTTGTGCTGCTGCTTCTTGCTGGTGTTGTTGTCCTGATTAAAGTAAAGCTGCTAAAGAAGAGTAAGTCTAACGGGCAACACCCTGGGGGTGATTTGGGGTGTTTTCCACATGCTCTACTTTTAAAACTCTGAAGAGCCACCACGTTTGCAGAGATGAGCAGGCACTTTGTAGTGAGTTTAGTGTAGGCCGTCGGAGAAGAAACCTCCACCTTGAGTTCTCGACGCATAAAGAAAATCTACTTTCTGCATGTTGAAAAATCATAACAGTTTTATGGTTCTTGGAAAGCTAGGAGCATAAACGTTTGATGCTGCACTCCAGAAAGGCTGAACATGCTCCCTTTGAACAGTAGTGCCCAATCGGGACCAAACCATTGCTCTCTGTTCCAGATCTATGCCATAGCAGCTTCATCCCTGATGATACAAAGATTGACCAGAATAATCCCTGTTAAGTGCTGATTTTCTTTACTGGGGGTGTGGGCAACTCTATGCCCTGAACATGTGGCTAGCTCTTATTGTAGAACAATAATATTTATTGGGAATTTAGAGACAGAGAGAGGGAGAGAATGTTAATTAATACAATGTCTGGAAGAGAGATCCTTTCTTTATATACCAGCAGAAGCTCTAGGCCTAAACCCATAGCTGCTGAAATCAGTAGGTGTCTCTGTATTAACTTCAACAGATATTGGAACAGGCCCTAAATTGTATCTTTCTTTTAGGAAACGCCAGACAGGATGGGAGGAACCTTGAAACTGCCCCCATCTTAATTGACTTAAAGGAACTTAAAAAGAATACGACAGAGGATGACGTGAGAACAACCAGGTGGAAGCTGAGCCTTCAAAAAAGTAGGCTTATACCCTGTGTTCAACCCCCAAGTTAGAAGAATTTGTATGAATAATAAATAAAGGCTCAGTCACTGAGTGTCAAGCGCACCAATAAAAAATAGAGGCATTTTTCATACGCAACATAATTCAATGAAGTTTCTGGGGAAACATCCACATTTCAAGCATTTCCAAACACCCTGCAAGTACATTGAACAAAACCCAGCAAGCTGTTCTGTTGAAAACTGTCATTGAAAAGTGCAAGCATTTGAATTTCTCTCTCTTTCCCCCCCTTTTTTTTTTTAAACCAGCTCTACTGACTGGGAGCTGTGCAAATGTTGCATTTTCCCACCTCCTCATTCTGGTATTGATGTATTTTTAAAATCATCTCCCCAGAATCTACCCATCACCTGAGGTTTTAGAGTTTTGCTTTTTGTTTTGTTTTTTAAGAAGGACCATAAAGAACTCAAATCCCATTAATTCAGCCAGGGCTGAATGAATGTCCTTTGACTTTTGTGAAAGTCCCAACTTTAGTATCTAGCTGGATATTTTAGGATTTCCCTATCAGTGTAGGTAGCAGAGGATCTCTCATACTAATATGTGGCTTTCCCCCTTCATCTATATATTATATATATGAAATGTATTGGACAGCAAATTCTCTGCAGAGAACTGGAGGAATGGAGTTGCACGCCATGCGTGTGCAGGATTATGTTTTAAATCTTAATGGAATATTTTATATTGGTTTGCTCATGTGTAATACATAATCAATAGCCCCACGGAGCAGATATCAGTTTTGCAGTGCTTATCCAAGATTGTAGTTTCGGGACGGGAACGGAAAATCTGCTCTCTCCTTTCCTGGCCGCGTGAAGTGACTTTGGCTCATGGATTTCAACAGACTTGGAGGCCCCTTGTTCAGTTTACATGTTTATTGTTGCATTGATTATATTGTGCTCTTTCAAAGCTTCCGATTTATCTCACTTCCTGCTCCAGGCATTTTAATAATATTTAATTGCTTGTGACCTATTCCTATATGACAAATAAGCAATTCTTATTTATTGCATTGCAATCATTCCTTTTACTCTCGTTCTGCGTGCAGAATATTCTGCACAACTACCGGAGGATCCAGAGAGAATAGGCCATGTGCAACTCCCTGTTGTTCCAGCAACGTAAAAAAGCCACGGGGTTTTCTTGGAATATTCCTAGCCTTGGGTGTAGGCTTGCCAAGGAAACAGCTGAGCAAACTGAAATATTTTAAAGAACTGTTGATTTGAGGCATTTGATCTCAGTGAAGTTTATGCCTCAACTTTGAGATACAGCCAAAACACATGAAAACTTACAGTGCATTTGAAAAATGTGATGGCATTCAGTGTCCCATATGCAGAATGTTACAAACTAATTCTCTCCAATGGTGTAAACCAGTGGTTTTCAATGTGTGGTCTCTGGACCCCTGGGAGTCCGCAGACTATGTCTAAGGGGTCCAGGAAAGATGACTATTATCAATCAAAAGTATGTGAATACCCAAACGTACAATTTAAGGGGGTCCAAACCTCCATTCAAAATAGTTTAAGCGTCTGCAAATGAAAAAAGATTTCAAACCACTGGTGTAAAGAGACAGGCAGAACTCCATCTGAGTCCTGCAAGTCCATTCGTACCCGACGAGGGATTTGTCTCAAGGGCAACATTTTGTCAAACTGAACCAACTACTGTCTTGAGGCAAGCCAGGAGCTTGTTCGCGTGTCTGCTCCTAGGAAAGGCAATGCCAAAACTTCCAGTGACTTCAGGCACAAATCACTCGTCTTCAACTGACATAGGTAGAGGGTCTTCAAAGCTGCCAGGGAATCTGGATAAATAGGTGCTATAACATTTAATGACCATTAGGCAACGAAACAAAAGATTTGAAAATTTAGTGTAGGCTCCCAGAGAAGAAAGCTACACTTAATTTTGGTCATGTCTGAGATCTGGAATATCCTGCACAGAGTAAAATAACCTTGAATAAAACCTTACAGGTTCAGGGCATTTGTTTAGAATAAAATAGTACGTCTTAAAAAAAGGAGTGTCTATTTTATCTAACATTTAGGTCTTCAAAAAAGCTTCTCTTTATAACTATGACTCTGGGGAAAGAAAATATGATCACAAAAGTAACAGTATTTCACAGCTTTTCAGGAATCTAGAAAGTGAAAAGAGGGGTTTTTTGTTTCTTTTTAGGGGTACCCACTGATTTTTTTGGGGGTGGGGTGGGACATAGTAAGACACCTTGACAAGGCCTGAGGACAACTGCTCAGTACTTTCTGAAAATAGGCACCCTTGAAAGTGGCTTAAGTTAGGCGCCTGGAAATGCAACACTGAAAAATATGTTAGCCAGAAACAATGCCAGGGAATAGTGACATTTTGCTCTGTTTCTCTTTTGTTTCAGGTGTCCTATGAAAAAAGAAATGTTGTTTTCTCAGCTGCGTCTATCAAGACTCAAGGGCGAGCAATCAGGGCTCCCTTCCTTTACGAGGCTAGCATACATAAGCCTAGTGGCCAACTTAAAATACATATATACACATCACATTGCATGCTGCACAGCAGACTTTTTAAACTTATTTCCATTTCAAAAGACTGCATTTCATTTAATACATTATAACTGTGCTTTTGTGTAATAGATGAATCTTGGGCTGATAAATGTCGTTTATAGGAGAAGCGTTTGTTAAAAAAAAGAATAAAGCAAAGTGCTGTAGCCAAATATTTCTACAGGTAACTTTTATTGCGTGGCACGTTTATCTTCAAAGGAAGGCAGAACATTTGCAGTTGAAAGCTATGGCTAGGGGACTGCATGGAGAACACGGATGTATCCATGGGGCACATTACCTATAAATATTGTGTGTAGGTGGCAAACTTGAGTACACCAACAGGTGAAACGCTGTTTATTTGCCTTAGCATTAGGCAAAACCTAAGGGGTGGCTTTGGTATTTCGAAATCCTCATCCACCTTGTTTTTTGGGCAACACTGAAACCAGATCAGAGATCCGGCATCTCAAAGGCGCTCGAGTTTATGGAGACCTAAATAAGAGACCTTGGTTTTAATTCCTCTCCCGTGCTCAGTTCCCCCAAGTTTCACGGAGGGATTTCAAACCACCTAGCTCAGACACATGCAATGGCTGAACAGCTGCGGGGCCACGCCGCAGGCTGGGCTGTGCACGGAGAGCCGGTCACTGAGGTTTGTTTGTGCTCTGGAGATGCCAAAGTGCTTGGGAAGCCTGTAACTTGGCAGGAAGACATTTCCTTGTCTGTTAAAACATGCAAATATCTTGTTGGAATTCCACTGCGTTCAGAGACAATGGCTCGCCTTCACTGGAGATTTTAAAAGCGGGAAGTGTGGGGGGCAGGAAACAGTTCAGAAAACAGGTATAGAGGAGAGTCCCTCATACCAACGTGTTGTCACGTGGCTGTGCAAGATAATCACAGGCCTCCCTGGGTTGGCTTCCTGCACTGAGCCTTCTCTGGCCCTCTAGTGCACCTCCTTCCCCGCAAAAGGCCAAACTGCCGCTGGTTGCAAACTATTGAATCACTCACGCTCCGCGAACAAACTAATTTTCAGAGTGAAATGTGGGGGTGCCAGATCCAGAAGGGCAAACCTGCTTGGGAATGGCCTGGCCAGTGCTACGGAGGACTCTGCTACTTGTCCAAGGTCCAACACATGGATCCTGATGGGTCTAATCTGCTGCAAACTACTGCCTAGGGACTAGATTAACCTTACAGTGAGGGCTAGGCTGTTCCTTGCAGATACAACCCTATTGCGTGGCAGGTAGGCTAGCGTCTGATCCACAGGGAAGGGCATTTCCCTTCTCCAGGTCAACAGGACCCTCCCAAACAATACAACTCTTACCCCTCCTGGCAGAAGTTTCCCAAAATGGGATTCTGTTAAGACTTTTAGCCTACACTCATGACAGGAGCAGTCTGGTCCTCAAATGAAGCTACAGGAGTGTGTCACACGGACAAGTGTGCAGCACCATTCAGGTCTTGAGCTAAAGGCACCTTCGTGTGTCTTTCAACTTGATCCTTTCTTCACCACAACTAATTAATATATTCATAGACTTTAAGATCTAAAGGGATCACAATAATCATTCATTCAAGCTGGCCTCCTGGATTACACGGGTCCAAAAATGTCAGTGTCCAAACTTATAAATGCTTGGTCGAGTTAGAACAGAGCTGTAAAGTGACGTATCCTGGTAGGTTAAAAGCCAGAATCATTTGTCTTTTCAAGTTGCAAAGAGAGAATTTTTTTCATGCCATCTTATTACCAAGAAACAGGTGCAGAAAATTCTAATGTAAAAAGACAAAATGCCCTGAAAACGGAGTACTTTAAAGAACTGTGGACATTTTTTCATTCACTGACAAAATGCAGCTCTTCTCACATGAGAAATACATTAAAGGTGTTTTGAAGGTTAGAAAAAAATCTCCCCATTGATGTTCCCCTCCAGGTCTTTGCTGAGACATGTTGGCAGGGAAGCAGGGGTAACATCAATACTGTTATCTGCATTTGTTCTGCGGGTAAAGAGAGGACTACAGGGCTCCAGATAAATGGGCAAATGCCCTTGGTGCGGCACCTCGCAAGCGTTCTCTCCCTAGAGAGCTGAGATTTCCACACACGTTACATGCGAGAATAAACCCAGTTGCTGGTGTCTGCCGTAAGGAGCTCGGCTTGCAGAACTGAAACTAAGGTGCTTCTATCAACCGCTGTCCGAGGGGGGGAAAACCAAGTATATAGAAATACACAGAAATATATAAAATGCACTCCTATTGTCTGGAGTGAATAACTGAGCTAGATCAGGACAAGGTTTTGCCGGGAACTTTGTGGAAGCAAGGCTTCGGGGTCCTTTTTAAATGAACTGCTAAAATGGTTTTTGCATCGGTAATCTATGAATAAAGCAATGTAATGTCTGATCCCTCACCAAGGGATAATTCATCTTCATTGACCTTAGTCTGCTGTGCAGCTGGGTTTCTGGTATCGCTGGACTCAGCGGGGGATCTTCACCCGACGCCTCCTTCCCCAGCGGGGCAGCAGTGGAGGCACTTCGGTAAAGACGGCAGCAGGGCTCATTTGCTATTTGTCTTTTGGGACACGCTGTCGGTGTGCTCAGCGCCGTACAGGATGTACCCCTGCCCGCTTACGCTGAAAGGCCCCACGTTCTGCCAGTTGGTCTCTGTGGGTGGAAAAAAAGCAGAATGACACTGGTTTGCGAAGACCAGCAGCAGCTGTAAAGCAACCTGACATTTCCTAATTCCCTCCGTACTGAGCTGTGAGGCAATAAAGCACTGGGAGCCGACCGACGAGACCGACTACCCAGTGTGAGCACCAAATACTCGTCCCACGATCTCTTAACTTCCTCATCCTCATATGAAATCATGAGCTGTCACGGCTGTGGCACATGTATCATGGCTCGCCCTGCTCTCTTCTTCCCCATCTCCTGTTGTAGTCTGATTTCACTTCACAGTTTTGTCTGGGGCTGCCCTATTAATAGCACTGCTCGTTGCTGCACCGTAGCATCATCGCTTCAGAGGCAAGAAATGCTTATCCCTGCAATCTCAGAGCCACCCCCTGCCCATGCACACATACACACACCGAAGGACTGGAGCTGTGCAGGTGACAACTGTTGTGATGCTAGGTAAAAATCAGTCTAATGATATAGCCGATGACAGGTCAAGCCAGGACTGCACCTTCCTTGCTTCTGCATAAGAAAACAGCCAAGGCTGGGCGATGAACTGCTTTTTTAGTTACATGATTAACTGGGGGGGAAATGGACTGGAAAGAACGCTGGTTCAGGTCAAAACAAAAATGTTTGGGGGTTTTTGGGAGGGCGGAATACTAACCATTTTTGGTCGACCAATAATGTTTCTCAAAACTAAATAGTTTCCTTCTGTTTGGGAGTTATTAAACCCTTCTGTCTTTCTATTTTAAGAAAAAGAAGCCATTTCAGAGCAAAAAGATTCTATTAGGCAATGCCGAAAGGAAAAAGATTTTGACATTTAGGAAACAAAACGGAATATTTCAGGGTTTTCACACCCCTGCTTCTGTTGTTTCTGTTAGAAACATTTGCTATGTTCAGCCTGCCTCTGCGCAGATGCAATCTTTCCTAAGCTCCATTTTGCAGTAAATTTACTGTTTAATCAAAAAATAATCATCCCCCAGGGGAGACATGTGCCATTGCAAGTCTCGTGCTGCCGCAGGATGCGAGCTGCTCTCCTGGGACTGGGAGAAAGGGGACAGAAGCACTGGTCTGCCTTATCTCCCAGGGAGTCCTGCTGGCATTAACTGCATCAGCGAGACTGGGACTGAACCTCAGCAGGACCCATTTGGGGATCTGGGAACCTCAGCCTGTTCATCGGGTAAGGCACCTCCCAACGGGAGACCGTCTAGTGGACACCTCTGCTCCCATTCATCCCTTCCTGCCCATCTGTGATAGCTAACAACACTTTGGGAACACAATAAGGAAAAAAAGCACGGTATATTTTGGCTTTTTCATGCAGTTGAGCAGCTTCAAGTTGAGAAGAGAGGCCTGCACCGTGCACTCGGTCACCTCTGGGCAGAGCTCCATCCAAAAGTCTGTGGGGAACTTTTGGAGACTCCTGCAAGTAGAAAGGCAAGCCACTTTCTTGCTGCTGACCCCCTACATATAGGCTGTGGAAGTCAGGACCTGGATGAAAGGAGAAGGCAGGACTCTTCTGTATGGATGGGCCAGGTGAGCTCCCAAAGCAAGGCCTTAAACCTAGCTCAAAACTGCCCTCCCTCCCCCATTCCTTCCCTGATGGTGGAGGTCAGGAGAGGCATGGTCACAGTCTTGCTCTTGAGCAGTCTCATCCTGCTAGCAGCTGCCTTGCCATCACTGGACTATTGGAAATATAATCAGAAAGTAAGTGCCAGTGTAAACAGGCAAACAAGCAACCTAACAGCAAAATCCAAAGGCAGATTGGCTGACCCACGGTCACATGAGATGTTGCTACCTGCATGACTCTTTGGAGGATATTTCTTTAAGAAGACTCAACAGGTAGAAGTCCAGGGCTACAGTGGAGAGCAGTATTTAAACCAGTTTCTGTTCTTACAGTATTCAGTGTCCTGCTGGCAGACGGAGGCAGGACACACAACCACACAAGCAGGAGATCCTTAGAGGTCATTCACCTGTAAGGCTCGCAGAGCTGAAGAGATCTGACTAACAGAAAAACGAAGGATCACCACGTAGCCAGCAGATCCCGCCTGGAGAGTGAGTAGTACTTATTCATTGTCTTCCTGAACTCCAAGATCTCTGGTATTGCTGGTGTGAAATGCAGAAACAGAAGGACTCTGATAGGACTTCCAGTCTGAATGAACTCAGGGATCATTCTCCACGGTGTGCCTAGCTAGCCAGATGTGACATGGATTTCAATGGAGGGTGGCAGGTGTCAAAGTGCAGGACTTTTATATTTCTTTCTGCAACCGTTATATTTATTTCCCTTATAGAAAAAAAAAGGGACATTGCATTCTAAGTAATGATCCAAAACACTGCAAATCAATACAGAGTTTGCTTAGCTTTTTGAATCTTGTGTCTTGTTCCATATTTCTCTATGGGGTGGTTTGTAAAGCCAGGCAAGGAATGCAGCCACACAGGTCCTGCTATTTTCAATGGGAGATGCACTGAGTCAGCTCTGAAAATCTTAATCCAGGTTTGTTCCATAGCCAGGCAGGCAGGCATGGAAGTATGATCAATGAGTAAGTCATGCATTATTATCCCCTATGAAAAGAGAAAGTTCATTATGCTCCCTATCACCACGTAATCCCACATAGATCAAAAAGCTTTTTTACTGTACCTCAGAACAATTACTCAGCTCCGGAAATATGCTTATACAGTTATCTAGAGTGCAGAGAAGCAACAACATACTCATGTTTTTTTTAATTTGCCCCGAAAAATATTCACTCTTTTTGTAACTCTAGTTAGCAAACTTTTCACTGTACAATCGACAGCAGCATGACTAGCATAACCTGCTCTGCATTTCAGTGGCATTCACCACCTATAAATCCGTTCCCTTCATAAATAAAACAGCTCACCAGAACAGAAGCAGAACTCCAGAAGCAAAAGGACCATCTGAGAAGCTACAAACGAGTATACGGTAGCATTTGACATTGTAGGCTGAGCACAAAACCAGGTCATCAAGGCATTCTCCTCCCGACCCTGTATTCTGTTTTTGTTTGGTACGGAGAGCTCGCTATTATAGGTACACCTGTTAATGATGCCAAAAGGTAAAATATTAATGGTAGCCTGTAAGTGCATAGAAACTAAGGTGCTTGGTGCTAGAGAAACCCCCGCAATACGAAAAGCAGACAGTGAACTATATACTAACTCCTGAGGCACCTCAGTAAAATCTTCTCAGACACGGTCTCTTCAGCACATTACCGTTTAGTGGCTGCTGTCTGTCTTCTATTGTAAAAGGGCCAGATTCAGAAGATGACATATTTCTTCTTTTTCATGGGTACTCAGGTCGGCTTAAACTCTTACATTTTGGGTGGGGTGGGAAAAGGAGAGGGAATTCTTATTCACCACCCCATGAAACGCATTGGAAATATTTTGTCCATATGCAGGGTCATTATTCTATATGCCCAGGAGGATGGTCCCACTGATCGAGCCAATTTTCCACTACATTATATATAGAAGTGACCATTGGCTTAATTCTCAGAATCTAAGAATGCAATATGCTGTGGAAGAGGATGCTCTTTGGGGGTTATAGCTCAAGATGGGAAGTCAAGCCTTGCAGATACTCTTCCAATGTCTGTGAAAAAGTTACTACCACACTGTGCCTCACTTCACCTACCTGGAGAATATGCATAATAACATCTGCCACCAAAGCAGGGCTGAAGTTTCAATGTGTGCATATACAACTTTGAGCATTAGGTATCACAAAAAAGGGAGGGAAAAAAATGAAGCATGGCCATTAGTTTGCCTTGTTCTTATTGCCT